>NC_089992.1:21926548-22245159 GCF_036417845.1 Apteryx mantelli
TGCCCAAAGCTACCACACAGACAGTTACCAGGAGAGAGCAGGACTTTTTGGGATGCATGGTGTATGATAGCTCTAGAGCCGCCATGAAGCATTGTCCCAAAGCGTCAGATGGGTTGAGAATGATCCAATGCAGCCAACACAAAGGAAGGAGCTTCCAGTGACTGTTGGACTTTTTCCTCCATGGCGCTAGGCACGCTTTCACCCGTGTGGCCTCCCAGGGTCTCACATGCAACCAAGCTATAGCAAGTACGAGGGTCCAGGTTCTGGCTAACACAGAGGCCATTTAGATCCCTATGGCTGGATAAAAGGCCCGGAAGGAGTAGAAATGTCACTGAAGGTTGAGTAACTAACTTAAGTGGGCAACTTTGATGATCTCAGTTTAATAGATAATGTGGAGCATTCACATAAGCCCTTTCAATTTGGACATTTAATGTATTAACATATGTGGGCAATCTGCTCTAGATGACCCTGCTTGAGCAGGGGGGTTGACCAGATGATCTCCAGAGGTGCCTTCCAACCCCAGCTATTCTGTGTCTGTGAGACAGGAACATGGGGTTGATCAAGATCCATTTGAATGTTCCCAGCATTCCTAGTTGAAGACAAATTGGGGAAAAGTGAAGTAAACAGAATTTTAAAAGGAGGAAGAAGTCATGGAGAATTAATGACTGTCACTATTTCTCCAAACTCTGCATTGTTTCTCTGTGACAAATGTGCCATTTAATCAAGTGGAATAGATTAGCTTTGGAACGTTAATAGGAACATATTTTCCCCTCAAAACATTAAGTTGTAACCATTGCCAATGGATCTTCACTGGAAGCTGTACGTCAAACTGTGTCCTGTGCTGCACTCGGATGGTGAAACCCTTCACCACAACTTCCTGTAGCTGTCATACCAAACAAATTCCCTGGCCCACCCGTGTCTGAGCCAGAGCAAATAATGCGAATGCTGGCAAACAGATAAAGGCTATGTGGATGTTTGGGAAAAGATTTCTAGATGCTTTTTCAGAATACATAAAAATGTTTTAGATTGAAAATAGAGTGAAATGATAAGGTACCTTTAATCCTGTACTGGAAATATCACAAGTTTTTTCTAAGACATTGAACAAGAAAATCAAGGTGATTTAAACTAATAGAAGCAGTTAATAGAAGTTAGTTAATAGTGGTCTTTGCTTGAACTTTATAGCTCACTTTAATTCAAGGTATATTACCTGAACTACCACATCAGCTTAGCAGGAGAAGAGCAGAACCCTTCCATGGCAACTCATAAGGAATCATCTTTGAAGGTCCGGTTTTTGGTATCCTCTAGATGAACACAAACCCGTAGCAGCTGCAGTGATTTAACCAAAATGCTCCAGTTCTACCTCATTGTCATTGACTTCTTGTGCTGAGATATCCACCAAAGAGTGTAGTGCTTGCACAACCTTCTGAAAACCAACCCAGATGTCTTAAGAATATTAAAAATCATGTTCTCCCCAACCCTCCTGAAAATTTCAGACATCAGTATTTCCTTTTTGTGATAATGCTTTACAGATTTTCCGAATATGTCTGATTTCCAGGGAAAATGGGATCTGTGAAACAAAAATATCCATTTAATTGAACATGTAAATGTGCTATCTGCCCATGTCTCCCATCAGGTCGGCTGCCTTCAATCCCAGCTCCAGTCCTCTGGGGAGTCCTGTCCTGTGGCTGAGAGCTGGGCTCCCAGGGTGGCTGGCAATCAGCAGGCCACAGCTGGTGATTTTCTTTGAAAACTGTTCCTCTCACGCCATCTCCTGGTCAGCTGTTTGGGATTAATTATATCTAGGTCTGAGAGATCCTCCTTCTAACCCTTCCCTTGTCTGCTGCTCACAGGAGGTGAATCAAGATGAAAAGATGTCCTACTTTTGTGGAAGTATTACCGTGCTCTTTCCTTATTTCTTTTGCTTTCCCCTGACTTTTGATGAACAGCAAATAAATGATGCAAATGGCACTTGCTTAGAAATAAATGTGTTGAAGAAAGTTGTTTATATTAAGCAGCAAGACTGCTCATAGCTATACAATTCATAGAAAATACCACAAGCTCTGTCCCTATCTAGATAGACTTAGAAGCTCTACATGTACTGGACAGTGTCTTGAGGCAGGCTTTTTTATAAAGGGTGACAAAAATTAGCACTAAGGAGTTTAATTAAGTTATGTCTCCATAACTGCTCACTCTGGAGTTCCTTGTAGCTTCCTCCGTCTCCAGTGTCTCGAGTTGGCCAGAGACAGGAGTCGAGAGTAGGTGTCTTCTCAGGGGGATTCAGATCTTGCCTTTGGGGACTGTGGAGTAATCAGCCCATAACTGATTGAACCAATAAGAGTAGAATTAAAGATACAGTTAGTGAAGCACTAATTACTGAGTGCCTGGAAGAAAACAAAGTGCTGGGTTTCTTGTCTTGATAACTATATGCATTTTTTCCATTGTAAAAAGAGGAGCCATAGGTTGCTGCGTACACTGTTACCCAGCTTGGTGGTTTTAAACGAATGTAAGTAAGTACTAAACAGAAATTACATTGCTCACTGACTTTTTATGCTCCAACCATTGTTTAATCTATGGAGATGACATTACGTTTCCTCAACTGACTTTAAAATTTCCACAGACTCTGGTTGTCTGGGAACTTGTGCTCTTTCCCTTTGTTACAGGAGGCTATGCCTTCTACACCTAAAGAGAGACAGGCAATTTGAAATGCAGTCGCTTTGAAAAAAGTTAAAGGAGTTCTTGGTACTACACGTTCCCCAACAGCTGCTTTGAGTGGATTATAATCACTTTTTTCTTTTTTTCTTTAAAAAAAAATTTTTTTTTTTAAATGTTTTTCTCCTCTGGACTGGTGTGTGAAAAACCCACACACAAACATCAGGGAAAAATGACTGACACTCTTGGGAAAACACTGAAATCCTGTAAAAGGCTGCCAGGCACACAGCGCAAACTAATGGAAACTACGGGAGACAAGGAATTATTTTCAGGCAATACATGTTGTAATAGGAGCTGAAAGGATGCTGATAGATATGTGATTTTTGAACCAGGGGACAGTATCCCCTTTACAGGGAAGCTTCTCCTTGAAAGGTTGGGTTTAAATGCCACTCATTGCTGCGCGGTGACTGATACGGTCCTCTGGAAATTTCAAATGCCGCGAAGAGGAGCAGCTTCCACAAAGACTTTATTTTGGAAGATTTAGTTCTCTTTGCTCGCTTCCCTGGATGGTGCCGGTAAGGCAGAGCTCTGCCACTGGGGTCGTGGAGAATTCCCGGCCTCTGGGGACACCCCGCTTTCGAACTCGTAGTCCACGAGGCCTCTGTCACCGGCGCTGAGGTGGCCAGAGCTGCCGACCAGCCCGAGGCAGCCGGCCCAGCTGGGTGCTGCATCCCTGGCACCAGCCGCCCCGGCTCATCCCCGCGGTGCCGTGGGGCCTGTCCCGGAGGGCTGCGCCGCGGGGCTCTGCGGCTGGGCAAGCCTCCGCGGCTGCGCGAGCCTCCTCAGGACGTTAGGCCCGACCTGCTGCTCTGCAGCTTATGGATGGTGTCACGCAGATACCAGCCTGGTATCCCAGTGTGAAAAAAACTTTGGAAACCCTCCTTTAGGATATGTATTCTCAGCTCAAATCCCATCTGAGCTCTTAGTCACAAAAAGCAAATTAGAAATTCAGACAGAGGGAAGCCCCTCATAAAACATACAATATTTTATCTCCCCAAAGGATTTTGACAAGTTATTTAAAGCCATTCATTCTTCTGTCATCTCTGTCTGGTCTTTGAGGTGCAATTCAAGCTGAACTCGTTAGAGGGTCTGCATTTCATCATGGGGAGCCCAGAGTTGCCTTTTTGCATTTCTAGTGACAACAGCAGCAGTATATAGTTACAAACAGATGAAAAGCTCTGTTAGGGTCAAGAGGAATTCACTGCCTCGCCCTTGTGAAAGACCATAACTCATGATATCTGCTTTCAGGTACCAAAATATGTCTCTGTAGATCCTTTTATGCCTATGCAGCCCCCAGCGTTGTTGCTTGGTATGTGACTGTCTGGAGTTAGCTTCCAGAGGAGACTCAGCAGGTGTCTCGGGCTGGGAAGGTCTCACCTGAGGCTGCAGGCATCAAGTAGGAATGGTGGGTTTTGTAGCGGTATCTGTGGCTGCTAGAAAACCTGTATCTCCACAATGCAGCAAACATATGAAATCAAAGTGTTGGATTCAAACAGGAGATTTGTGGATGAGTAAGTCTGAAGTTCAATCATTTTGCTCACAGAAGGCTAGCAAAGCTTTTGAAGAGCTTTGCAGTTTCTGTTTGGGTTTTTGCTTGGAGCAAACAGCAGAAGCTCCAATCTCCTGAGAACTGTGTGCAGGCTTGTGTGCCAGGCAGTCCTCCTCCTGAAGCAGGGCAGGGAGAGGCTGACCTGCGAGATGTGTTTCTCCTGGATGTGCAGTAAAGTCAGGCATCCAGAGAGACTTTGCGCGGCTCCTGAAAATGTTTCTAATCTATTCCAGAAAGCAGGGCAGGACCCTAAGGACGGCAGCTGCAGCCGCATGCTTTCAGCAAGAGCGCAATTCCCTGCTGCCCTGGGAGCCACCCTGGCATTTGCACCTGTGGTGGTGAGTGGGCAATGCCACCCAAACTGGGCAGGGGCCGTGGGACCCAGTTTGTGGCAAACAATGGCCTGCAGCCCCGCGTGACGGCAAAATAGGCCCTTTTGCTTGTGTTACTGAGGCTATTTGTGGAGATGCGGCCGTGGCTGCTGCTGAGCTGGGGCAAAAGGCTGCTCTGGGGCCCCTCGTCTCCCAGCCCTTGCAGTGGGTTGTGCTGTGCCACTGCGGCTGCACGGACAGTCGCTCCCTAACCCACTTCTGTCAAGAGGCAGGTTACGTTCAGTCTTTTTTATAGGGGATAAGTAGCCTTGAGGCCAACCTGAATTACAGTAATAGCCTGCGACATTCGTATTATGTTCTGCTGAAGTGTGTGCAATCAGCTTCTGGTTGGACTTAATGCCGCTGTAAGTAAAAGAAACATAGAACAAAAAGCATGAGATTTTGTAAGCAAATAGTCCCTTGGAAATCTGGCCTGTTCCTGGAAGAGTTAACTCACTTAGAAACCTTTTAGCGAGCCATATTGATTACGTGGATGTGTTCACAGCAGCTGTGGATGTTGCAGTAACAGTGAACGGAGGCAGTTTATCAGTGCATCAGTTATTTTCCTGGGACAAAAACGAGCTTTAATTGGACTAATGATGATGGGTTCAATCTGATGTTGAAGCTATCTGGCCGTCACAAAATTATCTTTCAGTGAGCTCATCTGTTTTGCAAGGAAGCGACTCATAATCTCATAGGATGGAAAACGTGCCGGTTATTTATAGTCAGTGATTTTATTTGTAAGGAATATCATGACTTCACAAGTGTGGGGGCACTAATCTCCCTGGCAAAGCGTTTACCCTCGTCTAAGGGAGCTGTTCACTACAAAGGGTGCCCCTTACTTAAATGGGCCGTTGGACAAATTTGCACCACTGGCTCTCACTGGCCTGTAAAAATAGCAGATGCATCACCGTGTCCTGAACGCATAGCGGCCGAGAACCGACTGCTCTCTGGAAATGAGGAGGTGGGACACAGTGAGACAGAGGAGACCATGTTCCTGACTGAAGTGCTTGGGCTGGCCGAGATTCATCTTGGCCACAGTACATGAGCCTTGGAGAAGGTACCATGACTGCTGGCTGCTGAAGCCCTATGGGTGGGGGTCCTCAGTGAACATATGGGCTCATGGTACTAAGAGAAGGGTGGTGAGAGAGTCTGCTTCTTCTCAGTTGTCTCCTGTCCAGCTCTAGACTAGCTAGTCTGGAGTTAGCTTTGGTCTTCAGTAGGTATGTATTTGCTTTTGGCACCTGCCCCCAGGGCCACCCGTAGGGATGAAAATACCCTTCTGGTTATGTTTGTGGAGATGGCTGTGGACCATGAGGCTAGCTGGAGGACATCTCCAAGAGATGAGACCAGCCAGTGGCTGGGACAAACAGAGGAGGAGTTAATCATGAAGCAGAGGTGCAGTGGCATTTCTGGGAGGATCAGTGAACCTGCAGAGATCACTGCTGGCATGGGAGGAGGGAGACTGTGGAGTTGAGACTTGCTTCTCCTAGAGTTTTGTTGGCAGTTTGACAGGACCTCGAGGCCTTGAGCATGGTCTCAGTGCAACGTGCATCTTCAGCAGGACATGGTCCAGCCCCACGATGGAGGAAACAGGCTGTGAGGGCTCCCCGGACAGGGGATGGGGCTTACAACCCCACGCTGCTGCTTTGAAGGTGGCTTGGGGCCTCCTGCCTTGCAGCCATGGTGTCCCTCGGCTACCAGCAAGCTGACAGGCCGTGGACAAGTAGATACAGACGCGAGGGCTTTGCAGGATGAGCTGGGACTGTCAGCTGAAAAGGCTAAATGTAAGAGTGTTCCTTTAAGTCGTAATCTTTCATGGAATATCACACTTAGTTGTCATAGAAACCATGGCATCACCAAGATTTACAGCTCCGATCCAGCCAAACAGTTGAGCATTTGCTTTTAATATAAAGTACGTGCTTAAATCCCAGTTATTTCTATGGTGCTGCTTGTGTGCCTAGAGCGAAGCCTGCACTTCGTTTTTTCCTGGATGAGAGTGATGTGGCCCGCTAAAACCCTCTGGTTGTTTTAATTAAGCCAAAATAGCGTGCGGGTTTCACAGTCAGCAAAATTACAAATACAGGGCTGTTTTAAAGATACTACAAATACAAGGCTTTTAGGGGACTGTATTGGAGACTGAATGCTCGATTAGATCACATCCCTGCTTCTGCAGCCTTAAAAAACATTAGGATAATCTGGTCTATTTTCATAATTACTTCCAACACTTAGACACTGGATGTCTTTTAATTCAATTAATTGTATTAAGAGAATAACGTTTTTAAAATTACTCTAGAGAATGTAGAAGTTTGATCATGATTTCAGCCTAACAGAAGCAGTCATACTTCCAAATGAAATTTTGATATTGCTGCTCACAGGGTATTTTGTATTTCTCTTTAAAGACTCAGTTTCTGGATTAAGTATTTAAGAATTGCAGTTTTCATTATTAAGGAGTGTTTTAGCACTCAAAGTGGCTGAGAAAAGCATAAAAATATGATCCTTATGTCTCCAAGAAAACAAAAGAAAACTTGGAGACAAAGAGAACCCTGAATGTATTTTAGTTTGAAGATCTGAGATTTTTAAAACGTCTTTTAATTGGGGACCATGACTCATGTATCTTTCAACAGGAGGCAATGTTATTTATTCTGTTCAATTCCTATTGCAAATACATTTGAAAAATAACATGTAACATTTTACTCATTCACAGTAACTACAGTATTTTGTTCCCCAAATCATATTACAGAAAAAATACTCAGGTACTTCTTCAGCAAGGAAATGTCATCCTTCAGATGGAAACTCCTTCAGAGCTCGCTGAAGGCCTCCATTGGAGCTCCCTGGGCTGCTTATCAGAATTAAACAAGTGGTTTATTCCATATATTAGAACATATTCTGTACATTCCCAGCTTATAATTCCTGTTCGTTGGTCCTGTGAGTCATACGGTGTTATTTTTAGTCCTCTGGCTGGCTGATTTGGGTAACAAAGCAGTGAGAAGCCTGAATTAATCAGCACCAGATCAAGAATCCATTAAAGGTCGATGCTTTGGCTAATTTCAGTGGTTGATGACTGGATGTAGCCACAACCATACAGCTGTTCGAGAAGGTGAGACATTCGGGTCTGACCTGTGCTTGTGCCAGGGAGGCCTGTTCGGCAGACCTGACGCAGGTGACAGCGTTCGTGCTTCCGCGATGGCTTCGGTGCATTTGTGACACTTTCTGTCGGTGGGAAAACAAGACGATCCCAGAAGCATAAGCTTCTGTGAGACTGAAAGCAGAAGGTTCATAAACGTGGCTGAGTCACAATTCGCTTCCAATTCAAGCAATGTTTGTGGACAAATCTTTCTGCTATTTACTGAGCTGCACCAGCTGGTAAATCACTGTGCATTTCTAAAAGCTCTTCTTGTAAAAAGCGAAAATCTTGTGAATGAAAAAGGGCCCGAAAACGTTACTGGCTAATCTCCTTGCCTGGAGAGGAAGCTGTGAGCCTTTGTATACCTGCAAAGATAAATTGGGGAATATTCTGTTGATTTTACTGATTCCGGAGTGCCTGGAGAAAAAGACAGGATCAAATCTATACAATCATTTTGTTAAATACCTCAATCAATGTAAAAAATGAAAGAGTTATAGTCAGTCATAGTCACTCACGAGGCCAACAGCCATAGCGGGATAGTTCCTCAGATTAGATGTTTGAATTAATAGTACTGTATACTTTTCCTTAACTTAAGCCCAGATCAGCTGCCAAGAAGCTGAGGAAGAGACAGGCAAGGGGAACAGTAAACCACTTTTCTCTGTCTTTCTTGCAGGGCTTGTCAAGAGATTGCTCAGTTTTTGACAAAAGCTCCTCTGCAGCTCAGAAGTCACCCTATTCCAGTGCATTCCCAGCCATCCCTTTTAGGCAACGGATAAAATGTGATTGACTGTCCTGAATGCTAGGAAACAATTTGAGAGCGCAGAAACGGGTGTCTGCTCTCTTTTGTCGGTATCTCTTCTTTAGCTTCAGGGTCACTGGCATTACTGCTTTTTTTGCCTCCCAAGCACAGAAAGTATTAACACCCCCCCCCCAGACCTGGTGGGCCTGCACCCACCTCCCATCCCACGCCTGGGTGCTCTGCAGGCACCCACCTGAGGTCAGCGGGCGGCGCACAGTGGCCAGGACCCACACCCTGTGCCACAGGAGCCCTGAGCTGGAGGCAGCTGCCAGAGCAAAGTCCCTTGGGGGAAGATTTGTTTTTAATCCTCTTTCTGCAGCAAAATCCCTCAGCGCTAGATGGTAGTGTGTGCTCACTGAAAAATGCCAGCGTTGCTGATGGGATCTGTCAGAAATCCTTCCTGAGCCTCGTCAGGGCTGTTAATGCTGTCAGGAGCCTATCAAAAATTAAAACTGGGTTGTCAGTGTGGCGAGACTTTGCTCCCTGAAACGTCTGGGCCGGGGAGCTTTCTAAGCATTCTCTAATCAACATGTCTTTGCTACAGCTCACCTTGTCCAGCTTGCCTTGTCACAGTGAAATCACAGAGTCACAGCCAGCTTTGCCGTCCTGCGTGCCTCGGACTGCTCCTGCCCTTGCTGGACCATTCTCAGGAGGCTCTTCGGCACCGCGGCATTCCTGGGGAGATTTCCACCGCCCCTCACTTCACAGTGGCAGGAAGCGTTGGGATTACATTCAGGTCACGTTTTCCTTTTCACAGTTGAATTTCATTTTTCATGCTTAAATCCTCAGCTTCCTCCATATATCAATACTAAATAATCCCTCTCTGCTTAGTGCTTGCAGCCTGCAGATACTGCGAGCCAGAACACCCATGCAGGGCCCTGCAATCGCATGTACGCTGGGCTGTGTGATCTGGCCACGGGTTAATGTGGGGAGGGGATGATAAAGGCCCTTTAACTCCTTCCCTCCTGCCCTATTCCTCTCCTCCTGTGCCTGTGGGAGCTCGTGTGTCCGTATTTAACCATTCTTTAGTTATGGTGCTCATATGAGGCTGGTTCTCCAAGCCAGCTAAACCTTCCTTAACCAGATAGGGGATGTGCTTTCCTTCCTTTATGCAGCAATACTGGCACACACCGCCTAACGGTACCCTGACCTTGTTCTTGCTGCCACACGAAGGAGTAAACTCATGTCCAATTCGTGGTTCTCTGTTATCTCAACTCCAGCCAGACCTTGCTGTTTTCCAGGTTTCTACCTCTTTTAGGATTCCACACACACACATCATGTATTTTATAATTTGCACTGGTTTTCAGTGCTAAGTTAGACTTGCATAAGACATGTTTGACCATCTGTCTGTCCTGTTCTTCTACTCCCCAATAACTCCTGAACCTGTTGTCCAGTTTAAACTAAATTTCATAGAAACATAGAGGTCTTAAAATGTTACGTTCCACAGATGTTCTAAAAATGAATAACTAACTAGGGGAGAGAAAGCATTCCCCCTCTGGGAAATATTGCTAGAACCCAGGTCTTATCCTGTCTACAAACCAGAGCTCACCTGCACATACTTACTAGCCAGGCAAAATATACTCTGAAACCAGCCACAGTATCTGCTGCCTCTTCCATAGCCAAAACAGGTGGCGGATGGGGGAGGAAATTTAGAGAATCCTTTAGAAAGTGTAAGTGTGGAGACACGGGGAGGAGGATCAGGAAGGGTGGGGAGATTCATAGAATGAGACCAAGTGGGATGTAGTGTGATGGTGATATAAAAACATAAATCTATAGGAAATCAGGATTCACTAGGCTTGTGGCTTACAGGTCAGGGAGTTGTTTGGTCTTTTACCGTTTCTGATTTTTCTGCACCTCTTGGAATTATTTCCTTGTCCTCATTATTCAAAACACCTCTCACTTTGTATCATCTGATAATTTCATCAGTCATCGTCTCTTCTAGATCACTATGAAATCTTTGAGATCAACTCTAACACAGCACTACCATAATCAGTTTTAAACACATTAAATACCTTTTCTCTGCTCAGTAATTTGCTACTTTTATTCCCTGTTCACAGTTCTTAAGCCAGTTCTCAAGCTATGTGGGTGCTGTTATGTCAAAAGAGATATGAAAAATGTTATATTGAAATTTTTGTGATTCAGTCTTTCAACAGTTTGTTTAAAGCCAAATATGTTGGTCCTGCCACTTTCTTTCCATTCACTGATGTTGTAAAGCTATAGGAGGTTCCCTTCTTTAGAAACTGCAGGACAAATACAACTGCTTGCGAGTCTGTTATCCTTCAGCTGTGTTAGTGGCTTTTTGTGCTCAGAATTTGTTCCTTGTGGGAAAAGAGTCAGACTTACAAAATGGTAATTGCTAGGATCATTCTCTTCTTAAGTTTGGCCTTGCATTTAATTCTCTGAGACTGCTGTTTTCTGTGACTTTTTCTCAGTAATAAAGTAACTCTTCATCCTTCAGGTCATCTTTATAATGTCTTTATATGGAGAAAATTGTCTTATCTTTTCTGTTCTTCTTTCATCTGTACAGATAAGGGTTAATTTTCCAGCTTAACCACTTTTTTCAGTGCTGGATCTACCAAACTAGATTTTCTGTGTTTGGTATTTAAAGATCATTAGAAGCAGAGTATGTAAAAAATCCATACTAGATCTTGATAGGTCTTGACTTGTAGTTTATGGACCCCTGTGGCCTGCAAATGAGAGAAACATTAAAAATCACTGGTCTAGCTTGCCCATATCTTTACTCCCACGGATGCTTCGTGGCCTTGGTGAAGCATTGCCGGTCCTGTCATGGTGACAGTGAGAGCAAAGTGCTTATGAGGTACATTAGGGAGCAACTTGACTGACGCCAACCCTGTTCCATAAAACCGTCGGCATCCGTTGAACTGGGTGCGACACCTTTCACTGCTTCCCAAAGGGCTCAGACCTGAGCCCCCTTCCACCCCTCCTGCTCCACGTCCCCCCGAGCTCTCCCAGCACAGAGGAACGAACACAACTGCAGCAGGGCTCTGACAGTCCTTACGGCACTTTCCCTGCTCCCCTTGGGCAGGGAGAGCATTGGGGTAGGACGGGGCAAGGCCAGAGAGGGCAGAGTAGTGCCTGGTTCAGCCTGCGACAAGGCTGGGCGCAGGCCTGCTGCACAACGGGCCCCAGGCTCGGCATGTCTTAGCTCTTCTCGACTGACAACCTGGGCATCAGCAGGACAAATCCCAGCACTGACACCAGCTCACTGTGTAGCTTTGAGAAAGTCTCTTCCTAGGCTGGGTCAGAAATTAAGCTAGCTGAGTTACTGCAGTGGTGGAGCATGTTCAGGTCCTGAAAGTGTCTGTGCATCAAGTTCGGCAATGACAGTGTTTCCCCAAAGGTATCTGACTTCCCCCATCTACAGAAGGAGGATGCATCCTGTGCCTAGCACTTTGCACTTTCTGCTGAGGGTGTGATCAGAGACAGTCCTGGCACTGGCACTGCTTTGTTCCCCAAAAGCTAAACTTGCCTACAAAAAATAATCACAATAACTGAAAAGCCCTGGATGCTGCGGTTGCTGCGATACATCTGATTAGTGTTTTCCAGGCTAACTGATGTGCTGATGTGTGGCTGTGTCTGCAGAATCTGAAACAATAACTCCGACCTGCCCGGTTCATCTCAGTGCATGCCAGTTCTGATGACCAGTGTTGATGCTTTAAATAGTGACAGAGTTAACTATTTCACTGCCTATCAAAATTACAGAAGAAAGGAGATGAAAGAGCTGCACATTCAGCTGTGATTAAGAGTGCATCGCAGCAGTCTGAGTACTTGATCTAGGGATCTGCTCATTTTCCCTCACTCCCCCCTCCAGCCAAAGAGGTATTAGCAGGACTGAGCCTCATGTCTGACCTTTGCTCCCTGCCCATCCCTTGCTAAGCTTCTGCGGTGACAAGGGGAAATAAGCTGACTGAGCCCTGTAAGGCTCATGACTCTCTGTGGATCCCAAGGAAGGGCGGCAAGTCCCAGGGAGGCAGAGAACATGCATTATTATACTGTGAACCATGCTCCAGGCACCTACATCCCCCCTCACCCATGGAGGGTTTGGAAAAATGATCCCACATTTTCCTTTTGTCACAGCCTGTCCTGTTAGGTTATGATATGGCAAGCCTCAGGTACAGCTGCAGTGTTTTCTTGCTTTCATAGGCGTTTTTCATCTGTTTTTAAGAAGCTATGTGAACCCTCGAAGAGCAACACTAGGCATATTTCCTTACTGTACATTGTGAAGTGCTCACATGTAAGGAGTTTGGTTTCTGATGTGTTTGTACAGTGGATTCTAATCCCCATCCCCAGCACCGCAAAACTGTGATTAACGTGGCTTTGCTTTCCTGTGGCACCTTTCTGCTAATGAATTAATTCCCACGACCTTCATATGGAGCAGAAACGTATCATTACCCCTGCTTTGCAGACACTATTCAGCATTTCACTGTTCTGAAATATACTCTGTTCAGTAATATATCTAAATATGATCAGTACTACAAATCTACAAACATTAATGAAGTCTTAACAAAAAATTATGGATGTTTCCTATTTAAGATTACAAATGCTCTTCAGTGGCTGAGCAAAAACACTCTTAGGAAGGACCTACTTGACTCAGTTGCTGACAGCCACAGGGGAAGGATTCACAGAAATTGCAACTGAAATTACTTCAGCAGTCTCTGACCATCCTGCCTAGAACCTTGCTACATTTTTTTTAATACTAAGCTCACTGTCAAAGTATTTGAGTCCCTGTGGGCACCTCTCTGACCCCTCTCCCTGCATGTCTGGGCAACAGCACTGCTATACATGCAAAGCTTCTGCAGGGTGTAAATAGGTTTTGAAATGTCATTCCTTAACAGGTACAGTCTTTAAAAGTAAAGTAGGTATTTAAGGGACTAAGCAATCCCATGTCCACTGCATGTGGTGTTTCTTGAAACTGCAATGTCCAGCAGTTTCATCACCTTTTATGTATTGATGTATTGGTTTTCTAAAGTGTTTTGAAAATGATTTCATTACTGAAGCAATGGCTTTGATGCTGAAAGCTCAGAAGTGGACACAAAGACCTGCTTTGGTGATGGAGAAAGCTTAGACTGTATCTTTGAAAAGCAGGATCCTCTTGATCTTGTACTTGACCCACGGTCTTTCTGCCATGGCTGTAACCTGCCTGTGCCCCAGGTTTCAGCACAGGTTCCCACCTTACCCTTTTCTGTCTGGGTATCAGCTATTGCTTGTCTTCTCATTTCAAGTTCTGCTGCTACCTGGGAAAAAACTTAAGTGTCTTTTCAATCCCAGGATCAGCTAAAACCAGTTTACACTTTCTCCCATCTCATTCACTTTATCCCTTTCTTTTCTTTCTCCTCCTTCTGAGGTTCAGGGGGATGAGAGCTGAGTCTTATTTCTAAAATGGCAGTTCCTTTGTCAGTGCCTGCCATTTCAACCCTCTCAGGAAGGCGACATCAGAATTAAACAGAAAGACCCTTTCTAAGGGCAAGGCTGTAAATGAAAGAAGTGAGATTGAAAAGCAAAACCATAAACTACCCTTGGAGAAAGAAATCAATCCTCTGTTAGACACAAACCCTCAAATGAATCTACAGGAGCTTCAGTTTAGGAGGAAAGCTGGAAATATAGCAGACCTGGTAAAGGCATTCACAGGACAAAAAGGACTAACATGCACTAAAATTCATCCCTGCTCTGGTACATCCTTTCTTTAAGTCCCAAACAACTCTTGATGTTTTCATGGAAGTCCATCCATCCAATGTCATTGTTCATTTCCCTTCTACTGGCTTATCCAGAACTCATCTTCCCCTCTGCTCTCTTCTCCCCTTGCTGCTGGCCTCTCACCATGACATGCCTAGCTGATGTGTCGGAGACAGGGCAGGCAGTAAATGCTAATGGGAAAGAAAATTTTGGTCTGAATTGTTTGCCTCCTGCTTTCTTGCCAGTTCTACCTGAGAAAGCAGTGAGGAATCAGCTGGTTGTTCCAAGAGTTTCGGTTGAGGACTCTTAGAAAACTTGGTTATATTTAAATGAAGGGGAGGGAAAAGAAACAAGGAGGATTTTGAAGGTATGTTATTTTCATAACAGAGAGACTTGGCCAAAGTGCAGAGCCCTGGAAGAGAAACAAATCTAGCTGTATGGTAAATAGAGAGAGGCTCCCATGATGTGGAAGATGCACATTCAGGAAGAGGAAGGCGAAGGATGGATTCTGTAATGCCTGGAAAACGCTAGTACAAGTGAAAAGAAGGCACAAGAGTGGTGAAGCAAGCATCTGAGGTAAGGAATATGCATAAGTGTTTATTATTTTACTTGCATTTCTATTTTTTCTTCCACTAGGTAAGCTAAAGAACACTTGCATTTAGACCTCTTGCAAAACACAAGCCAGTTTGTTTCAGCTATCAGGTGTCCCACAGGGGACCCTGCAGACTCCGGATGCCCTAACTGGAAGCTCTGAAGATGGATGTGCACGAGCTGCTGAGGAAATCTGCAGCAATCAGTGCTGGTCCTGAGGACTTTGGGTTGATTCCCATTTCCACGATGGGGTGGTACACAGGGAAAGGCGAAGGTAGGAAAAGTAGTGCTTAGAAGCACTAGATCAAGGGAAGTTTAAGAGCATGTGTAGTTACTAGAATCTGACCCCTCTTGAGGGTCTCTGCCAGGATTAGCTTCCCATATTACCCAGAGATAATCAGGTCTTCCCCCGTGTACTTTCATTTCAGTCTTTGGGAAACTCAGGATTTCCTGAGTCCTTTTGTGACCAATGTGAGACTCATGTCCAAGCCCCTGGGCAAGTCCCTGAAGGAAAGAACAGGGATGAGTCAGACACGACGAACAACTCTTTACACCTCTGAAGCAATCTGCTGTATCCGGAAGAGTGAGGGATCCCTGATGTGTGCTGATGGTGCTTATCACAGAAATGAATTCCTAGGCAGAGATGTTACGTTGCAGCTTGCACGATGCGTCCTAAATATAGAGAAGTGCAACAGAATTAGGGGAGTGGTGTGTGTGCAGCTGCATGTCGCTTCTTGAAGCCTGCAACGGAAGGGCAGATTGAAGGAGCCGGGGAAGGTTCTAGACCAGACTTAAACAACATATGGCTTGCAGGACGCACTTGGCCGATTAAGCAATGTGTTTGGCCTGCCAGATGGGCAGAAGACACCGTGATGTTTGGATCACTGGGTGGCTGGGAGAAATTCTCCTGCCTTGCAGCCAGCTGGCCAGCTAGCGCGTGCATGGCACACACCCGGCCCACCAGCATGTACCCACTGCTCAGCTACCCAGCGGCCAAAAACCGGGGCATCACAGTCAACGAAGAGGCAGCAGATGAGGACACTGAAGGAGGACAAGGAGAATGAGAAGAGCGGATGTAGGGGCAGAGATGACTGTGGTAAGGGCATGATGAAAGGTGCGGTTTGAGCTGCTACGTTGGTGTTTAGAGCCTACGCACATATCTGCTGCAGTGAGGCATTCAAGGCCAAAATCCTGTTATATGAGGGGAACAGGACTGTGTCACGAAATTCATTCCTCTGCTATTTCGTGCACCACATCATGCAATGCCTTACCACGTCTGGTTTGTTTGGTTTTCGTCTCCAGTATTCCCATAGAGAGGCTGTTCCAGGCCCTCCCTTTTCCATAGCAAGACTTGTTACAGCTACTGTGCCTTGTGCTTAAATCTTCTCTTATCTCACTAAGGTCTGTCTCCTGCCCGATGCTGCATGGACAGACAGCGGTTACATCCGCTCTGTGTTTGCTGCACAAGCCGCACGATCTGTGCCAACGGGCAGTTCAGCCCTTTGAAGAAGATCGCATGCGCTTCACAATAGGAGTCTTTCAGATGATACCTGGAGAAAAACAGGGCTTTCTGCTCTCTGTGGACTTTCTGGCATCTTTCATTAAGAGTCTTTCAACCAGTGTCAACCTTTGCTGGCCCCTTTTGTAGCAAAGTATGTTGTTTGCAGCTCTTTTTGCTGGAAGGATAGGAGATTTCAAGCCCACAAGTCAATAAGGCTTCCATATGCTTGGAGCTGGGCATGTGTATAACTGCTCTTCTGGATCACGATTAGAGTTCTCACCACTTGACAAGATTCAGCTTGTGGTTTCTGAAGTGCTGCCAGTTTCTCTGGAATTAAAGATTTATATATTATATAAAATATCAATGCAAAAAAAGGCGATCCCCTATTCCAGTTTCTGGTGCGCGTGCACTGCATTAATTAAACGCTGCTCAGGAAACAGGACGGCCAGTGCAACAGTATCACTTGCACCCCAGTAACAATCCCGGGACGCCAGGAGAGAGACGATCCTTGCCCCCAAATAGCAGCCAGCTGTCTCGAGAGAGGCGGGAGGTGGAGAGCGGGATGCGAAGGCGCGGGGAGGACCTGCCCGGTGTCGCAGGTACTGCGAAGAGCAGCGGCCCCTCTCGAGGCAGCGCGCGCCCGCTTCCCTTGGGGAAGGCTGCGCGGTGGGCGAGGAGCTTGGCCTGCGCTGGCCCCTTCCCGGCGGGCGAGGGCCGCCGCCGGGCCGGGCCGGGAGCGCCGCGCGGGCACCCGCTGCCCCGGGAGCGGCGGGGCGGCCCCGGCCCCGGCCCCGGCCCCGGCCGCGCGGGGGCGGCACGCGCGGGGGCGGCCGGGCCGGGGTGGGGGCGGGGCGGCGGGCGGGCCCGGCCCGGCCCGGCCCAGCCGGCGGTACGGCCGCGGCGAGGCGAGGCGGGCGCGGGGGAGCGGGCGCCGCCGTTGCCCTTTTAAGCAGCGAGTGGGCGCCGGAGGCCGGTACAAAGGAGCCGCCGCCGCGCTCGCCGCCTGCGCTGCCCCGCTCGCCCGCCCGCCCGCCCGCCCGCCATCTTCCGCCCCTGAGGCGCGGCCGGGGCCGGGCCGGCCGGGCGGCGGCGGCCGCGGCGGGGCGGGCGCGGAGGCGAGGCGAGGCGGCGCAGGCCCGGGGCCGGGCCCGGAGATGAGGCCAGGATGTCGGTGTCAGGGCTCAAGGCCGAGCTGAAGTTCCTCGAGTCCATCTTCGACAAGGACCACGAGCGCTTCCGCATCGTCTCCTGGAAGCTGGACGAGCTCCACTGCCAGTTCGTGCTGCTGCCGCCGCCGCCGGGCGCCGGCCCGCAGCCGCCGCCGCCGCTCACCATCCACTGCAACATCACGGTGCGGGGCCGGGGGGGCCCCGGGGGGCCGGGGCGGCCGCCGCCGCCATTGTCCGCGGGCGCGGGCAGGGGGCGCAGCCCGCCGCGGGGTGACTCAGCACCGGCGGCCGCGGGGGCCGGGGCGCCGGAACAAAGGGCGGCGGCGCCCGGGGCAGCGCCGAGGCGCCCGGGGGAGGGGGGGACGGGACGGGACGGGCCCGGCCGCCCCCCCGGGACCCCCTCGGGCGCGGGGCGGGGGCTCCCCGAGGCGGCGGCCGGGCGCAATAGCGAGTGCGCCACAAGCGCCGCGGCCTGGAGCCGGCGGCTCCCGTGACCCGGGCGAGGAAGCGGCCGGGCCGGGCCGGGCCTGCCGGCGCGGGGCCGCTGCCCGGCGGCGTCGCCCTCGCGGGGGCTCCTGCGTGCGCTCCGAACAAAGCGGTTTTAAAAAAACGCCGGCCGGGGGGGTGGGGGGGAGCGGGGGTGAGGCGCGCCGCGCTGCTGCCCCGGGCGCTCGGAAGTTGCTGCCCGCCTCGGGCCCGGCGGGCGAGGCCCTGGCCGAGCGGGGCTGCGGCTCACGTGCGGCGCCGCTGGCGCCTCATGTCCGCCCCGCTGGCGAGCGAGCGAGCCCTGATGCCTTGGCGAGCACGCGGTGAAAGCGGGCGCCTCAGCGGTTCTGGCTGGGGAAATCGGGGTTAGTGTGCTCGGGTTTGGGAAGAAGCTGCGCTGTACAGGGTTTTCTGCCCTTTGCCTATAAAAGGATGAAAGTTTGAAACAGTGCGGAGGGAGAAACACGTAAGTGTAAATATTTGAGTATTGAAGGATGAAAATATACTTGCACACCAGGCAGAGCCAGCTGCCTTGATAGGAGCTTTCCTTTCCTTAAAGTAACTTTATTAGACTAAAGAAGGAGATGCGTTAAGAGGGTCTCGGAGGCTTCACAGTTAACTGTTACAAGAAGTCAGTTTTCTCATCCTAAGGCAGGCTTTTGTTTTCCCTGACACTTGTATGTACTTGTAAGGTGCTTTTCATTGTCAAATAAGTAATGTGCTTTGGTGTTCTTGTTTTTAGACATGTCCTGTCAGATGATGGATTGTGTGACTTCCTTTAAATATTTTTATTTCGGTGCAGGGTTAGTGTTTCATTACTGAGGAGGCTGGTCATTGCTTTCCACACAACATGATCTCTTTCATAAATCTCTCAAAAGAAAATAAATGCCCTGAAGGTTTTGCACCCTTGGTTGCCAGTTGAATTTGATGGGTTATTTCTTTGTCAAATGACAAACAGAGCTGCCAGTCAGAAGGCCTGAAGTTTTTGGTGCCTTAGATTTGTGCTTTAGTATATATCTACTTATCAGGTTGCTTTTGGTGTAACTATTTTTGATAGTAGTTCTTTCTTAACTTGCATTGAAATATGTCCACTTTTTTGTAGGCCTTTAGTTAAGGTGTGTCTGAGTAAGCGAGGAAGAGAAGCTTGGGCCCCTCTTTGCATTTATGTGTTATTGTGGAAACTGTCTGCAGTTGCTATTACAGTCACTTGCCCTAAAGGTCAAGAGGTCCTTTGTGTGCCACTAGAACTGGGGTATATTGCTTGCAAAAAGACCTGGAAAAAAGCTGTTTCAAACCTTAGCCAAGACCTCTACTTTGAAAAGAGGCTGAGTCCAAGCTTCCTGGAACTTCTGTGAGCAGTTGTCTGTGAGCAGCTTAATGCTTTCCAATATTGATTAATTTTTGGCACTCTCAGGTAGGTGGCTATTTTCCCCATCTGTTAAAAATAAATGGGAGAGGGCAGCTTGAGATACAGTGGATGACTTTCTTGGAAACAAGTGGGAAGCTAATGATGGAACCCAAAAGAGAAAGCTGGCCTCTGGACTGCTGTCCTAGGCTTTTGACACGAGTGTTAGAGCTTAAGGTGACAAAAAGTGACTTTTTTTTTTCCTCACCGAATTGAGTCTCTTGGCTCTGACTCCTAATTGCCTCCAGTTTTTTTCTGTAGGTACTGTAAACTAGAAAGGCATAAGTCTTGTTTACTGTGCTGCAATGGATCTGCAGAACTTCTGGAGAGCTGAATCAAGGTACTGTGGGAACTAGGACTGCATGTGATGGTACTAGCATGCAAAAGCTGGTAAGGTTATAAAGTTGTTAATAAATGTTTTCTCTGGAGAAACTCACCCCCTGCATCAGAAGCTGCTATCTTAGTGTTCTGGATTTGCAGTGCGAATATGTAACTTTAGCTGTTTGCTGCTTCTAATCAGCTTAACCCTTATAGTCCTGATAAAGCCCTCAACGATATTTCCCTTACTCAACAAAACCTTACATTAGACTATTCTTCTGGATACCCAAGAATCCTGTTAAGGGGAGAGTAAGCACAATGCTGAATGGTCACTTTTCCTCTTTTTGGTCTTATTTGGGTACCTTGACACTTTACCTAATGTGAAATCTGTCTAGCAGTGTGTACAGATGTTGAAGTTTTTGGATGGAGAGAAACTTGGTAGGAAGGAAGCTTTCAGTAGCTTCTGCTCTAAGTCTGAAAAGAGCTGATGACTAAGTTGCTGTGATCTTCACAATGGATCTCTTTCTTTTCTCCAGTCTAGAGAGAGAAGGCAAAGGAAAGAGGAAACATTCTCCTGGAGAGGTGAGGGAGAATGTCTGCTTAGGAACTGCATGGATTTCCACAAGTCACTTAGACTAAATTCCAAGGTTTGATCGGAAGTCTGCCCTGGAATTTCTCGCTAAGATGATGATATTTTGATTGTCTGCAATATAAGTTTGTAGAACTGTTAAAATTGAGCATTTGCTGCAGCAACATAGGAACAGTCTGCCTGTGATATAGATGCTTGGTGTTAGAGTAAGATATACTTTACTCTGCAGCTGATTCCTGTTTCATGAAGTGACAGACAAATATTGTCCAGGTCTGTCCTTTAATCTTGCTGGGAGTGACCCATATTGGAACTTAAATGGTTAATCTGATTATTTTAAAAGCATTGTAGGGTGGAGTCATCCCTGTCAGAAACATTGCTTCTTATTCCTGAGAACTGTCTAATTATTGAACTTGTTCAGGCTGTGTACCTTCACATTCCCATTTTGTTATGCCAACAACAATGTCTCTGTTCTGGAGTTTTACTTCCGTTTTTCTCAGGTTCCTTTTTTAGTTAACAACTGTATTCTAATTAATCAAGTTGGATAAACCAGTGTCCATTACAAAGAATATGCATTTATCCTGGTCCTATTCTGCTTGTTTTTTTGGAAATAAAAATATCAGAGCAGTGGGCTTATTTAGATTAGCATGTTGCTGATCATAACTTTAAGTATCTTTCAATGAAATCTGTAGTTTTGGTTTGGTACCTTATCAGACACGTGTGACAGTATTGCAAAGTCTGTGCTACAATTGTTCAGTCCTTTCTCCTTACTGCAAGAGAGAGGACTAATCTGGACTGCTGAAAAGCTAGGTAGAAATACGTTTTTCTCCCCTGTAAAGAATGTAGTTTGCTTTTATATAATCTCCTCAGAGAGAAGCTGGATACTAATATCTCTCCGCTCATACGCAGCTTCAATAGAAGTTCTGTGTCCTTAAACAGCACTCGCAGGCAGAACAGGGTTTGTGCCAGTTCTGTGTGGGAGCTGATTTTGTCCCAAACAGATACTGGACTCTGATGTGCAGTGATACCCTTCATACATTAACAATTCAATTCATGTGATATGGCTGACTCCAGGATACTCTTGCCTCTCTGCTGGAAAGACTGTATCTTATGCTTTCACTGAAAAAGAGCCTGCTGCTAAATTGGAGTTAGAAGCTACCATGAAAGACTTAAAGGTTGCTGTCTATGGATAACTTCTTTGATGGGAGAAAACCTTATTTTCCCTTCTAAACCAGAACGGATGAAAAGGTATTACCTGGGAAGCTTTTGACAAGTTAGATATGTACAGAAAAATAAGTATATTAGAACATATGGTTCTTCAGAGGCATAAGATTTTAATATTAAACACACTCCTAGCTAGTGCCTAGACAGCTGATAACCTTTTGAAAAGGTTATTTGTACACAGAACTAACCACATAATGAATGAGGCTTCCAGTTCAAACCACAGACTTTTTTTTTGATTACTAGACATTCTGTGGATGCAAGTACTAAACCAAAAAGCATATGCAGCTTTATCCTCATAATGCTTACTTTCCTAACTAGAATTAGATGTATTTTGTTCAAGTTAAAAAAAAAATTAAAAAAAAGCACTCAAGTAACTATTATTGATTATAATATCATTTACATAATGGAAATTGAGAAGTTCAGTCTTGTTTTATTTAGCAAAACAAAATTAAGCGAATAACAAAATGTGGAGTTCCGAGGATTTTAACTTATGTTTCTGTGCTAAGACTGTAATTGTGAAAGGAATATTGCAGAAAGGTAGAGGGAGAATCTTTCATTCCTGGACGGCATAGGATCTTATCTTCTGACATGACAGGTAGTCGTGCTGCAAGTGTAAAAAGCTGTAGCCAGTGCTTATGGACTCTGCAGGTCAGCTGCTCTCTCCCCTCTGTAATGTATAAAGTGCTCCTGAAATATCATGCAAGGCCACAATGCTGGGCTTCAAACACACTTCAAAATAAGCTGGCATTTGAGTATACAGGAAAAAGCACTATGCCAAATGGTTTACTCATGTGAGTTAGAAGTGTATAATAATTTCAGAAGTGGGACCACTGTGGTTCTCAAAAGATCTCTCCATGCTTTTTTGTAATTAGAAGAAGTTCATTCAATTAATACATACTTTTTACTCAATATACTTCCTTATTTTAACCGTTGAGGAAGTCTTTGTAAAAGACTGAATGATAGCTGGTAATTTTTATATGCTGCTTAATATTCACTTTTGAAGAAACTGAAGCTTAGTGTAGGGCTACCTCATTGCATTCATAACGAGCACTTGCTGGTGTGTGGTGACTGCCTTTGATTTGTGCTGCCAAAAATACTTGCTTTGTGACAAACCTGGAGTACTAGTAATTGGCATTACCAGAGACCTTTCTTATGTTGTGAGAAGCAGCAATGCTTATTGTAACTCTTAAAGTTTTTGGTTTGTTTGTTTGCAATGAGAAAAGTAGGGAGTAGTACTGAAAGTGTGTTCTGTTCTGGAAAATAATGTAGGACTTCCAAATTCTTGATGGCAGTCAATCTGTCTGCATTGAAATGCTGCAAAATCAGAACTTCTGAATGGGATTGATTAAGTGTGCTCACAAAAAAAGGGCATCTTCAGACTTATTCAGACTAGGGTGAATCTGCAGGTGTCTGGTCTGTGTTATGTCTGGGGATACTGCTTACAGGTGACATGTTGATATCCTCAAAAGGATTTAAAAATTACAATTGATAGGAAGAACAAAGTCTGTGTCCTGTGTGTTCCTTAGTACTGCTCACAGACTGGCAAAGGCTATGTGCCTTGTAAGGTGGCCAACACTGAGTCTACAGGTTTAAGGACCTGGCTGGCATATAAAAATTCTTTACTGGGTTATTGTTCATCTGGATCGCTTCCCAGTCTGGTTCACTGCGTGGCTGCGCAAGCAGCTGTACCGGCACCACAGAGGGGCACAGGAATGAGTGAGTGCTGGGGAAGGCCGCTGAAGCCAGTGCTGCTGAAGGCAAACAGGTTGCCAAGCTCTGCCCCCGGCCTTGGTGGTGCTTGGGTGGCCCCTGCGTGGGATACTTGAGCCAGTATCAGTCCAGTGGGCCCCCACGGGTGCCTGCTCTCTTGCACTGACAACTGGATAGCAGAGAGAACTGGTCCAGTCAAACTGAAGTAAAGGCTTACTTCTGAAATCAAATCCCTTTCAAGATGTCAGAAGATAAAGAGGCAGAAACAGTTCTCTAGATAGTGCTTGGATACTTCTGGGTAGGAACAAAGGTTTATAGAAGCTGATCAACAGAACTGCTCTTTCGGTTAGCTTCAGCTTGGACTATGCTCGGTACTGTCCAGTTATTTGCCTTCGTATTTTACTTTTTTGTTTCACAGAATACAAATTCTAATATTCCATTTTAGAGACATGACAGTTTACAATTTAGTAAGCATTTTGCTCTATTTGTTCAGTTGCAAGCACTGTAGGAGAAATGAAAATGACCTGTGACCAATTAATATAAGCCATCTGGAAAACTAAATGAAAGATAGTGAAGAGATACTATATAATGTTTAGATGTTGCATCAACCTGCCTGTATTCACTACATTTGAAGCTGATACGAATTTAATTTTTTTATTGATCTTTGTTAGAAACAAATACACTGGTTAGTCTGTGTCTTACTATCTCTTGTTTCCAGCTGTAGTCCTTGAACATGGTATTAAAGTCATGATCTTACTTGGTTTTTATCATCTGTTTTTATTATCAGTTGTTTATGTATATGTTTGTTGTCTGATGCACACAAGTCATCTGGGCATTCTAAGTACTGTAGAGTGGTTTGTGCATGATTTTTAGAGGCTTAGTGGGGACTGTGTTCTCCTTTCCTCCAGATGTCTGACTTTTTCATCCCTTTCAGAGAGTTCAGTAAGGTAGCAGATCTTCCAACAGCCGCTTCAGTGTGTGTTCAGAAAGACAGAAACACAGGCCCTGTCAGAACTAGTATAGTGGCATTAGAAAAAAAAATTGCCAAGTGTTCCTGTGCAGTAGTGTTCAAGATAACACAGATTTCCTGCTTTGAAATTCAAAAAAACCTGTGGTAAGTGTGGTATTTAACTTAATGGTAAACCCTGAACTCTGTGGTACTGAAAATTCACGTGCGCAGGGCAAAGTCCCCTTTGAAGGGCTGCAGTCTGAAGGCCAGCGACGAAGCAGTCACCACGGTAGCTGTGCAGTGTGGCTCCAGGGGGAGGGCCGGCGACCTGGCGAGTGCTGCCTGCAGTGCCGCTCGGGCGCAGCGGAGTGGCGGGACCTCTTAGCAGTGGCAGGAATGGAAATCCTCATATTTGGAGATCAGTCTGGAGTACTGAAGAGCTTATAAGGGGAGAAGGAAAAAACGAGGAAAGCCCTTTCTTAGTTGGCAGAAGGGAAAGGGTGCTGTGCCATTGATAGAATGGGGCTAGTGCCTAAGATGAACTAACTGAACACCCTTTTAAAAAAAAGGGGGGGGGGACACCCCCCCCAAATTCCTGAAGGTAAAGAGAATGAAGAGGGGTAAGAAAGCCTGTATTTTTGAGTAAGAACAAAAGTGACATCAAATGGTGCATATGGGGTGTACCTGTGTCTAAACAATAGAGACGAGCATCAGTCTGCTGGAAAACTTTTTGTTTTCAGCTTGGCAAGGCACTGGTACGGGAAAAGAATAAAGTGTCAGAACTTGGTTACAACCGCTTCTCTTAAGTCAGTTTTAGCCATGTTAAAAGCCAGTTTTGGCTACTCCAGCTTTGAGACTGATGTTGATGATTTCTTTTTTTGAATGTACTTGTCTGTATAGTTGCAGAAATAGGTGATTAATAACTCCTGATGATTATATTGAGTTGATAATTTGTTTCAAGTCATCAGACTTATCCTTCAGCCATTCATGAATTTGGATACATAAGATACTGTGCTACTGGTAAAGAAATAGTGTTGCAGAATCTGATTTTCAGAATACCTTTCTCTTTAGTGCATGTCTCTAGCTGCTTATTTGATAACCTAGTGCTGACCTGAGTGCATGTGTATTGCACACATTAAAGAAGAGAACCCTGTGTGGCTGAGGGCTCTAAAACAACAATTCTCTGACAACTGTCAAGATGAGGATTACAGGCACACAGTGGGTTTTTTGTGTGTGAGGAGCAAGATAAGTTGATCTGACTCCTGTGAGGTGCTGCATTAAAAATCTGGAGTCTAGTCCCAGCTCTGCTACCTTCCTTGATGAGCAGTTCACCTGATCTTAGTGATACTGCTTTCTTTGCTTCATATTCAGTGTGGATGATCTGTAACTTTTATCTGTTGCTGTTTAATGGTATTGGCAAAAAAATGTTCCTTTAGCTCACTTAACTGGGTTGACCTTCAACAACAGTTTAAACTTACAGAATACACACTGTTCTTGAACAGCTGTCACTTGCTATGCTTGTAGCTAAATCATGTTTAGTGCTAACTTAAGAGTTGTTCTTGAGCATCACTATATTAACACTTGGTGTGGGGGTTTAGTTCCCTACAAAAGTGTTAGAGTATTTATCTCATTTGTGAATTTCTCTGAATTGATAGATGACATGTTGCATTCTGATGATGTCCTGGAGAACAGTGTCACTTCACAGTGAAGATCTGTAACTGAATTTTTATCAGGAAAGGTGATATCTTCTGTTTTTATACTTAATGATAAAGTTTCTATTTTAATTCTGAATGGTTACAGCACTGGACAACATAAAGCTTGCTGTCCTTATTTGGTAAGGAGAGTGGAGGAGGCTATGGCAACTAATAAAACAGTCTGATAAACACATTTTTGCAAAGGTAATGTGCAATTTCACGTAACAGAATCATGTTTTGTCTAGACTAAATAGCTTGAACAATGACTCTTGGAGACTTGACCTCCCAGAAGAGCCTAAGAACTGTGATGCTGTGTCTGTATTCATGTATGGGACAACTTGAAGTGAGGTTTTGTGCCTTTGCTACTTCAATTGCGTGTGTTCTGGTTTCTTGTAAGGTAATAATGTTGATATTTATGAGCTGTGGGAGAGTTAAATGTGTGCACCTGGACAGAGACAGGGACTTGAAACAATCTAGACTACTTCTGTGTTTTTGAACTTTGGAATTATTGGCCTCTAGCATGTGCCTAATTGAAGGTAGCATTTAGTCAAATCTCTTCCAGGAATCTTTTTTCACAAAATGGTGTATTCTGCCGTAGGTGCATCCAAAGTTACAAAGTTAAGGGTTCTGTAACAGTTTCAAGAGAATTTTGTAGGGCTGAGTTGAACAAACTTGTACGGGTGAATTTGCCCATTACAAGCTCCTTGGTTTTGGAATAACTTTTGCACAAGGGAATTGTTATCCAAGTGTTGGCCCTGTTCATACTTTGCTATGTTGTGGTCTCTGCCTTACAAATATTGGCACTGGCAGTTGCCCCTGAATCCATATGTTACAGAACATGTTCCATAATCTAGTCTTTCAGTTCCTTTAAAAACCTGTTGTAGTCCATGTGCGTTTGCCTGGAAAGTGGTCAGCCTGTGTAAGGTGCAAAGTGGCTGACCATTGCACATCAGCCTGTAAAAGCCTGCAGTGATGAGACAGGAGCGAGGGGACTTGCTGTGCTCTGCCCAAGAGGATGCCTATTGTGAAGGCAAAAGCAATGCCCACGGCTGTTCTGCACGCTCTTAGCAGAAACATCCTCTCGTGGTTACTTGTGTGCTAACCTTCTACAATGAGTAGAACTTCTTTGTGCCGAGACCTGATATTTGTTTTCATTTGGGACAACTTGATTTGTAGCGTGAGCTTTACAGGAACCCGTAGAGATGTGGTGTATTGTGGTCTTTCTGTTCTGCGAGGCACATGCTTTTGACCCTGCCTTCTCTAGCATGGCTATACTTAATAACAAGTCTAAAACAAGACACTCTTGTTGCACTTGCATTGTTCCTGGGAGAGGAAAACCATGACCATGTTAGTTGTGGTGTTTTAATGTGCTCCCGAAGGCTTCACTACTGCGATGCTGAGCATATTGGAAGAACCTGGGTAGAACTGGCTTATGGGGTTCTCTCTCTAAACGACCTCCTGTAGCGTTCCGAGGTGATTAAGCTCTTGCTGTCTCCAGGGGACCCACAGAAGCATCCAGCTTCATCTGGGATTGTCCTACAGTTTAGGTTGGCACTGTCAAGATAACCATTAAACTTGAGGGTATGTTTGCATTAATTTTCCATATTTAAAAAGAAATAAATGTATTTTAGTCAACTGAACTTGATACCTTGTAAAATGCATGGGTTGTTGCAAACTTTCTCGCTACACTGAGTATGTCAGGCTTTGACTTCTGGCAGAGTGTAAGAAAATTAAAGCTAATACAGGCTTGCTTCCTATAGTAGAATAGCAGTTGAAGAGCTCTGTTTAGAGATCTCAGTGAATAAAGGATGTCCTGCTGTTTATATGCCTTGAGCAAGTAGTGTTATATTGTATGCAAACTTAAAATCCAGGTGGAAGCTTCAGCCTAGTTCAGAAGATCTGGGTAAAAGTCACTTTGCTGCCTTCCTGCCATTACACTTGCTTTACCATTGCTTGTAATGGCTACGATCACCTGTGTTGATCCTAATGTTTGTTATTGTCTTTTAAAATTCTGCGTGCAGGAACTGTTACATCCCTAATGAAGTGACACTTCTTTCATATTTGAAATTGCAAATTTTGAGCTGAACTTGGAAATTAAATGTCAGAATGCTGTAATGTGTTCAACATCTTTCAGTATGTACAATGGAGCAACTAGTGGTGCCTGCTTTTTTGAAAACAAATTTCTCAAGTTTTACTTCTGTAGAAGTGTCTTTTCATTAACTTGATACAGGTGTCTGGATAGCTAGTCACTGAAATATTTTTATTATTGGGTTACTTAAAATGACGTTTGGAGGGGAAAAAGAAATATATGAGTTGAAAATGAATCTTCATGCTTTTTTAATTATAAATGGGGGGGCGGAAGATAACAATCTGCTGACTTCAAAAGGATCCAAGGCTGTTTCATGCATACTTAACTACCTAGTGGTGAAAAATACTTGTATGCATCTTAAACTGCCTTTGGAAAGTTTGGTCCCTACTAATGGGAAGCAATCTGTCAGGTGTATAATCACAGCTAATATCTTCATTCAAGAAGCTGAAGTGTTAGTCATGTTTTATGGTCATCAAGCTTAACTTCTAGCTTTAAGAAAATCTTTTAAAATCCTGATATTTTTGTTATGTAAATTCTGATTATTTTTACAATTTTTTTCTCTCTAAAGGCGGGTTGATACAGGTGAAAACTGTATAAATAGTGAATGATTAACAACTTCAAATAATACATACTACATTTTGACTAATTGTGTAGTTACTCTTTAATGCTTTTTGGTTGCTAGCGGAAGATGTGTATATGATCTCCAACCAGTGGGACTTGTGTGTGTGGTTTTTTGTTTTTTTTTTTAATTCTAAATCTTCTGCTTAATTCAAATGAACAAACTAGAAATTGCCTTTATTTTGGTAACATCAAGGTGTCTGCTGAAGGGCAGCCATCTATGATATGAGATGAGTTTACTTGATGTGTTTGTAGCCGCAAATGTGTTCATCTTGAGAGACTGTATTAGCCATTTGAAATGTCTTGTTACATTAAGACTTGCTTACTTCACTACCAAGGTTTGCGTGAGCTAGAATGGTCTCTTGCTAGCTTTCTAGCAGCAATTCCACTATTTAAGGATTTAGGGATTTGACATTCTGTTATTTAGAAGTAATGGGGAGTGGACAAAACCTTGAGACTGAGAAGACTGTCAGAAGTGTTGCCCTGAAAACCAGCTCTGTTCAGTTACAGCTGTCTAGCTGATGTGAAAAACAGCTGTTTCTGTCCATGATGGAGTTTTTGCAAAAGCTTGGAGACAGAAGAAATCTAATTGGCTGAATTTTGTTTGACCAGTAAACTAATGAAATTAAAAGAAAAAAAATCACTTTCTTGATCTAAGATTATCTGAAAATTGATGAAAAGAACCAGCAACATGTAACTGCAACTTTAAATCATAGCGTGTATTTAAATGCACTTGATTACTCTGTTTACCTCATGCCAAATGTAGTTTTATTTAATCCTAAAAATGAGAGCAAAAATATATATATTTTTTAATTTAGTAGCTTCACACTTCATATACAATATTGTAGTAGTTTAGAAATAGCTTGTTTTTAAAGTCTTTTTCTAACATCAGAGTTGCATGACCATAAATTTATAAAACAGGGTAAAGATTATGTAACTTTGCAAGTAAAACAGCCTTCTTGGTAAAGATGAGAAAGCTTAGATAGGATATACTTAGACAGATGACAATTCTCTACCCGGGAAAAGCTTTCTTAAGCCTATACATCCCTGGCTGCTTCTGTCAATCTTTTTTAAGCAAGAATATTAGGAAACTGTAAGCAGACAGTCTTGTAGAGGATGTGTCACAATGTCTGAGCAGTGAGGTTGTATGTTCTTTTAATATGCTGTGATTTTCCGAAGTGACTTGGTAGGTTTTGAAATTGTTCCAAAGGCAGGAACATGGGGTTTATTCTGTTCATATTTTGCGTGTTTATTAGTAGGCTGAATTCTTTTCCTGTATTCTGTGACACAGAAGCTAGGGAAGCGTTTGTGTTGACAGCACCGCTGCTCTGCGCGGGTGTTGGTGCAGAGGTTCCTGGCACTGGGGCTGTGCCCAGGCACTGGGGCTGTGCCGGGTCGCCTGCAGACATGCAGGCTTTGTCCCCGGCGGGCGCGTGCTGGGCCTGATGTCATCCGGTGCCGTGTCTGGCTGAGCAATTGCGTTATCTTTGCAGGCTGGAGCACACATGAGCTTGGGAAGGCTGCCCAAATCTAAGTGGGTAGGCTTTGCCTCTTGAGCTGAGTTTCTGCTCTTACTTGTAGAGAGCAGGAAAATGTCATTATAGCAGTTACATGAAAGAGCTCAACCATTTAATATGAACAATGCCTGTGCAGCTAAGCTAGATATGCAACATCCCACCAGGTCAGCTATGGAGTGAAAGGCTTAAAATGTGTTTAGGCCACTGAGAAATAATTAGTATTTCTAGCAGCAGTTAGCTAGTATAGCAAGAGAATTGTTATTGTAGGGTTCCCCTCACCAAATGTTTCTTTGTGTTTGAGGAGCTCGTGTTCCTTATGACACAACAACTCAGTCCCTCAACTGCACCTATAGGATGTAGATATGGAAGAAAAAGCTGACACAATTCCCTCAATGGAATCGGGGTTTGTAAGTTTAGTTGTTTGACCTCTCAAACCATAAGCTTAGTTTTTCATTGTATGCTATGGTGCTACAATCTCATGAGCTTGTTTTATCTCAGGATTAGAATGTTTGAAGTTCTTTTGTGAATTCTGTATTTCAAAACAGTGTGACTCATATCTGGCTGAAACTCGGCTGTTCCAAGAATATGGATTACTTACTAATCAAGGGAAACTTCAAGTGCTAGTTACCTTTTAAGATAAAACAAACTTGTTCACTGGTAAGTCTGTTTAAGTATTAAAAAGCATTGAAACAAACTTGAGGTTAGACTATTTTGCATGTTATTAATACTAAGCATCTGTTGCTTTAAAAAGTCAAATATGCAATTAAATTTCCATATTTCCTCAGTCTAAAAACTAAAATCTTTTTCTGATGTAGATGAATTTAATACACTCGCACAGTATTTAAGAAAAGCCTTCCTGATAAATGCAAGGTTCCCATTCATATTTCAAAAGCTAACAAGCAAGTTAAAATGGAGTCTTTCATATTTTTTTTTTTTTTTTTTTTTAGTTTTTAGGGTACAGTTTACATACACATACATGTGCCAAACAAGACAGGCAGCATCACATCCTAATGGGCTTTCTCACATGTGGCAGTGCTTTCACTGCAGAAAACTGAATGAGTTGGAATGAGAGCAGAGAGTGAGGAGAGGACTGTCATTCAATGCAGAAGGCATCAGCACATTCAAGTAGCTGCTGTAATGTGTTTAAACATAGTGGGCTTGCTCGATCATCAAACCTGTGCTACCAGTCATGCCCCTGCGTGACAAAGGATTTGCTGTCAGTGTTTGGGGGAGGGTGTTGTATAGGTCCTCCAGGCTGGGCTAGGTACTGATTACAAACCACAGATGTTATATTCTATGTATGTTCGCGGTCTCCTTTTGGTGGAGAAATGAGAAAAGAAACAGCATTGTCAGAAAAGAAGGATATAAATAGTAAAAAGTGGAGCTTCATTCAGTAAGTAGCCTTCATAAAGTCCTAATACAGTTTAGAAGAGTGAACTGACACATGTTTATCTTCTATAAATAATTGCAATTAGTAGACCTAACTAATAAATGCCCAATTTTTGTAGAAGCCATAAAATACCTACTATGAAAATGTGCATGCACAGTCTAAATGTTGAATATTTCTGAAGAATATTTTCTTTTATCTGATGAGACTGAAGATTTTGAGAAGCAGGTAGTTCAACAAATCTTTGGTTTTGCTTGTTCTTTGTGTCTTTTGGTGGGAGTGCTGGTGTAATCTAAAGCCATGACAGCAGTGTCTTCCCTGTTCCCCTTCTCCTGACTTAATGAGCTAGCCAGAGAAGTAGAGGCCTCAACGACAGCTGGCTCGAACAAGTCTTGAGGCAGGAGGGTCATGGTTAGCAGGTCTCCCTTCTCATGTGCCCCACTGATCCAGTGTGTAGTATGAAAATCTTGGGGTAAGAGTATTACGCTGTTGCAGAAGACTTGACAAGTAGGTTGCATGCTATTAAAAATTCCATGAGATGTTATCAGTACAAAACCTGAAATACCTTTAATGAAGTATAGCACTTAAAAGGAATAGTAAGAATTGGGGAAACTGGTAGCTGGGAATGCAACCTTGTTTCTCCAGTAGTGATAATTGGTCGTTCTTTCAACAGGATCTGAAGTGAAGCTGAGGAGAAAATACACTTTTCCAAGATCCTATAGTTAGCAAAGGAAAAAAAATTGATTAAACCAAACCCATTGACCCATCTGTTTATTTTCCTTAACCTTAAAAGCTTTGTGGGATGAATGCTGTACTTTCTTGACAAGCATTTGAGATATTAGGCTTTGGTTAATCAAGAATTCAGAAGGTCTTGGCTTTGTATATGGTACGCTTCCAAGTGACACTGGAAAACTTAATCAGTTTGCCTTTTCTTAAAGATACTAGGAATACCATGTAGTTTGCTGGGATATTTTTAATCTGTGATTTTTTTTTATTACTATTATTTTAAAAAAAAAACATATAAAACCTGGGGGAGATTGAGCTTGTTTAAAAATAAGTTTATATATAGGCTTGAGTTCGCAGGTGAAAATCCTAAACCCTTGGGGCTAGAGCTTTTGTGATACGGTGCCAGATGGGAGCTCTGCTGTTTTAGCCTGTGTTGCCAAAGCTGATGCCCTTTATCTAGTCACGCGGTTCCTCTTAGGAGGGTCAGCACTTTGGCTAAAAGGTCAGTTAGGAAGTAAGCTTCATACTATTAAAAGTGAATTCTGACATGCCTTTATTTCTTGCCAGTGTGCAGGTTGGTAGACTGTTCTGTATTCTGCTAAACACAGCATCTTTGAAATGATTGAAGCTGGTTTAAGTTAGGAAGATCTGGGTTGTTCTTTTCTGTTGATTTAAGGCTTGCACTTTCAAAGCTTGTTCTAAGCGTATGTTTGCTTGGGAATCACTAGAGACGGGATGGTAACACTAATAAACAGGTATCACATCTGCCTTCTGTGAAACTTCCTACTGCGGTCTTGGGGCTTTAAAACAAAAAATAATGCTGCAGTCAAGAAATAGTATAAATATGTAAGCCCAGTACACATTTTGGAGCCTCCTATTAGAATAGCAATGGGAACCTTGACTCAGTTTAGGCATGAAGAATGAAGCATTACTTGTTGTTAAAGTTCTCCCTTGAATGAGAAAAGGCTTTGGGATTTTCCTATTAAGCTGCAGTGAATGAGATGAAGAAAAACTCCCTGACAGTGTTTTATTAGACAGGAAGATAATATCTGAGTGATTAAAAACTGAAGTTCAGCAATCTGTCCTCAGTTATTAGAATTTCACTGAATGGGTGAGAAGAGGAAGAAGCCTTGAAAGTCCAGATCCCCAAACATGTCAATGATATGAAGGAACACTTTCTGTTGAGGTAGAAACTACATGCTTTTTCTCTGTCCTCACAACATTTTCTAGCCTGTGTTCAAAAAAAAAAAAAAAAGCATTTTGTGACCTCTAAACAAGAGGCAAAAAATTTCTGTTCATCTGTCAGGATGAGGACCTTGCTAATGCCTTAGGGAGGGCTGTCTTTTGTGGCAGTCTAGTGACCTAAACATCGCATATTGTGGCTTGTATGAGTGGTTGTGGGCCACACGTGTTCCATATGCTCTGTGCCCTACCCATAGTTTGTTCTGTAAAATCAAGTGTACTTCTGATCCTGTGAACCCACCTAATCTCACTGTAACTAGGGTGTGTTTTGGCATCTGCCTAACAACTGTAGGAATCTACTGATGGAAGAAAGCGATAGTCTGGAAGCTTTCTTTATAGGATTGCTTGAGGTATATTGTTTGAGAAATCTTGCAACAATGGAAGACCATCCATGAGCCTCGAGATAGCAAAGATAAAATTGCAGCTGTCTGGCTTCATGATCTGCCCAATAACTCCTCCTCCAAGACAGGACACTTGGCCTGTGCTGTTTAAGTCTGGGGGCCAGTGTAGAACAGTTTGAAGAACCTTATCTGAAGAGCAGACTTGAAGATACATGTTTCTGTTGCTCTTGTGGATTTTGTTTGGAAGAATCTGTATTTCATCAAAAAACAGCATGGATATGGTTTTACTCTGGCATATACTACCTGTGATTCCATTTTGATAATAACTATCTGTTCTACATTTCCTCTTCCTGTTCCCTCCCCCAGTTCCTTAAAACCTTTCAGCATCATTTCTTATGTATGTCCATTGGCTGGTCAAGATGAAAATAGGATGTAAAATAGAGGAGCCAGTTGGCTGGATTTCTTTCAGCTTCTCTTGAGTTAGTTGCCTAAAAATACTTCGTTAAAAGCTTTCATGTTACCTGACTTTAGAGTAAGATTAAAAGGTAATGTTGGTACTGTGCAAAACTTTTTGCTGTGAATAAACCTTAAGCTTTGTGAGGTTTTCTGTTTATTTGGTGTTTTTGTTTGTTTTTTTCAATAGGAGTCTTACCCCTCTTCATCACCAATATGGTTTGTAGAATCAGATGACCCAAACCTGACTTCAGTCTTGGAGCGTTTAGAAGATATTAAGAAGAGCAATACTCTGGTGAGAAATTTGGGGGGGGGGGGGTTGTTTGGAGTGTTTTTTTGTTTAGCTTTGTCAGATTAACAAACAATTAAGTGTGTTCAGATTTGGGATTATTTCTGAGATTTTGTGAACGTAAATTTCTCTTCTGAAATCATATGGATCAAAAGTAATCCAAGAGATTTTGGGCAAGAAGGAGAATATGACCTAAATGCTTGTTCGCTAACAGAAGTTTCAGCCCCAAGAACACAGTTGTTTAATATTTTTTGAAAATACTTGAACAGTGATATGCATGAGAACGTAAAACTAAATAAAATGGCTCTTCTGGAATGCAGCTAATTCAGTGTTTTCTTTGCACAGAGATTAACTACTGAGGTAAGAGCTCAGTGTTTTTTGAGAATGTATATTCTCTAAAACCTGACTTATAATGGTAGCTAATCCAAAATGAGAGTTCTTGGTTTCAGGAAATGACTTGACCTGACAGCATCTGGTTCATCTGGATGTTCCTGAAATAGTCCTAAGTTTGAGTGCTGCTGTGACTTTGGAGGGTTGTTCTTTGAAGAAAATCTTTGCATGGGTTCTAATGGTAGTTTAGTATTCCAGAAAAGTGTCAGGCATTGTTTCTGACTTGAGAACCCTTTTGATGCAACGGTAGGAGTTGTATAAAAATGTTTTGACTTTCCATTCTATGCAGAAAAGTGTGTCCTTGAATATGGCTTAGAGGAAGATTTCAATACAAGCATACTTAATGTCCTTTCTAGAAAGAACAGTATTACAGTCTATTAACAAATTCACAGTGATTCCCTCTGAATTCAGCTTTATGGGCATTACATAACTTCTAAGGGTACAAGAATGTGCATGCAGGAGACGTGCACGAAACAAACATCAGTCTGCAGGATGCTGCTTCTGGCGTGGGTTACATGCTGGCCTTTGTATTTGCTTGCTTTTAGAAAAATCAGGAATGTTCTTTCTGATGAAATCACTTACCTGTAATGTTTAGTGGGATGTTAGTCAAGCGTACTGGGCCTTAAATAAGCAGGCATAAATTTAAGCCTGTGAACAATATTTAGGAGTCATTTGACTTCTAGCAGGATTAATTAGAAAACTAACAAGCAAATGGGAAATTTCATATGCCTTGCTATAACTAAACACAAATGAGTATTGCAAAGGGGCATTAATGATTTAATGTCTCCTGTTGGATATGATTACAGGAGCCATGCACTTCAGTTGTGTATTTTCTTCTTACAGCCTGAACTTTAGACTAAAATATATTAAGAAGAATCTTAAGTATATGTTTCTTAATCTTTTTGTGACCTCTGCCTAGAAAAGACATAGGACAATACAGTGGCTGAACATGTGGCCAACTAAACTTTCTTCCAAAATCCTTTGGTCAGAAAGTTCTTCAGCATGAACCTTGTGTGGTTAGTAGCTTCTGTCCCTGTATCACTTTAGATGAACTCATTTGCTGTGTGGGGTTAACAAGTTTTGTGAAACAAGGTGTTCCCCCTGTGTTTAACTACCTGCAAGTTTGCTTAAGTTAAGGTAGAAAGCTTTATTGCAAACATGCATGGGACTTATTATGCTGAATTGCATATTTGCATGGAGTGCTTATGTACTTTGTAAGAAAATAGCTTCTGGTATCAAGATAGTACTTGCCCATGGAAAAGCTGAGGGTTGATGTAATAGACACCTGAAGATGGCCCATCGGTTTCTCAGGAAACCACCCCACAGCATGTTATGCCAAGATGAAGACAGACAGGGCTGGTTGAAGAGACAGACACTTGCACTATGAAATCTGACTTTGTTTTGCCTAAAAGGCTTAGGTTTGTGGGTTTGGGGTCTCCCCCCCCCCACACACTGTTCTCCCTGCATCCTGCCATTGAGGAAAATCAAGGGAGTTAGGGCAACTCACAGAATTATAGTGGGGTAGAAGGAATAAACAGATGAGATCCAGAAATGTTTTGCAGCAGTTCCTGACACATCACTATCTCCTAAACGCTAACTTAGTTCAGCTTAGATTTTTAGGAGGTTTCAGACTGATTTTTTTCATTTAACTTACTGCATCTAAACAGTCACTTCCCATGCTGCTCTGAAGTTGCATTTTAAAGTTACTATTGGAACAGTAGAACTATGACTGTGAACGTGCATTCAGCTAAAGGCATTGCTACCTCATTTGGCGTGAGTTAAAGTTCTCTGGTATTTCTGTCCTTTTTGCTTGTTTTGCAACTTCTGACAGGTATCAGCTTTTTGGGAGCCAAAGAGCATGCTCCTTAGGCATAAGAGTTTGACAGGGCTATATATAAGGAAGCCTTGTCACTTAACAAGGTTATAGGAGAATTGTTTTACCTATGTTAAAATTCTACACACTTCCTGGAAAATCTTCTGTTGATCTGAAATTCTGTGGTATTTGCCTTGGCATTAGCAGGGTGCTTTCTACTATTAAAAACTCCCCAAAACACTGAAAATGTTGCAAAGGTGTTAGAACACTGTCAGTATATATAGTGTTGGCTTCCGGAGCCTTTAGTAGTTTAACTGACTGTTCATATTGAGCAAGATGCAATCAGTAGACGCAGGAGCTAAGGAAGACTCTGATCCCTGGTGTCCCCTAAATTCATTCACAGAGCCTGAAAATTAGTATTGCTTTAGTCTTAGTAGATAGTTGATACTGACAACTGCCTTCTAGTGGTTGTGCCATGTAAAAGATGCATCCTACTCCTGCTTTATGTTGCTCTGTTTAATATAATAAAAGTTATAGTTGCAGGTCTAAAGTCTTAAACCTTAAGTCTTGACCCTAAATTTGTTATTTAATGTAGTTATACATGACTTGAGGTTTTGCTTTTTAAATTCAAAATAGTTTGTGATTTTTTTTTAAATTTTTTTTTGTAATTAAAGACAATAGTAAAGTGGACCTAAAATTGTGTGGGGAGCTTTAGTACTCACACTCCTAAAAATCTTGAGGGTTTAAATTTGCATCACAGACTTCAAAAGTATAGGATGCTTGATGCAGCTATGCCTACAGCTTGGATAAGCTGCTGTCGCTAAGACACTACTTGTGTCTTAGGAATTTAGATTTAGTCTTGCATAGTGGCGTTTCAGGAAAGAATGTTGCAAACTACCAAAACAGCAGCAACTAATTATATACCAGGGACCCTAGAGACAAAATGCAGGAAGAAGCTTTGCTTTACTTTGTGAAACTGCACAGGGCTACTGCATGTGCTTGGGACCAGCTACTGTCATAGAATAACTGATAACTAGGTGGTCGCACTGCAAATAGCCCTCACTTCTTCCCTGTGTTCCCTCTTATATCCTCCTTCAGCAGTTTGCTTCACTGATAGGCTAAGATTTATTGATTCAAATAGGTATATGTTGATATTCACAGAAAAATGCATATGTAATTGCATTATACTTTAAGTCCATGTTTCTTAGTAATCTGAAGACAAGTTGCTTCATAATGAACCCAGCAAGAATATTAATATTAAAGGTATTCTAAAATTATTAAAGCTTTCATACTGCTTTAGAAAGATCTCTCAACACATAAAAAGGCCTCCTAATGTAGGATAGATTTCAGAACAAGTGTCTTAAACTGTTTGCTGATTTGTAAGACATTAATACAGGAAACCAAAAAAATTCCAAGAGATGCTTTGATGTTCTCAAACAGCATTATGGTATCCATAAGAACAACCAACTTCTCAGAACAACTGAGGAGTATTAATAATTATTATTAAAAATTACAACAAAACAATGTAATTATCAATATTATTATTTTTAATTGTATTTGGTCACTCTCATTATCTTATTAATCACACAGACTATTTACAGTGTTCCTGTAATACCCTGTGTATTACACATTGTATTTTCTGTTTAGCTTCTGCTCTAGGCAGTTTGTATTCCAGAGAACCTGTTTGTATACTGATAGGCCACTTTTCTTTGGTATCAGTAAAGCTTATACATTAAACATTAATTTTATATCGGGCATGTGTGTAAAGTTAGCCAGGAAATATATTTAACTTATTAATACATGGCAGAAGTCTGCCATCCCTTTTGATATGGCGGAGTTATGTACCACTAATGCCTTTCACATCGTGCTGGGCCCTGCTTAGAGCAGGGGGTTGGATCAGATGACTTCCAGAGGTCCCTTGCAGCCTAAGTCATCCTGTGATTCTTCATACATATAAGCAGAGCATAAAGGACAGTGGTGATGGTGATCCATGGCAGAAGCAGCAAAGGCATGAAATGAATCCCTGCAGGAAGAACACTAGCAGTAGGGAGAAGGGATGTGGAGAGGGATTGGCTTCTAGCTCTGGCACCGCCTTTGCGTATTGTGGAAGCTGGCATTAAGTGAAACTACTTAGCTATAAAAATGAAACTGCCCTTTGACAGTTGCATTACCTAACGAAGTGCAGGCTGCTGCCACGAAAGGGACTCCCTGCTCTCAGCAGCACGTTCCTGCCTCCTCCTGCTCTGTGGTGGAGTCGGTGCTTAGGTGGTGAACCGCCTCAGGGAATGACCTGTCCAGAAGCTTGCACGTTGCTGCGTTAGTTCTCAGCCCGATTATTTCTGCGACCTGGCTTGCCACATGGCTATGTGCTCACTGATACCAGCACAAATGAAATGGCGCTACTGGGGCAGGGAGACAGCTCGTTAGGCGACAGCCTGTATGTAATTTGGTTCTGGTTGTGCCTGCAGTTTGTTGCTCTGAGTGCTTGTGCACCTCACAGTGGTGCTGCAGTTCAGAGGGAAGCGAGAGAAGCTTGCTATGTCCTTACTCCTGGCTGCAAAGGCTCCTCTGAATTTGGAGTCAGGTGAGAGGGCTTTCCTTGAAGAAGGCCAGGAGAGGAAGAAGCAAAGCAGAAAGCAGTTTTTTAATTCTATTTCTAGCCCTTACTCTCTTTCATTAGAGAGGTCTAATATTGTGGCCATCTGCTTTCCCAAGCTGTATCCTTCTGACATTATTTCCCACCCCCTGTGTGCGTCACAACAGAAGTAAACAAATTCATGGCTTCTCTAGCTTTACACAACTATGTGAGAAAAGAAATGATGATTCTTCAAGTCTTAGAACTTTTGTTCTTAAGTTCTCCTTGAGGAAGCGTTGTCTGCACAGAGAATAAAAGTTTCTCAACAAAATATGTGGTAGTATTAACCTTAGGTGTCTCACACATACTGAAAATAATAGCACTAAAACCTATGGACCTAACTGCAAAACACTTTTTGATTAGTTTTACCTGCTTTCTACCCACTAAAAGGTTTCCTGACATTTCAGACACCCAAGAAGTTTCAAACAGCTTTAGAGTCCTAACACTAATGAGGGATGTGAGTGTTACAGAAGGCTTCTGGCAACATAAGCTATCGCATCCCATGAACCTACTCACAAGAAATGTGTTGCTGATGCATCAGTTCTTTTGGTGTCATCTGCTGTATTTGTGAGTTAAGGATGACTTTCATGACTGATGCAAAAACAGAAAATGTGGTATGATACAAAAAAATTCATAACTTTTTTACTTTTGCAGGCTGGTGTGTCAGTTCATGGCATCTGATGAATAAATGATATTCCTATTAAACAGGAATGTTGAATCCTACTGGAGAATAGAAAAGCACAAAAGCTTTCAAATAAGGGCAAAATGTATTCATCTCTGCTAGTACTTTGGGCTTGGAAATGAGTTCTTTTTACCATTGGAGAGCCTGCATTTTCAGCTCCAGTAGGATAGGGTAAGAGTGCTTAACCTGGCCAATAGCAAGGCTTTAGACACATAGAACATTTTGGAGTGGCTTTTTTTTATTAAATACACTTTAACTAATACAGTATACAAACATCAAATAGTACTGCAGAGGTATTATTCTTTCAGGATAATACAGTCTGTGCTATACCCTGGATGAGTCCACGTTGCCGGAGTCTCTCTCCTTCATGGAGAAATAGTGGGAATTGGGATTCACTACCCTAAGAATAGCTGCAAGTGCTGCTGAAAGATCTAAGCACAACAATGGCTGTCTTGGCCACTGCCTTCAAAAAGCATCAAGGCAAACTCTGTCCCCTGTCTGGAAGGAAAGTCTGTAACTGAATGCAAGTGGCATCTTTCGCAAGCTTTCTCTGGGGTACTCTTGTGCAATAGTTAGTGTTGACCATTTCGCAAATGTAATCTGCAGCCCTTTCTTTGCTTTTCTGACGTGATGATGTGAAGGCCTTGAAAAGTTAGGAAATGCTGGTATGGTTTTTCATGGCCTTGGCTTTAACCAGGAATTTGAAGGCTGCCTGGAGCTTTGGGGTGTTAGCAGCTATGGAAATCAACGCAGTTAGCATGGGATCAAGAAGCAAACTTAACGTTTACTTCTGCAGCACTAAACTTATTTTCTGGATAGCATTACAGTGAGTGAAAGCTGTTCTCTATCTTGCAGTTAATAAAACTCGGTCAATAGCGAAATGAAAATTGGAAACAGAAAACAGTGGTGGTAACTGCCTAAATCTGACCCCAGACAGCACAAGCGGACTACCTGGACTCTAGCTCAGAACCAGCCTAGCTGTGTCTTGTACAGTATCTGTGTTGCTCTAGTGCCCCACTGGTGTGCACTAGGAAGGGATGCAGAATGTGGAAAATGGGAGTTCCTCCCAGTTTTTTGAAGATGTGCTTCTTTGAGATAGGAAGCTGGAATGGCAGACTTGTGCCCAGAGCCACCACCATTTGATTATTCTTTAGTGATCTGTGGCTCTGAGCCCTGTGACTGGAACGGATGGTGCAGCCAGAATAAACCATTCTTTTGCTCCTGACTTTCCCCACTTGATACGGGGAAGTGAATGGGAGCCATCTTTATGACTTGTCCCTTTCTGGGTTTCCCAACATGGGGATTTTAGTATGATGCCTATGGAGGGACAAGGGGTGTCTAGAAATTTAATTCTGGTATCTGCAGATTTAAATGCTGTAGACTAGCTGAAAGTTCAGTATCAACATGTGAAGAAACATCAAAATATATTGCTGACTCTGTACTTCGGTTTAAATAGACATTTTCATGTTTTTTTTATAGCTTCTTCAACAGCTGAAGCGATTAATATGTGACCTCTGCAGATTATATAATCTTCCTCAGCATCCAGATGTTGAAATGTTAGATCAGCCATTGCCAGCTGGACAGGTAAATTAAAAAGCTGTGGACACCTGCTTATGGAAATAAAATCCTGTTCAACTCTAACAAACTAGATGGTGGTAAAGATTAAAATTTGTGTAAGCCAGTACTGAGATATGAAGCACTGTTGCTTTGTAGCAGGTCCTTGATCTGTTGTAGAATCCGGTTAATGATAGGATATTGTACAATTTCCATTAAAGTTTGCTTTTGTCATTGAAAGGTGTGTGGGTGTGTGGGTGTGTATATATATGTGTGTGTGTGTATATAAAATGATATCAATGGTGTCACTTTAATCCTCACCTAAAATCTGCTCAAGCTGACTGCTTTGCATTCTTAGTGCTTCCTAAACTTCCAAAATGTGTTTGTGGTTAAATATTCCTTGTTTCTTCTTGAAGAGTATATGTTTTACAGTGTGCACTTGGATGAACCTATTTAATAATGTTTTCCTTTTTCACTCCCTTGTAAAGACATGGGATATAAAGACCATATGCTTCTTTGGGTAGGGGATATCTGAGGTGCCTTGTATACTTTTTGTGCACTTGATAAAGGGCTGTTAAGTATTCTGGTTAACTAAAGTGTTTTGTGTTGTGCTGAAAACCAGACTGGTAGCTGACAGTCAGCATGTTTTTATTTGTAATAGGATTATGGTATCTTCTTTTACTTGCACATGTTAAGATGACATGATTTCTAAAAACTCCTGTAGTGTAGCAGATGGTTTTCCTGTGGTGACAGTAATATAGTAATGACAAATAACTTGCTTAATTTTGGTCATGTGCCAAACTGTAATCTTATAGCTTTTCTTCCTCAGCCACCCACCCACGTAGCAGTGCAACTGTAAGGCAATAGGCCTGTAACATTAGGAAGTAGCTTTGCTGAAGAGTCTTACTTAACGCTCTGAAACTCAAAAGCAAACTCATGGAAGGCTGTCTTAGCCAAAAACCTCAGATAATTTGCAGGTTAAATAAAAGCACCTTAAGTCAGACCAAAGATCCGTCTAATCCCCTGCCTTGTCTGCAGCACTGGCATCCTTTACTTGCCAAAGGAGGAATATTAGCAGAGGACAAGCATATCATAATATCTTTGAGTATTTCTGCAGCTCAGACTTCCTGAGTTTGAAGTTGTATTCTGAAATGGAAAGTTATGAAAAATGGAATCAATGTATTTTGGTATTTCATCAAATAATCTAATAAAAAATGGCTATGAAAGTTAGTTGTTGCACAGTATTTCTAGGTAGTTGAGCCAAAGATCCGTTAATTTTCAGAGATCCAAATAATATGAATAGGGTTTCTATTCAGAGCTATGATCTGATTTCATGAATAAGTTATCATGAGTTACAACCCACTTGACTTGTTCATTGCTTCTGTCACTGCTGTCTCAAAATAGGATATCCTTAGCTGATTCTTTAAGTTTCCACTTAGAACTTAATGTGAGCTTAATTGTGGCATTCTGTTTATCTTAGCTTCCTGCTAAAGTCTCTTCACTGTCACATTCCAGGAAAACATCTGTGCATGATCCTTCACATTGAAAACTTCAGTCCGTTGCAGACTTTGATAAATGTAACTTTTGTATGTAACTTTTGTATGTACTGCTTACTCTTTGATAGTAGACTTCCTATTTTTGAGGGAAAGGAATGCAGAGACAATTCGTGCAGAAACCTCAATTGTTCTATTGCAGAATGGAACAACAGAAGAAGTTACGTCAGAAGAGGAGGAAGAAGAAGATATGGGTGAAGTATGTGTATATATGAGAATTTATTATCATAATGCTGTCCTTTTTCTCTGTGGTTGCTGGCTGATTATCAAGCCGAAGTATAAAATGCAGTCGCCCCAAACTGCAATGGCAAAGAAAACCAAAAATTTGGATTTCTACCTTTAATCTCACCTTTCATTTCAACCACCAAAACCTGTGAAATATTTTTCTTAAACCTAGGTCTCAGCATGTAAGCTACTTGGATATAGAGACTTGGACATCTGTTCACAGTTTAAGTTGAACAACATATAATACTATGCCAAGTCAGTAGGCTTGCATTGTAAACTCCTGTTTCAAGCAGCATATGAACAGACTTTGCAGTCGAAAGTGCCTCCCAGGCTGAAACAGACTGGTTGAGAGTAAATTAGTTTGCTGATTTATTAAACAGCTGAACTTTATCTATAATATGTTGAAGGAAATGAGAGGGTATCTGCAGCTGACATGCTAAACTACAGGGCTTATGTCAGTGTCTGGCAACATGGTGCTCCTTTTAATGAGCTCTTTGCTGTATGAGAACCACCCCCTTTAATTACTTCTACAACATGCTAGAATAGGTCCAAGAAATGTTTGCTCTTTAAACCACTATAAATAGCTTTATTGTATAAGAACTGTTCTTACTACTTCAGGTTTACATTTTTAATAAATAAAAAGTATGTAGAAAGAATGAAGAACTACTTTTTTGAATAGGAGGAGTATAGATCTTCCTTCAGGAAAGATCTAAATGTTACCTGTGCAGTGGAATGAATCTAAAGCAGCTTCCCTTAGACTATATTTGGCCTAACCCAGACCACATTTATTAGAGCCAAAGTTTCTGTAAAAGTAGTGTGAACTCTTCCCCACCATGCTGCCACAAGACTGTTTTTGCTTGCTGACTTTTAAGTGTCCTTTTACACTCTGTTCAGATAACTTCAGAAGAAAAATTCTTTCGTTGTTTGTAAGTCAAGTAGCCCTTTGTGGCACTGATCTCTTCAGCTTTTAATCTAGTCCAATTTCTAAATAAAGTGGTTTAGGATTCCTAGGACTAGGTCACTACTTTAAGAAACGGGTGTAGTGTGTTTTTTTTTTTTTTTTTTTAAATACTGTCTAAAACCTGTTACAGTTGGGGGAAGAAGGCTGTCAAATGCACGAGGTAGTATGTTTGATACCGTACAAGACAGCCTTGAATTTGCATTTATGGCCAGGTTTTCCTGCCATGCAAACAGACGGTGCAGTGGAGCACCAGGTGAGGTAGAGCACTCTGCACACTGGAGTGTATCTGGTTGTGTGCCTATGGCCTGCTGGTGTGGCTGTTGTAGTGCTGCCTTTTTCATCTTTCCCTCCTCTCTGTAAATAGCACTTGCATCACCGTAAAAGCAGTTAGTTGTTTTAACCTCACAGTGCTCCCCTGCAATAGGATCGCCCCGTCTCAGAATCTCTTATCCTAACTCCGATACTGCTGCACATAATCTTCAGCCGAAATATTCACCTTGAATAAAATGAGTGGCACTTTCGAATATTAAACTCTCTTGGAAGGTTGCTGTAGCCTTCCCAGGTACGTTGTTAATTGTTTGTCAGAATTATAGCTAGGATTCTAATAGGAAAAGAAAATCTGCTTTTACAAACATCCTGGGGATGCCCTAAATTTGTGTACTTTAGGATTCTCAAGCCCTGTTCAAAATGCCTTCACTTCCTATTTACTACCTACTTTAATGGGCTAATTCACTACAGTCATCCTGTCTCAGAGGTTTTGTTGTGCTTGTTTCTGAACAAGGGTCATGAATCTGGGTCTCTTCTGTATTGTGAAGACTCCCTACATCTTCAGTGAATACTGCTGACTGAGAGAGTAAACTTAGAACAAAGTAGAAATGACATCCAACGGTCACTAATACCTAATGCTTTGCAGTGTGATGACTGTGCCTGAATGCCCTTGGAGAGAGCTTTCTGAGCAAAGAACATAGTTAAATTGTTTACAGTGAATTTTTGTCTATCCTGTAGGACATTGAAGATCTGGATCACTATGATATGAAGGAGGAGGAACCAGCTGATGGGAAGAAATCTGAGGATGAAGGCATTGAGAAGGAGAACCTTGCAATCTTAGAAAAAATCAGAAAAAATCAAAGGCAAGATCACTTAAATGTGAGTTAATGTTAATGTGTTTTTTCTTTGCAGTACTTCTGGCCTTAAAATAGGAATGGCTTCCAGCAAATAAAACCTATTGCTGTACACACAAACAAGTCAACCTATGGCTGACTTCCAGCATATATAGGACAAAAGCATCAAGTTATGGGACATAAATAGTTCTTTCTGGAGAAATTTTGCTAGGTCAACTAAAATGCCAAGATTTGTCAGTAACTGGACTAATTTTGCAAAAATCCCTAGCAAAGGAAGCTAGTTGCCAGGCCAGATCCCACAGAGGCACAGTAACTAAGCACTCGTTCATCTAACTTGGGAGAATGCTAGCTTGTTGTCTTCGGCCTGATACCTGTGTTACAGACAATAGTCCTCCCTGCAGAATTGGCAGAAAGCATCTAGGTTGTAAGCCTGACTTTTGTTGCTCAGGTCTTACTAAAATAGTAAATGCCACATATACAGAGACTACAGTATGAGAAGCATTAGAATTAGAAGTCATAGGTGACTTAGCATATCTGGTAAATCCAGGAATTTTTACTTTAAAACTATTTTTATGTATGAGTGTTTTTCAGTAATATCTACACCACTCCAAAATTATTGAAGTTGTTTTGCCAAACATAAAGCAAGGGGCTTTCATCCCTCTGCAGCTTTGCTATCACAGTTTTCAGGGTATTTCTGCTAGCAGGCAGTTGTAGAAAGAAGAAATTTCTGTATGGCAGTGTCCTGGGGACACTTGTTTTCATTTCCCGTATTAAAATACAACTGTAAACACTGAGTCCTGTGACTTCCATTTGTTCTCCAGCTTTGTTAGTTTTGCTTCTTACACTTGATGATTTTCCAATAAATCCTTTTAGCTAAACTGTATTTAAAAGATTATGTTAGGTTCAAGAGAATTGCTGTTGTAAACCTCTTGTTTTGCAATGAGAAATATATACATTCAAAGTGTTCAGTGGCAACTGAGCCAGTCTACTTTTAATAGTGGATGCACTCTTGATAGCTTTTTCCCTAATTCTTTATCGTAACTCACTTCCTTAATTTAGCACAGTCTTAACTATTTCTTGCCATGATTTGCTGGCCCTAGGTAACTTGATCTAGTTCAGAAAACTTTTTCTATTACTAACACTTTAAGATGGAGAAGAGATTCAGTTTGTAGCCATCTGCTTTGAAAAGGGAATAAAATAAATAATTCTGTTGGAGTTCTTCAACTAAAAATCTCCTCCTCCTGCCCCAGTGCTAGTCTAATATAACTTGAGTGCAAACTTCGCAAAAAAACTAGACTTATGTTTTTCTGAAATAGGCTGAATGAGATAGCTGGCTAGAGGAGATTACTCCAATTGGAGTATGAATTCCATATTTATTTATTAGATTGTTTGAAAAAAGTGTACAATAATGATCACCCCTTCAAAAAAGCTATATCTCATCAGCAATTCAATATTTAAAAGCAGGTAAGCATAAGCAAATTGCTTTTGTTGTATAGAATTGTTTTAAGACTTGACTGACCATACACAGAAGTTACTGTTTTTTAACTTAAATGCTTGTTCAGAGTTTGAGAAGAGATGCCTATTGAAATTGTATATATTTCTATATTTATAATCCAGACCTAATGGTTGATACTTCTTAATCATTAAACAAAATAAAACCTTTTGTAGCCTGAAAACCATGGCCTGCTTACTGTCATCTAAAAATTCAGTAGAACTGAACAAGCTTTTTGTAATGTCAACGTTGTTCTTTGGTGTTGAAAGCCTCTTAAAACTGCAGAATTTTCTCTCCCTCTGTTCTTTCCTACTTGGAAAACACTGGCTTTTCTTTTGCTTTTTCCCTCTGCATCTAGCAGAGCTGAAATGAACACTGCTGGTTTTTGTTTGACAACAGCAGATTCAACTTACATAATAGCTGTTTCTCATGCCAGGACACTCTTGTTGATGCTGATGCATAAACAAGGTCAGCTGAGTACAGGGAACAGGGTATTCAACTACTGCTAAGGAACCATGGTATTTTTGTGGGTCACCAGAAATAGCTGCTCTGGTTAAATAATTTCTCAAAGGACTTGTGAGGATTTACTCTTTAGTACTTGAGTGCTGAGTGCTGAAAGCTATGGCTGCACTACTGACCCAGTAAAGAACAAACCTAGTAACACTTAAATGCACCCTTATGCTGCCAAAACAAGGGACTCTTAGCAGAAAACTGTCTCTGTTATAGCAGTAGGCTGCTCAGTATTCTAAGATAAAACAAAGTTTAAGTCCGTTCCTTGACAGTGGGTTTTCTGAAAGGACTGTGTGAGTTTGACAAACTGAAATGCAGTTTGTAAGCGTCCTCTGGTTTTTGCACATTACAGCCCTGTGGTATACTTTGTTTCCTCAGCAGAGGAAGGTAAAACAAAGCCATGCCACTTACATGCTTGCTGTTGAAAGAGGGAATATGAAGTCTAATGCAGGGCTTCGACTGATACCAGATGCAACCAGGAGACTTTTCAGTGTCTTTACGTGTTCTTTAGCCCTTGTTTGTAGGTCATCCTTTCTCTCCTTGGCAGAAATGTGGCTTGAAGATGCTGCTCATGCTAAAGATCTAAACACGAGGAAGGAGTGCATGCAGTCCCTTTTTTGCATTCTCTAACAGGCTGAGGACATTTTCCTGCTGCTCAAGTTCCTACTCATAGGAATTTCTAGGTGGTTTTTCTTACAGGGGAAGAAAAATGCATCTACTAACTTTGTAAATGAGTTTTCCTTGTCAGTATCCCTAATCCTTTTCTCCTTACTAGCATCAGAAAATAACCTTAAATTTGGCTTGCAGTACGATATATAACTTGGAGCAAGAATTAATCCCCCTCTTGACATTGTAATAACTTTATAGAACCATTTACTTACTGGGAATAAAGGTCTTTGAACTTGAATCATTAGCTCCAAATATTTAACTTGCTGCTGCTTGCTTTTCTGAGGTTTCTCCTCACTTAGTCATTTTAGAGATTAATGATTTTCTTATTTAGATAATGCTATTAGCTCTTTCATTTCCTACTGAGGAGTTTATGCACTTTCCTTCAGGAGTCCCAAACGTCTCTGCTTTCATCTTTATATTTTTTATGAAGTTTAAGGTGTCACTTGCGTTTTTCTGATTCTATTTTAACCTCCAGGATTGAATGCACTTCTGCACAAATACTGAAAATGTTAAGTGACAATAGAGGTAATTTGTCTTCCTTGTCTTTGGGTCACTTTAGACTTTTTTGTTTGTTTAGGGTTTATTTTTGTTTTGGCAGATAATTTTGGATGTGCAGCTGAATTGTTGAAAAACTTGAGTGAGGTGAATTACTGTGGTGTTTTGAGGTGTGAAGCATTTGTCTCATCTGATAGATGACAGTATCCAGTATTTGGATTTAAAACTACATCAGTCTTTAGTGAGCTACACCTTCTACCTTAAGATAACTCATTTAAGGAGCAGACCATGGCTGTGGTTTTGGTGGGTGGAAGGAGCAAAAGAGAATGCCCGAAAAGGAGAAAGCTGGAAGTGTAAAAACCTGAGACTGAAAAACATCAAGCCGTTTCCAGATCTCTGGAGACTTAGTGCGGTAGATATCACCACAGCATGTGCGACTGTGTAAGTTTTCTACATGTTTAGTTATGTCTTAGTGACTTGTGAATGCAGAAGCTCAATTCTTAAACAACTAAGAAAACTATGACTTAACTGTGCTATGAAGTATTTTACTCAAACTTTAATGTTTGCACTAAAATACAAATCTAAGGATAAAAAAACGCTTCTGAAGAATGTAATGCCTATATGAACTCGGACCAAAAGTTTTCCTGCTTCTGGCAGTGGTAAAAGCAGATCCTAGAGGGGAAGACCTGGGAACAGGACAAGCCTGTAGTGATGTCTCAAATATTTCTCAAGCCCAACAGTGTATGGCTCTGGGACTTCCCAAGTTAAATGTCATTTACAGGTATACCTCAGAGATATTGCGGGTTCGGTTCCAGACCACCGCAATAAAGTGAGTCGCAAATTTTTTTTGTTTCCCAGTGCATATAAAAGTTATCTTTACACTATACTGTAGTCTATTAAGTATGCAATAGCATTATGTCTAAAAAAAGTAATGTATATACCTTAATTAAACTTTATAGCTAAAAAACGCTAACCATCATCTGAGCCTTCAGCGAGTCGTAATCTTTTTGCTGATGGAGGGTGTTGCCTTGATGTTGATGGCTGCTGACTGATCAAGGTGGTGGTTGCTGAAAGTTGGGGTGGCTGTGGTAATTTCTTAAAATAAGACAGCAGTGAAGTTTGCCACATCAACTGACTCTTCCTTTCACGAAGGATTTCTCTGTAGCATGCGATGCTGTTTGATAGCATTTTACCCGCAATAGAACTTTTTTCAAAACTGGAGTCAATCCTCTCAAACCCTGCCGCTGCTTTATCAACTAAGTTTATGTAATATTCTAAATCCTTTGTTGTCATTTCAACAATGTTCACAGCATCTTCACTGGGAGTAGATTCCATCTCAAGAAACCACTTTCTTTGCTCATCCATAAGGAGTAACTCCTTATCCATTAAAGTTTTATCATGAGATTGCAGCAATTCAGTCACCTCTTCAGGCTCCACTTCTAATTCTAGTTCTCTTGCTGTTTCCACCACATCTGCAGTTACTTCCTCCACTGAAGTCTTGAATCCCTCCAAGTCATCCATGAGGGTTGGAATCAACTTCTTCCAAACTCCTGTTAATGTTGATATTTTGACCTCCTCCCACGAATCACAAATGTTCTTAATGGCATCTAGAATGGTGACTCCTTTCCAGAAGGTTTTCAATTTACTTTGCCCAGATCCATCAGAGGAATCACTGTGGCAGCTCTAGCCTTATGAAATGTATTAAATAATAAGACTTGAAAGTCAAAATAACCCCTTGATCCATGGGCTGCAGCATGGATGTTGTGTTAGCAGGCATGAAAACATTAATCTTGTTGTACATCTCCATCAGAGCTCTTGCGTGACCAGATGCATTGTCAATGAGCAGTAATATTTTGAAAGGAATCTTTTTTCCTGACCAGTAGGTCTAAACAGTGGGCTTAATATTTGGTAAACCATGTTGTAAACAGATGTGCTGTCATCCTGGCTTTGTTCCGTTTATAAAGCACAGGCAGAGTAGATTTAGCATAATTCTTAAGGGCCCTAGGATTTTTGGAATGGTAAATGAGCATTGGCTTCAACTTAGTCACCAGCTGCATTAGCCCCTAACAAGAGAGTCAGCCTGTGCTTTGAAGCCAGGCATTGACTTCTCTTCTCTAGCTATGAAAGTCCTAGATGGCCTCTTCTTCCAATAGAAGGCTGTTTCGTTTACACTGAAAATCTGTTTAGTGTAGCCACCTTCATCAGTTATCTTAGCTGGATCTTCTGGATAACTTGCTGCAGCTTCTACATCAGCACTTGCTGCTTCACCTTACACTTTTATGTTGTGGAAATGGCTTCTTTCCTTAAACCTCATGAACCAGCCTCTGCTAGCTTCAAACTTTTCTGCAGCTTCCTCACCTCTCTCAGCCTTCAGAAAATTGAAGAGTTAAGGCCTTGCTCTGGATTAGGCTTTGACTTAAGGGAATGTTGTGGCTGGTTTGATCTTCTATCCAGACCACTAAAACTTTCTCCATATCAGCAGCAAGGCTGTTTTGCCTTCTTATTTATGTTCACTGGAGTAGCATTTTGAATTCCCTTCAAGAGCTTTTCCTTTACATTCACAACTTGGCTACCTGCTTGGCGCAAGAGGCCTAGCTTTCAGCCTGTCTCTGCTTTCAACACACCTTCCTCACTAAGTTTCATCATTTCTAGCTTTTGATTTAAAGTGAGAGATGTGTGACTCTTCCTTTCACTTGAATGCTTAGAGGCCATTGTAGGGTTATTAATTGCCCTTGTTTCAATATTGTTGTGCCTCAGGAAAGGGAGAGAGATGGGGGAACAGCTGGTCTGTGGAGCAGTCAGAACACACACAGCATTTATTGATTAGGTTTGCTGTCTTATATGGGTGCAGTAACATCAAAGATCACTGATTGCAGATCACCGTAACAGATATAATAATAACAAAAAAGTTTGAAATATTGCGAGAGTTACCAAAACGTGACAGACAGGAAGCGAGCACATGCTGTTGGAAGAATGGTGCCAATAGACTTGCTTGACATAGGGTTGCCACAAACCTTCAATTTGTAAAAACCACAATATCTGCGAAGTGCAATAAAGCAAAGCACAATAAAATGAGGTATGCCTGTATTTGCAGCCCTCACAAATGGAGTGCTGGCCACAAATGCTTACCTCCTGCAGCAAGGACTTCCCCAGCTGACCACTGCGTTGTTCTGAGGAACCATCTCATTTGCAGCATGTTTGAGCATACTGCGTGAGACTTTTTGTGAGACTTTGTGCCCACTTGATTACCTCATAGGAAAGTATCTTGGAGCTTGGGTGGCAGCTCTTTGAAACTCTTCAGTTTACAGATCAAGTGACCATGCAATTCTATTCTTGCCTCTTGGCATCAACCCCACAAGACAGATACCTCTCATATCCCATAATTGGGCAGTTTTATTTCTAAGGCAACTGTGGTTGTAAATGTTATTCTCATAACTAGAGAAATGAGAGCTTTATCTTTCCTGGAGAGGAAAGTCCCACTCTTCCAGAAAAATACTCAGTTACTTGTATCTGAATTCAGTCTTTGAGTTTATAACTTGCATCTAGAGGGTTCTTGAAAGTTAATGTTTTTAATTTTGGTACCATTAGAGACAGAACTGAAGTCCCTGCTCTACTATATCATGCTGCGGCATGATCCAAATAGTACTTTCTTCTAAACAACACTTTAATTTGAACTCTAAAATACAAAAGTCATGCCATAATGGAGACTGTTTCAAAGGTGTGGTGTATAGTGTTAATGCTAACTTGTACAGTATTTAATCTCCCTATGCTTCCTCTTTAACTTCCTCCAAGGATAGTTAAGAGCATGTGAGTTTAGCTCCTGTGCTTAATTTCTTAGGTTAAGCTTTTTAGTAGAATAGCTATCCTCTGTCTTGATCACAGATTAATGGTTTGTAGTCTATGGGCTGTGGATTCTTTAAAGGAGCAAGTCTAACTTTGTTTAATATTGCTGTGTAGGGGTGGACACTCCAATTAGAAACTCCTAGAAAGCCAATAAATTGAAAAAAGGGGTGAAAGCACTGTTACAGATGAAGTCTACTGGGGCTAGTCTAGACATGCTAAAACTAACTTTTTTTTAAATACCACTTTAGTTTATCAGAAGTTATAATGGCACTCAGGAGTGTGTGAGTGTAGTTTTTTTTCCAATTACTACAGCACAGAAGATACTAAAAATTTTTATATACCAAGGTGCTCTGCCAACATTAAATATAGAAATTGAGTAACTTAACTTGATGGAAATAAAGGTCACAGAATTGTTGCTGGGGAGGTGTGCAGAATACAATCCAGCAGTTGCTGATGTGAGTAGACGTCAGTTACTTGATAACTGGTGCATTCGTTAGTTGGTCAGTAACTGGTATTTTTTAGGGCCAGTCTTATCTTATGCATGTGACTTAAAGGTCTTTATTATTTTTTCTTTAGCACTGTTACTTCCTCAGACTGAAATACCAGGGTCAAAATTCTATGCTCAGATTTCTCAGCCAGTTTGAGATGCTAAGAAATACAGAACTGAGCTCTAAATGGAAGATGCTGCTTCTCTGGTTGTTTCAGTCACAACAGCTATGACAAATCATGACAAAATAGCTTGGTATTTTAAGGTTTACTTCCCTTAGTACTCCTCTGTGTAGGTGTTGGTTACTTTTTCTCCCTATTGCAAAGAATAGGTAGCCAAGTATTACTTGTTCTGTTTTCTAGAAATGCTTGGTTAGTCTTACTTCACCAGAAGCCGATGTTCTATAGCAGATACTTCCTAGCTCTTACACCTTGTTTCATAACCAAATGAGAGTATACTTGTAAGAAAACAGTATAATCTTAGCTGCAGAAGCTTGTTCTTAGGATTACTGTAAGTCTTTCTTCCAGTGCATAAAAGCAGAAGCTGAAAGGAAGTATTTCTCTATTAGAGATACATTGTGGATCCAACTTGAAGTTAGCAAGCCAAAGAGATTGTGAACTCATTTACAGAAAAATACTTCTTTCATTGTAGCTTAATTAAAAGTTTAAATCACCTATACTATATTGTAGTGTATGCTAATCTGCTGCTATTGAAGCTGTCTTGATTCTTTTCACTATTCTTCACTCACTAGGACATAGGATTTCTCAAAAATCTAACACCAATATAGAAATTAATGTATTATTAATACCTTCAAGGTACTGTAATCTTGCAATGCAAATAAAGCTGCATGATGTAAATATTTTCACTTATTCAAAGTCTTGTTTGTTTGTTTCAGGGTGCAGTCTCTGGGTCAGTTCAGGCTTCAGATCGACTTATGAAAGAACTCAGGGATATATATAGATCACAGAGTTATAAAACAGGTAAAATGCTTCAAATATTCCTTCTCAATATAGTTTAAAAGAATTATCTTGGTAAATATTCTCTGCTAATCCTTCTGTGTTCTGTAGTTGTGTGTGTATAATGTGTGTGTGTGTGTGTGTATACATGTCTCACTAAATGAAATAGTGTATTTGTGGAAAAAAAAGCAAGCCAGGATACATTTCCTCTAAAATGTTTTTCCTCTTGTTATGTGAAGCTTCATACCAAAATTAACAGGATTGGTGTAACCATGAGAATGCTCTTGGGGTAGATGACTACTAGCAGCCTTAGATGACTCCTGTGGGAGTTCTTGAGTTTTCAGAACTACTTGAATTCACTTCTCCAGGTATATAGGGCAAAACCTTTGAGGCTGTACCGGTGGGTAGTACTGCTTGCAAAGAACACATTTGCTGCAGAGGGATTTGTGTTCAACAGTAGGAGGCTTTGCTATCATTAAGCAAGACTTAACCTTAAGTATACTGCTGTCACTTTATTCTTTTGTGATAATGCTAGTCTGATCCCGAGCTCCATATATTCCTTGGATACAAACAGCAAGAGAAAATAAGCAATGGCGAGAGAATAAGCTTTTCTGTTAAACTTGTTTTTGTTTGAATAGCAAGCACTTACTGCCTTTTATTGGTTAGCTTAATGAGGTTGTCTTGATTAGCTGGTTGGTTTATTTGCTCCATACAGTGGCTCTGTCTAAACCATCTCAAAAAAGGATTCGGCATGTTGATTTGTCTGGGTATTACTGTATAACAAGTAGAAGTTTGCATCGGTTTCGTGCAAGTTGTATTCTTGTAGGCCAGCCCAAGCACCTACTCCAGCACTGCAGCCAGAGGTGAGAACTTCCTGATGCAGGTCGGGATGGGAACAGGTGAACTGGTTAGAAAATCAGTCTAAACTTCAATCTGGTATCTTGTGCTTTTCTGAACTGCGCTTCTAGTTTGTTTCTGGTGGGCTTAAATCTTGTTTGTGGGCTATGGCGTTTTCATTTGTGTGTAAAAGGATAGAGTTGAGGAGACAACAGGCTCCTATTCTGATTTATCGTATTTACCTCTGAGGTAAATGACTGTGTGTGCTGAAGTATTGTGGATAGTGGTAAAATGTCTGAAATATAAACTTGATTAACCTAGTGTTGATCTAGTGTAGCCTACTTCTAGGTTTTATCACAACTGAGTGCTTGCTAGTATGTCCTAATCTGCTATCTGTCTGGTAAAGAATGGATTAGTGGAGCTGGGAAGAGCCTAGAAATAGAACTGCATCAAGTCATGAAGGATGCTTTACTACCCATGTGTGGTTGTGAGGGTTCACTTTCCTTGGTTAGACCAAGGATTGAGTGTAACAAATCTGTTTGACTATGAAAAGTTGTGTGGTGTTCATTCAGATAGTGATACTGCTGGAGGTACAACCAGGAGCACCTATAATATGGATAGTTTTAGGTGAGGATTTGGGTTGCTCGGTGATTCCACCCCTTGGCTTTAGATAAGTAACTTTAGATAAATACATAAGCTCGTTCATAGCTGCGAAAGACTAAACCTCTGAGGTAGGAAAGATCGCTGTCTAAATGATGAAGAAAAGTAAATCTTGCTAAACTGTAAAGAAAGTTGAGATATTAAAGAGAGAATGTAGTAACTTATTTCGTGTATCAAGAGTATCTAAAAAGAGTACAGCTGGAAGCCTCATGTGGATCTCTAAAAAGTGTCAATGCAGTCACCAGTAAAGAGTTCTGTACTCCAAGAAACTACCAAAGCTTTCCAGAATGACAGAATACCAGGGTGATGGGTCCTTCAAACAGCTTGTGTGGTGTTTTGAATCACTTAACTTCTATAGATGTAGTCTTTATTCTAACGCACAGTATAATCCCATGTCATTTTCCTAGCAGTCCTGGGGAACAAAGTGAGAACATCTTGTTATGTCAGTCTGTCCTAATCAAGGAGCTGTCTTGTTCGCCTGGAGTTGTGTAACTCCTGTACTGCAAATCTCAATTTATAAATGAATGCCCAATAAGAGTATTTGCTTCCCTGGATAAGCTGGAGATATCTAACTGAGATGGAAGCTGACAGTGTAAAACAGATGTTTCAAAGCCAGATCACCATCCTATTTGATCCATTTATCAAATTTTGTAAGTAATAATGCTGTTATAAAGCATACCTAGATTCATAGCACTCTTCATCCATGGTCTAGTTTTCCAATAATTCATTTTCTTAATGTTAACATGCTAAGGAATCATTGTAAAACTGAGAGGTTATTTAACACTGTAAAACAGCAAATTTAAGGCTGCCTTTTGGTTGCGTAAAAATCACTTTATTTTGAAATAAATGATACTTGTAGTAATACTCCATTTAAAAAAAATCCTTCTTTATTCAACTGTTTTTTAAAAAGTAGCTTGTAACACACCATCAGAACTCTGACTATGGATGTATGTTCAAGACAGTATCTGTTTTGGAGCTGAAGTTCCTTCAGTGGTTGAAATAGTACTTTTGGACTTTAATCAAAAGCAAAAGATGACTGCAAACTTTTTGTCAACAGGAAGCTTGCTTATCTACCTGGAAGATCTAGGTGAAGAACTACCATTAAACAGAAAACCCTTCTTTCCTGAGCCAACATAAGTGAAAAATGTTGCAGCAAATTAAGAAAATACTCTGTATTAAATTAGATAGAATTTTGTTAGTTTATTTTGATAATAGGAATCACAAGTTGTCCAAACTGAAGAGGTGTCTTGTTTCCAAATATGAGATTGGAGGTTTAATTAGTTTATATGGAAGAATTCAAAGATCTTAACATACCTTTTGGGGGGTGGGGGAGAGGCAGGGAGTAGGGGAGAAAATAATTTGGGAATATTTAAATATCTTTCTGTTCGTATCTTTAGTAGCTCTGTAGTTCATGTGTATGGACTCCCAACATCGACAGACAGATGTGATTAATAATGAGTAGGGTACATCAGCTCATTGCTTTTATTCAAAAACTATTTAAGATTTATTTCTAGTTGTAGTAAAGTTGAGGTTGCTTCTGTTGTGCGAGGGCTTCCTCCCTTTTCATCTCAGTTTTTTTTGTTTGCATCCTGGTTCGATGTGCTTGCTTCCACTTCATCACCTCTGTGGGCCGCCTCTCCCCTGAGGTGGGGGAACCTCTGTTAAGTGTGTGTGGGGGAGCTACCTTGATTTCTTTCCCCTCCTTACAGAGCTATGAGAAAGTATATAAACATTAATCAGATAAATTCTTCATGACAGTAACTCTTCCCTTATTGCATAAATCAAGGAGAATGCATCTACGCTGGTTCCAAATAACACCTCTTGGCTAAAAGAAAAAAAAACAAAACAAAAAAACCCTTGATAGTGCTGTTAAAAAGCCTCTGTATCAAAACACTGAAAAACCCTGGTGCTGCTGCTCTTGACGAGGATATTAAATGCCACCTAACTCAAAACCAGGGTGGTTGCAATGTTGATTAAATCTCTTACTGTTCTGTTAAGGTTGCATTCTAGCCAGTCCTGAACTGTGTACGTCTCTCCGAAGATCTCTCTGGATCTCGTGGTATTTAGGATATTGTCAGAATCCTTACTGAAATGTGTTTTGTAATCTGTAACATGTATTTTATACTTGTGATAGGTGCCAATGCCATAATACTAATAGGCTGCTCCTTCTGGTCTTCCACCTTCTGGATGTAGGTGGAAGAAAATATCCTAAATGCAACAGAGGAACAGACTCCTCATGAATTTGAGTTGCCAGAGAGCGGAGCTGCGAGTGCCAGCTCTTTTGTTACATCAGAGCTGTGCAAATTGAAATTTTATACTTGTTTTCCGCTTATATTAAGGGCAAATCAGGAAGTAGCACTTGGATCTAGGGAATTGAAAAAAGGCCTCAATAGCTCCTTCTGTTTATCCTCAAACAAATGTGTGGCGTCTCTGAACTAGCTGCTGATTAAAATGGGACACTGAGAGCACAGTGAGTAGGTTTTCCAGCCTCCTTGATTGTCCTAGGGTTAGAGGGAAACATTTGAAATCGTGATCTTGGCTGCAGTACCCACTTGTCCATAGCACTCTGGTAAAGAGACACAGCATGTTTTCTTTACCTTGGTTGCTGAGTTTTGTACTGTTTTAGAAATAAAGGCATCTGGACAGCTTGAAATGTCATCTGTACTACAAGTACCAATACTTAAAAGTTGGAATTGCAAGATGAGTTTTATTATTCTAGAATACCTTAAAAATGCTGTAATTCCTTGGAGATTTTGGTGCCTGTGCAGTCTATTGGTTTGTAGCCTCCAGAAACCCTAGTCTCTTCCAACTTGCTTATAATCTCTTCAGCAACAAATATGCTGAAGACTAGCCCAGGTAGCAAGGATAATCACGGCTGTTTAGTGTATGTGCATGAATAGTGTGTGAGGGAGAGGTTAGATTTCTGCCTATCGCTGATACCACTCTTTCTAAATCTTGTCTTATGGTTAAAGATCTGCTTTTTCCTGGGCTGCTTTGTCAACTTCTGCAGAGAGCAAGATTGCATGTCCAAGAAAAATGGCAGAGAACTGTTCGTCCTTCCCCTTCCCTTTGAGCGCAGTGCATAGTGTTTAACAGCTTCAAAGCAAATTGATCACTGACCATCACTGACTGGCTTCCAGGGACAGCTGTCCTTGGATTGTATCTTTAATGTTCTCTGGCTGCTTTGGTCTGCTGTTGGGAATGTTCTTCATCCACCGCAATATCTTCTTCTTTATTGGGTTTCCACTCCCTACCCTGTCCCATGTCCTGTCTGGGTCTGCAAACACTGAATGCAACCTGTGAAATATAATATACTATAATATATAATATAATAATATACTTGGACTGTGTGTTAAGTGTTTTTTTTAGGTACGTGGGTCATGCACTGGGTATCAAATAGACTGAGTCCGAACCAAGTTGGAGCTATAGATATGGAAAGTGTGATGGGAACTGAAGGGGAGGAATGGCTAGGAGCCAAAGTGATTCATGTGGAATTTTTTTTTACAGGAGTGAAAGTATGTACTTTTTTGGGGGGGCGGGGGGAGCCAGAGGTTCTTCCCTGCAGTTGCTCAGAAGTACTTCTGCTGTTGGAGGAAGGATGCAGCCTCAATATCAGTATCTTATCTATTGTTTATGTCCACTGACAGTATTTGTGTTTAAAAGAAAAGAATAAGTTTGTGCTAAATTCTGCCTTTTTAAAAATTCAGTGTGTAACTAATTCTGTCTGATATTTTCCACAGGGATTTATTCAGTGGAACTGGTAAATGACAGCTTGTATGAGTGGCACGTTAAGCTTTTAAAGTAAGTTTTTTAAACTCTTTTGATGTCCCGAAGAATCTATTTTTATATTGCTGCAGAGATTCCATTAAGTGAGAATCTCTAGCCAGAGCATATAAAATACAGTGTGTGGCTACTGTTCTGGTATCAGATGCATACAGAGATTGAGTTCTAGTAATAGAGAGGGCAAAAAATAACCCCTTTGCACAGCCAAGTCAGTGTGTATCGCTGTAGCTTTTATTACTGTACAAATCTCCTTCCAAAACTGCTCCGAAATACAAAACCTCTAATGATGAAATTCCCTGTCTAGGACTTTTGTCTCAGTGGTTTTAGTTTGTTTGGTTTGTGTAGTTTGGGGGGGGGGTTGTTTTTAATTTCAAGAGAATACAAGCTTCATTCAAGGTACAAGAAGGAACAGAATTGTCTTAGTGGCACTATTTCTTCAGTTCTGCAGTTCAACGGGCATGCGCGATTGAAACTTTTCTTGTTTTAGGTGTAACAAAGTTCTGAACTTGTTCACCTTCTGTTACACACTGCTTCTCCCTGTGTGTACTGGCTGATGCTACAAACCAATTTAGGAGAAAATGGGAGCTCTTACCTTTTGGTCATAGTGTACACCTTTTTACTTTATTTCTAGAGTTGTTCTATTGAAGTTATTCCTGCTAACAGGATAACATAGCATCGTCAAACAATGTAACCTGTAGGAAAGAAAAACCTACCTAACTGGGCTGGCTGGTTGCATCTATTCTTTAAAAGATGCAGAGAGATGGGAGAACTTCAGCAGTTCAGATGAGTCATAGTGCATGTGCCTAAGGACAGAAGCTGTTTCAGCACAGTAGTTGACCTGTCTGTAGGAACTGTTGCCTTGTCTCAGCAGTAGGAGTTGTATTTCAGCAGTTAGTGGTGTAGTCAAACAGTTTTATTTCCTTCTTAGCGTAATGGCAGGCGTATGAACACTTTGAGGCTCAAACCGACAGGAATGATGCTATGGCAGAAAGAGATCTGTGCCTTATCAGAGGAGACCTTGTCCATCCTGCACTTGTGTAACAGTGTTCAAACTACTGTGCAGTGCTTTGAAACCTCACTTAAGTGCTGTGGACAGTTCTGATCATCTACTTTCAAGAAAGAGAAAACAAAGTAGATGGAGCAAGTGGCTTCCAGAATGACTGAGAGAAGAAAAGATCTTTTTTTATCCCAGCAAAGTGTCTAAAGTGAATGAACTGTATGCAGACAAGGGGGTAAATGTCAAGAAGAAAAGAGCCTTTGGCCTAAGGGATAGTACTGTTACTAGAACAAGCAACTCTGAACTGGCCTGGTATAAGCTTTGGTTGGAAATAGTAGGTTTGCAAGTATCGGGAAATACTTTCTGGAATAGCTTCCCATTTGCAGGATGGGGACAAACTGCCCAAGTAGTTCTGAAATGGGATCTAGTAAGTCTGTGGCCCTACCTGTAGTAGGGGATTGGATTTAATAGCCACCAGTCCCTTTAAGATCTGCTTTGAGCTTGCTGCAGGCAGTGTTTGACTAGTCTCTTTCAAAAGCCGCTGGGGTATCGGTGCCTGGGTGGGATCAGCCCCGTAGCATCTGAGTTAATGTCCAGGCTGCTTGCCATCAACATTTTATAACAATCAATTGCTGAAATTCTGCTGAGAGCAAGAGCTGTGGCTGTAGTACTTCTGCAGATGTAGATTATTTTTAACAGCTAATACAGAACTGTGAGCACATACCCTATAAAGGATTTACTACCTGTATGCTGAAAATTAGATCATTTCAGTCTTCCTGTTAAAATCTTTTTTCTCCCTTCTTGGGATGCACTTCCAGCAAACTGAAGAGAATAAAATTACTGTTTTCAAATAAGTATGTCTTTTTCTTTTTTTCTTTTTTTTCCCCCCCAACAATGTTCAAAACCCATTTGATAGTGGTGGGAATACAGTGTTTTGCAGCAAACTTTCATGCTGATTTTGCAGCAGAGTGTTTACCTTGTAATGTGAGCATTAATTTTCTGCAATTTGCTGAAACTACAAATATATAAAGAAGCTCTCTAAGAGTAATTACTGCTTTACAGAAACTGAAGTTAACTTCATCCAGGATCTTTCCCTGCTTCTTTTACAGGGTTGATCCTGACAGCCCATTGCATAGTGATCTTCAGGTCTTAAAAGAAAAAGAAGGTGTAGAATACATCTTACTCAACTTCTCTTTTAAGGTATGTGGCTATTGGAAGAAATGCAGGGATAAAACATTCCTAGCTTGCTGTAGAAAATGACTGAAATGACCCTCAGCTGTTATTTGAGAAAGATGAAGGTGGAACTTAAAATTAAAATAAAAATGCAGCTTTCAATGTAGCATTAAAGTATTCCGAAGATGGCTTTTGAGCCAGTACTGTGGAAAACTGATTTCTACAGAACTGAAAAATGTTATTGCTTTAAATCTTATCTGCCAAATAAGCCTTTTGAAATATCTCCTGGCTAGGAAAGCAGTGCTACAGTATAGTTCTTAACCTGTGTTTATCCTTTCCAGGATAACTTCCCTTTTGATCCTCCCTTTGTGCGAGTGGTATCTCCTGTGCTCACAGGAGGGTAAGTCTGAGTTGTTTTACAGAAATTTTGCTTTGTGGTGAAAATGTTACAACTGAGATTGATTCACTTGGTTTGCAGGTGACCTTTGGTGACTACTAGTAGTCTTTAAGAAATTTCCCGTAAATATGTAGTCATGAGCTGCTGCAGAGCTCGAGTTTGGTAAAAGGCTCAAAGTGTGACATGGAGACTTGCTTCTCAAGCAGTATATGCTCCTAGTGGGCAAACGGGTGGAGGCATATTCCTGCTGGATGCAATTTCTCTGTGAATTGCTTAGTTTGTGTCCAGCTTTGAAAGACTGACTACTTTAGAGTTTAAGAACTGGCCTTTGTGGATGGTTAACATCAGCATTACTTCTCCTGTTGTTCAGGATAATGAGGTGGGTTTTTTGTTTGGTTGGTTTGGTTGGTTTGGTTGGTTTGGTTGGTTTGGTTGGTTTGGTTGGTTTGGTTGGTTTGGTTGGTTTGGTTGGTTTGGTTGGTTTGGTTGGTTTGGTTGGTTTGGTTGGTTTGGTTGGTTTGGTTGGTTTGGTTGGTTTGGTTGGTTTGGTTGGTTTGGTTGGTTTGGTTGGTTTGGTTGGTTTGGTTGGTTTGGTTGGTTTGGTTGGTTTGGTTGGTTTGGTTGGTTTGGTTGGTTTGGTTGGTTTGGTTGGTTTGGTTGGTTTGGTTGGTTTGGTTGGTTTGGTTGGTTTGGTTGGTTTGGTTGGTTTGGTTGGTTTGGTTGGTTTGTTTTTTGGGTTTTTTTTTTAATTGGAGCTTTGAAGGGGTCTTGATCCTGCATTGCCTTAAACTTGCTGAATAGTCTTAACTTTTGCTGGTAACACTGCAATAAGGCTTTTGTCTAAAACTTCTCAAGCGCTAATGCATAAGTACTGAATTTAAGATGCCACACTCCAAAACTGTTATCTGCAATGGGGTTGAAGTGCTGTCTCTGATAGGGAACCTTGTATATGTCTATGGAGAGAAGATTAAATTCACCTTCCAAGGCTTTCATGTACCTCCTGCTGACAAGGAATTATCATACTTGTATGTTTGAAAATGCAGCCTGTGATAGCTGGTGCTGATTCTAATTTGGTTTTAATTGCTATTCATTTTTTTTCATTCAAGAAAAAGTTAAATAGTATTCATGATAGTTGCTGCTACCAAAGAAGTAAACAAGCAGTGCCAGACACTGGGAAGACCATATTTAAGATTCTGGTTTCGTTCTACTTGAACTTTTTTGTACAATTCTGCTGGAAAAGAAAGAATGGTATAGGAGCTTTGGGTGTTAGCGATGGTTCCCCTGTGAATGGTGTGCACAGTTCTACATTGGTTATATGCCTTGACTGTCAGAAACTACATTTTTGGAGTGGTGAACTTTGTCCCCTCAGTTCAGGTCTTGTGATACCTACGTGCGCTGACTGAGTCCTTAAAAAACGCAATGCATGATGAAACGTTACTGAAATTAGAAAATGGTTTATATGGAAAGATCAAGTGAAGACAATCTGCTTTATCTTGTTTGTCCGTATCTTTGATATATAAACATCCGAACTGATTGGAATTGTGGTAAATTCCTTCCCAGAAGTGGGGTTATTTTACAACTACACGCCGGTACTATGTCCACAGTGAAGCCATAAAAAGCAGTGTTCCTTCCCCAAAGTCTGTGTACAGTTGTATAAACAATTGTGCAGACTAGCTAAGTCGCTGATTTTTCACTAAGCTTTTCTTGTAGTTAACAAAGCAAATTAGTTTCTCTTGTCTCACAATGCTAATCTGCTCTGCAGAAATACATATGGCTAACAAGTTACAATATATTACTCTTTAAAGAGCATTTCAGCTTTGTGAGCAAAAAATTTGAGAAACTAAAGTGTGAGAGCCTGAAGTGCTGTGAACAATCTCATCTTTTTACTAACTGATGATTTTAAACAAATGTAATTAACTTTCCACATTTATTTCTAGGTACGTTCTAGGTGGAGGTGCATTATGCATGGAACTTCTTACTAAACAGGTGAATGCAGACTCTCTTCCTCTTGTTACTGGAGTGCCAGGAGTGATCATGAAAGGTGCACTGCTTTAGTAAAAAGACACTTGATAGTTGTAGCTGTTATCCAAATAATAACAAAGCATGCTCTAAAATAACGGAAATAAGTATTTCCCCCTGAATTTAAGAATCCCTGCATGGATTAAATCACGTACTTCCAGAGGAAGCATGGTGTAATACACCTTAGTCCCACAAAATTTGCATTGCTGAATTTGTACAAGATTTTCATCTTTTCTGCCTTGAATGAGTTACAAGAGGTTTGAGGAAGAGGCAAGAAGTAAGAGCACATCAACTCTGAAAGGAAGCCAGTGTAGAAGAGACTTTCTTTGAGTTTTGAGGAGCAAGACATTGTTTTCTTTTCCAGAAGCTGCTGCTACTGCAGTCAGTCCTGGAGAAGTGTGGAATGTAAGAGATTGTAGGCGTAGGTAACTTCTGAGTAGTAGACAGTGGTGTTTTTTTTTTTTTTTTTTTTTTTTTTTAATAAATGATGAAACTGGTTGCAAGCTTGGCAGAAACTTCTGTGAACCCTGGAAGGTGAAATAGTGCCAGAGAGAAGCAGTATCTTAAATTAAAGTAAAATCATCTTGGCTCACTTACTTGCTTCATTAGAAAGCAGTCTTCTAAAGTTGTAATTTCTGTTGTGAAGTTACTGAAAATATGTAGATACTATAATGTAGCTGTTCTTGTTTCTATCTTGCCGTATTCTGGGTACGTGTACAACTCGGCCTTTTCATTTTTCCTGCAAATTCTTAGTGCTAACACTCTATCAGTTTCTGCTTTGCTTTTGGAAATAAAAGTTATTAACTGAAAACAAAACTATAAAATGTTTTTTTTTCTGGTGGCAAAAAATCCCCAAAACACACATTCCAAAACAGACTTGCAAGATGAGCACAAGAAGCAAATACATATTATATAGAAGTATTTCCTTCCTCCTCCAGGGCTGGAGCAGTGCCTATTCAATAGAGTCAGTCATCATGCAGATCAATGCCACTTTAGTCAAAGGAAAAGCCAGAGTACAGTTTGGAGCCAACAAGGTAAATATGCTGTGTATATCACTTAAATGAATTACTCTTAGGCTTCCATTTCTTTGCTGACTTGCATGGAATATACTTAATGATAGAAGTGTCAATGCAAATATGCTTGAATTTTAATTTGCCTCAACTTCTGGTGCATTTGAGTAGCTTATCGGCCGTTATCTATGAGTTTGCTAAAGAATGATGAACGTGTGAGGAGAAGAAATTCTTGGAGTGGGCAGGGTCTTGTAAGTAGGCAGATTTGTACTCTCCCTATACAAGTAGAATCTGTTCATCATGTCGCTTTCTCCCTGTAAGCCTATTTTCTGTGTAGAGCTTTCCCTTCCGGATCTCTTTATTTCTGATTCCCTTTCTTAAGGGATTAAAATTCTTTAGACTGAACAGACACAATTCCAAATCATGCTGTGATTTCTCAGGAGGATTTGGGAATTCTGGCTCTGAGCAGGGCTGCAGATAACAGCCTCACTGCTGTGATTGCATACACTAAGATTAAGAAGGTCTCCTCCTTTTGCTGAACTAAACACCTGCAAAGTTCTATGAAAGGGTGAAAAATAACACCATGCAAATACTTCTGAGCCAGCCATTCAGCATTAATCTAAAACATAATTGACTTCCAAGTGTGCATGCTGGTAATGTACTTAATGTACTTAAAGGACAAGTCATTTTGAAGTATTAGATGCTATTTTCAGAAGAGACTTTTTTTTTTGTCAAAGAAATTGTGACTCAGATGCCACTTTTTAGGTAGTGATTCAAGGATAGAGAAGATGGAAGATGAGTGTCCTGTGATGCATAATTCTGACTGCTATTGAAGTTATCACTGTATATTAGACTTTTATAATCACAGTTCCATCTAGCCTGGTAACTGGTCAGCTGACCAAGGCAGAGTTATGGTCAGGGATGCTTGAAGCCTTACAGTTTCAGCTGCAAACACACACTTCTGAGTTATCTCAGGTTCTGAACCCTTTGAAATAGGGGCCTTTTCAGGAGCAGGGGGTATGTAACATCATTATGATGGAGGAGAAATGAGAAGATAAAGCTATTTGTCTTGTGTTCGAAAGCCAGGCATGTTGTAATGGAGTGCATGGTTTTTATTTGGAAGCCCACTGTAGAGTTTCTTCGTAACACTGTTTTAAGTCTCATGTTTAGATGCTGCTCCTTTATGTTAGTGTGGGTTTTCTTTTTCCCTTTCAGAATCAATATAATCTAGCAAGAGCACAGCAGTCCTATAAGTCACTAGTACAAATACATGAGAAAAATGGTATGTACATTCTTGCAACTTTTGTTGTCTGTAGAGCAGCCTGGGATTTGATATTTGACAGCAGTAAAACCTAAAGTGCTGGAGTGTCTTAATGTTGGCTTGGAAAAATGTAAATAGTGTTTCTTTTCATCTCATACTAGGAAAACAAAATTATTTAAAGTAACTAGACTAACAATCCCTGCAACTTTTCCAGTTTATAAGAATGTAACAATGTTCCCTGTGTTCCTACTATCTTTTGAAAGGTAGTTGAATTCCATTTTCACCCAATTGTTCTAGTAACTTTATTGTTACTTTGCTAACAAATAAGACACTGAGATACAGTACCTTCTGGAAGCTTGTCTGCCTCTTTCCCGAAAGTTGTTATCCAAATAATGGAAGACCAAAGTAGCAGTGATTCAGGAAGAGATAAAATGTAAAGAAAGGCCAGAGACTTAAAAAACATGAGAAGTCCAAGTACAGTACACTGTCTGGAAAACTGTGCAATAGAAATGGGAGCCACATTTTTTTTCCCTATACAAAGTCAGTTAATGGTCTCTCAACTGGCATAAGACAAGTACTTCTTAAAGTGCTTCAGGTGTAATTGCTTTTATTATGGCAGGATGGGAAGGCAACAAATTATCTGAGGCTCAGGAAAGTTTAAGTGACTTAATATGTCATATAAAAGTAGTCAGCAGAGTTGGTATCCTGGTCTCCTGGCAAGGGAATTAGTCCCGGTTCCCACTTCAGTGATGTTCTTTGATCCAGGTTGGACACAGCATCCTCTGGGAATTCAGGTTGCTGTGAATGAGAGCTTATTTCAGTGTGACCGTAGTGAATGCCTCAGTTTCCCCACTTCTAAAATGAGCATAGCGAATATACTATTCACTATGAATATATACTGGGAAATGAGTGCAATATTGGGAAGACAACCAAAGATAATTTTAAGGTGTTTTCCAGTTTTATGATACATTGATCTTGCCATTAACTGAGTTTTTTGCTTTTTTAGTTTGCTACCAAAGCCAGCATGGTTGTCTGTTTACTTCTAGCTATATGCTAGCCTTGACTACAGTGATTACTGCTGCATCAGAAGCTCTGCACAAAGCATTCACAGCATTTATTGCTGCTGCGAAAGGTGTCTTTGTTAATTTATAGCTGCTGCTTAGTCTTTGGGGCAACATAAATAGGTCCTGTACCAAATTTAGAGAAATTTTTACTACAGTGACTGGGAGATCTAAGATTGGAGATCTGGAAATGGCTAGATACAGCTATGTGTACTTGATCGGATAGGATTTGGCATGAATAGATTGCCTCCCGATATGATTCAACTGTTAAACTAATGCTTCTGAGCCCATTCCTACACCAAGCTTTGCAAAAGCAGGGTAAACCTTTCAAATGCTTGAGTGTGCCCAGCTCTTCAACGTTCAAGATAGGATTTATATATACTTATCACAGTGCAGTCATATTTGTATGTCTGTATGCATTAAGTGGCTGGAATAACCTGGGTTTTTTACCTGTATGCCACTTGTTTTTATTAGATAATAAGATAGCTGCTGCTATATAAAAAAAAAAAACAAAAAAACTTGAGTATTTTATTTTCATACACAAATACTGGGTCTGATCCTGGAATATGCCAAGTGCTTTATCTCCCACTGGAGACCACTAGCATTTAGGGCATTGACTCTCACTGAACTGGTTTACTTGTAAGAGGGAAGGAGCCAGTTTAGGTCTCCATCTCCCACAAATTCAACGAAAGATCGTCTTAACATAGCGATGTCAGTACCTAACGCATTTCTCTGTTCTCCATAGGCTGGTACACTCCTCCAAAGGAAGATGGTTAATATTGAGGACTGTTGTATACCTGGACCAACATCAACAAAATGAGCTCTTTTTTATGTTTTCCAACACACAGACTCAAGCTATGAGTGCCCCTATAACAGCCGTACTGAAGACTTTAGCTATTAGATAAGTTAGTGGATAATCTGTCAACTGACACTTAAAATATAAGTTACAGCCTTACCATTCCGCTCTTCTTAGATTTCTTGGACTGAGCAGTTTTGGCCTTTACTGCATTTGTTCTTATGGATTAAGCATTTTTGGGCCAACCCTTCCCTTCCCCCTTTTTTATTTAAAAGTGTAAACTCCCTAAAGCAGGCTATCAAGTTACTAAAGATCGTTAAATAGGAGTTGTTCACACACTTTTGTGTATTTCTTACCTTTTGCAGGATGCAGACTGCAGAGACTTGCATTGTATTGTTTCATTTAAAGCCAAGAAGTTTAATACATTGTTTAATACTGTTTTAGGAAATGTCAGGTCTTGCAAATCACGGTAGTTTTTCTGGTCAAAAATGACAGCATTTGTAGTATTTCCAAATTAATGATATAGGAAAAACATGTGTATGTTAAGTCATTAAACATTTTTTCATGGCTGTATGAGAATATGAACTGTTTCTTGAAGATGCTCTTTGTTTAGATTATGTTTTTTGGTTTTTTGTTTTAAGCAGAGCAAGGCTGTGCCAATAAAACCTTGTAACTAGTCACTTCCACTGGGGCATCAGAACTTGCTGGGCTGTTCCTGTTACTTGTTGGCTCAACCTACTTAAGAGCCACAGGATGAAGCTTGAAGTTATTTAAAATACTAAAAACCTTTTTAGGTGTTCCATTTTATTAACGGGTTGTTGCAATCATTTGTAAACTAATGAACTTATAAAAGTGATTGGCACAAATTGAGATGAAAGTCCTTGAATGAAAAGTTTTATATAAAAGCTACAATAAAGTACAAAAATACATCATCTGATTCAGAGATTTAAGAAATGTTGCCATAGTCGTGAGAGTGGTTTTGTTATTGAGAGACTAATGGGAACTGTTCTTTCTTTATTAGGAAATGAATCTGGGTCTGTGTAATTACACTATTTCATTGCCTTACCTAAATCGGTTCTATTTTGGTTGTAGTACTAGTCATTAGGCCTTTGCACCCCTCCGGGGATGAATTAAGGGTGTGTACTATGGATTAAGCACTTTTAGAAGCCCAGAAGCATGTTTTTGTTACGGTTTTTTAGTTGACTATCAAATTTGTGCTTTTTTCTCTTATCAGGCGCCCATGGGTCCTTGTGCGTTTGCTTCTAGATCCTGTTTTTAGCTTGAAAGAAAAATCAGAGTGATTTGGCAGTGCTCCTGATACATGTTGTTTGAGGTGTCCTCGGAAGTAGAGTGGATGACTTCCCAGCCTTTCTGCTTACTCGGTTGTACATACTCTGTTTGTGTAAAATCCTGGCAGCCAGATGCTGAAATGCAACCAGCGAGAGCAGAACTCTGTGAGCGTTGCAGCCCTTGAACCTGAGGCGGAACAAACCCTCGGGCGCGTCCTCGAGCCCCTCGGCGCCGCGGGGCGCAGGGGCTGGCGCGCGCTCGGCATGCTTTGTTTGGGATTTCCTTTTTCTTTCTTTTTTTTTTCCCTTCCTTCATTGCAGAATTACTTGGCAATGTACAGTAATTTGTAAACTTGCATCAAGTTTATGAATAAAAACCATTTTAAGAATGGCACCGCTTCTGTGGTTACTGCTGGGGGGCTGGAAAAGGGGAAACCGGCCCGGTCCCCCCTCACGGCGCATCATGGCGCCCCGCGGGCCCGGCGCCGCCGCCGCCGCCGCCCCCCCCCCCCCCCGCCGCCAGGCGGCGCCCGCGCCCCGCCCCGCCCCCCGGGCGCGCGCTGACGTCGGCGGCCGTCGCCGTCACGCGCGCGCTGCCGGAAGGGGAAGCTGCGTGCGGCGCCGGGAGCCGTCGCCGCGCGCGTGACGCGGCCCCTCGCGGGGGGGGCGGAGGTCGCTGCCGTGTCGCCGCCGCCGCCGGCCGCGGCCATGGAGACGGACGCGCGGGGCGCGGCGGTGCTGGGCGGCCTGGCCGAGGTGGTGGAGCGCGTCCTCGGCTTCCTGCCCACCAAGGCGCTGCTGCGCGCCGCCTGGTAGGGGCGGCGCGGGGGGGGCGGGGGGGCGGGCGGCGCGCGGCGGCCGTTGGCGCCGCCGCTGAGGCAGCGCGCGGCGGTTGGGGCGGCGGTTGGGGCGGGGGAGGGGCAGGGGCCGGCGCGGCGCGGCGGCGCTGACGGTGCGGGCCGTGTTTGCAGCGTGTGCCGGCTGTGGAGGGAGTGCGCCCGGCGGACGCTACGGGCGCGGCAGCGCGTCGCCTGGGTGTCGGCGCTGGAGCCGGGCCCCGCCGAGAGCCACGCGCTGGTGCGCGCCCTGGCCCGCGAGCTGGAGGTGGGTGCGCGGCCGCGGCGGCTCCCCGGACCCCCCACCGCCCTCCGGCTTTTGCCGCGGTGGGAGCTTCCCGCAGCGGGGAGGCACACGGGCTCATTACGCGTCACGCACAAAACCGCCTCGCTTGAGGCATCGCGCTTTGGAGTTTGACTTGCCGTTCTCCCGTTATTGAGAAGCACAAAGCAGCGCGCAGGCTAAAAGCAGTCGCCATAAAAGCCCCTGGGGGTATGTCAGTACCTGACCCGTCATTCCTGATGCCTTCACTGGGTATCTATAATTGGGATGTTGACCCCTTTCTCCTGTGCTAGTTCACCGCTGACGAAGATGTCATCAGCTGGCAGCTCGTTTAACAAGGGATTTCCAGAGGCTTAGTACCTAACAATTGCGTAGAGGGGTCATGTAAACAAAACTGGAGAAATAGCAAAAAGAATATAGCCAGCTTTTTCTCTCCTGTTTTTTCTGTCTTTCAGAAATCTCCCTTTCCTTTTTTTTTTTCAATTTAGCTTATGCCTTTGGGGAAGGGGATGTTCTGAGAAGCAGCTAAATAGCATAATCTTGCCCCTTGCATCTTTTTACAGAAAGTGCATGTGCTGCCACAAACTGTGCTCTATATAGCAGATGCAGAAACATTCAGTGGACATGAGGAGTGTCATGAACAAAAGAAAGGTAACTGTTAAACTGACTTATTCCTGCTTCAGGAAGTACTTGTAATGTAAATACAATGCGTGAAGGAAAAGTCAGCTGAAACAGAATTCTCTGCATTTGAATTTCAGAGGGAAGTAAATCTTTTGCCAAAAATTGCAATCACATAGATCAGCATTTGTGTTATGAAGTGCAATCCACGCAAACGTATGTTGTTTTACGTGGGTTTGCATTACACAGAAGAATGTAGAGTGATTTACTTTCTCATCCTGTTGAGGATGTTGATTCTGCTCTGTATACCCATAGCGATGTACTCCTACAGATAGTACAGGTTTGCCATGTTGTTGACTGGGCAGCTATTGACTGGCAGCATTATTGAAATAGGATGGGATTAACTGCAAGGCTTGGCCATTAGTGCTCAGAAGAGCTCACTTTTACTTCTCTGTGCCTTCTTTTTTTTTTCTTTTTTAACAGCAAGAAAAAGAAACAGTAAAGAAACAGCAATTGCGCTAGAAAAATTGTTGCCAAAGCGATGCCAAGTTCTTGGACTCGTCACCCCAGGGATTGTAGGTAGGACAAAAATGGGTGATCTGATGAGAGATCAGGCTGAAGATGTATAGTGTATCACAGATCCTTTCAGACTCCTCTTTATCACAGCTCTGTGTGTTTTTGAAAGCATTGTCCTGCAGACTGAATAGAGCATTCTCACAGATTATTACCATGTACTGCTCCCGCCTTGTTCAGTCCTACCTTCAGTTTTAAGGAGTTCACACTGTTGCTGCTAAAGCATGTGGGTGCCTTAAATTCTTACTTCGTACGGTACAGTTGTCGTTGAAAAAGTTGATTTAGTTTTGCAGGGGGAATAGGTAAAGCAGGGATTTCAAAGAGACTGTGAAGCCATCGGGAATTGAATGTGAAAGCCAATGAACAGGTTTATTCAGAAGACACTAAGTGAGCCTGATAGTTATAGCAGACTTTGCCAAAGTCAAATGCAACTTCAGCATTTTCAGGCAAACAAAATGATGGCATTTGTGTTTGTGTTGTGATTGTGCTGGTCTGAGACACGGTTATTATGGCTGTTTCTAAATTTGTATTAGTCGGTACCTTAATGTAATGACTTTATATTTCTTGGATATGTATATGTTTTAAAAAGTTACACTGTGAGGAGCTGTACAGGGAGGTACCAGGCCTGTGACATTCTCAGCGTGTATCCATTTGTTTTGGTCTAGGTAACGATGGAAAATTCACAGCTTCCCTTGGCGGTCTTTTTCTAGTATTTCACTTTTTTATCACTAGAAACTTTTTTCCTAACTTCTTACCTTAATTTCTCTCCCTACAATATAAGAAGTTTTTCTGTTCACTGTGATCATGAGGGACAGATTACACCCTGCATCTGGGCAGCAACCCTTTATATACCAAAAAATTTTGTAGTTTTCTGCTTAGTATATTTGCTTTTAGGCTATCTGTCTCTATCACTGGAATCTTTAAGAGTCTTGACAAGCTTGTGTCAGGATGAAATATGAGTAGCTCGGGCCTCCGATGTGAAGGAGCATGGGACTATGTAGACGATTTCTTGAGGGCACTTCCAGCTGTAGCTGCCAGTGATTCTACTCCCACTAGAGGCTGTTCATGTACTTCAGTCTCCAAATGGTTAGAGATTTCTGGGTTTTAGAGTTAGTTTATTTGCAAGTAGATTATCTCTGTGTTCTTCTACCAGCGCTATCCTTTAGCTTTCTTAGTTCTTTTCTCCCTTGTTTTTCCTTCTGATGTACTTACAAAATGTAACCATCACAGCCTCTAGTTTGCTGAGACAAACCACCTGCTTCTAGATTCTTCAAAAGAAAGGTTTTCCATTCTTTTAGTCCTAGTGGCTTGTCTTTGCACCATGAAGAATATACCTGGTACACGCTGTAGTTTGCATTAGGGCTCACCAGTGTTTTCTACAGCTGCATCAGCTCTTCCTTGTCTCTGTGGAATTACTTCCCCAATGCACTTCTTTTCCTCATGTTGGTGGCTTGGTTCTCCTAAGATGAAATGGCACTGGAAGACAGTATTTGCAAGGGAGGGGACCCGTCATATAGCTCAAATACAAGTCCCCAGTCGCTTGAACCAGTGCTTTGAAGCAGTACTCTCTGTCCCATTTATGCTCCTCCAGTCCCCAGGATTGCCCATGCAGTGTCCTAATACTTCTTTGTCTTGGTGGTATTTGATTGATACCAGCATAATTCAATAATACTCTCCCAATATTTTTGTCAGCTTGCTTTCTACTGTAATCACACTTTGCATGTTTCACTTGCAATACTTAAAAATATTACTGTGTTTGTATATTCACAGAAGTTGGCAGGAACGCTTGAAGCAGCTGTATTGCACAGTGCCTGTTTATCTAATTGATTTGTGTTTGGTGTGGCCATGGGGAAATTTTCCAAATGTATCTGTTTCTCATTGTCCAGAAGGACTTGTCCAAAAGGACTATAATCTGTAGTCAGTGGGACTCTTACATGGTTTTATCTTTCCAGAGCAGCAACAAAAAATTCCCACTGACGGTCAGCTGGATATGTTGTTGTGGAAATGAGCTGTTGTGTTGTACATCATCTGTGCTGTTCTGCTTTTTTTTAATCTGTGTCACAGTGCAGACAAAAGTGTTGGAATCACAATACACAAGATGTCTTTTTTTGTATCTTTGTAGTTACCCCTATGGGTTCAAGCAGCAATCAACCTCAAGAAATTGAAGAAGGTGAAGCTGGCTTTGCTCTTTTGTTTCCCAAAATTGATGGAGTGAAAATCCATACCTTCCATTTTTTTAAAGACTTGAAGAACAGGGTCTTCGATGAAAGTAAATTTGCTGAAGCAGGTGTGTCCTTTTTCTCCCTTTCACCTGGGGTTTTGTGAACTGTTACATGGCTTTTTTAGGCTCCAGTTTGGAACTGTGTGGAATTACCAGCTTGTGTGCTATCCCCATGCACAGAGCACTTGGTGGCTCCATAGGGCTACTGTTGATAATTATGCACCTCTGTTCTTCCCTTATTCTGGAGTATTAAGTTTTCCTGAATATTGATCTCAGATTTCTTCAGCTAGGTTCCAAGCAATCCTGCTCAGAGGAAGCTGTTATGCTTGTCAATACATGGGGCATTTTGAGCATCTCCCTACCTTGTTAAAAATAATCATAGATTACTCTTGTGCCATTGTGAATGGTTCCCATCGAGGCAGTTTAAAAACTGGAGTGCAGAGGAACTGCTTGTTTTGTTGTTTAAAACAAATTTGCATTTAGATTCTAAGTTGTGTTGTGGCAAGGAGGGGTAGAGGGAAAGAGTCGCCTCACGTCGCGTCCTTAGTAGGGTAGCTCATTTGTGAAGAGTAATTTGATGAGGGGTTTTGAGACTTTTTCTTCTAGGAACCTGAGGGTTTCTGCCTTGGGATACACAGCTGACTGATGTATACAACTTGTTTAGTTGTCGAGTAAAACTATTTACTGCATTATGTATCTTGTTGAATGACACGTGTGCTTTGTCTTTACATGTAAAAAGGTCAATTAAGGCTGCCAAATAAAAAACAAAAAGCTGTGCTTTTAGAGACCTTGCTAAAACTCAAATGTTCTGCTAAAGAAGTTGAAAGGTGGAGGAAGCTACTGTAATCTTCTCTTTGCTAGATTCTTTGCAGCAATTGTCCTGTATGTGCAGAATTGGGCCCAGCTGACCTGGATGCCTGGCCAACTGTTTTCACTATCATGGCAATGGAAAGCCATTGCTAAAGGCGTGATGTATTACTTAAGGAGAGAGTGGAAGAGTTTAAACAGGATGCCTGGACTTTAGAGATCAGAATCTAAAAATAAAAGGATTGATGTTTTTGTTTTTATTACTAGGTCTGAAAAATAATCCAGATCTCCGTGTGGTTCTTCTGTTTGGCTATAATTCCTGGAAGTCTGGAGCTACTCGATTTCTTCATCAAATAGTCAACCCTTTGAATGAAAAAAGTATCATCCTGGCTGGGGGACAAGTGGAGAGCTTTACATCACTGACCTCTGAGAAGTAGGTATCTTTTTCAAGCTAAATTGTGAAGGGGATTTAAAACAGGAAAAACAGGTACAGTACTGGATACAAAACCACTGTGACTAGTGAGGAGTCAAACATCACTGAAAGTCAGAGTGCTGTTACTGAGCTGATGCCTTACAAAAAAAAAAAAAAGAAAGTGCACAGAACCACTGCAGATGCAATAGCCTTTTAGTTATTTCATATTGGAAATGCCTGTTAACAGGAGTAAAATGGTACTTTTTTAAGAGAATAAAGACCAACTGTTGCACTGGGATCTAGCAAGAAAAGCTGGAAGCTTTGTATGATCATGTTACAGACCAGATTCTGCAAACCTGGCTAGAATTGTGGAGGAGATCTCCAGCTATGAATACCCCCCTGTGCGTTTATTGCCGTTTGTGGTTACTCTCTGGCTTGCAAATAAATTATCACTCTTTTAGACGGAGACTGTTTCTGTGAACATTTTGGTTCCACATTTGCTTCATTTTAGTTTGCATTGCGGAGCAGCAGCTGAGCATGCAGGCGGGATTCCTCCTGGATGCAGCTGAACAGGGAGGTGCCCCAGGAGCATCACACATGCCAGCGTGCTCCAGCTGCTGCAGGGCGCCCAGCGCAGGGGAGCAGAGTAGCCATAGTCCCAGCTAAACCCCTCGCTCCCGCCAGGATCTTGGCAGGCTGACGCGGACTCCAGGCACCGCCGCTTTGCGGTGCGGGTGGAGCCCCTTGTGCCATCTGACGTGCTGCTGCCGGCGCACCCCGCCTGGGGTGTCCTGTGCTGGGAGTGCGGTGCAGGGGTACCCACGCGGGACAGCTCATGCCAGCTTAGGTCGGGACTCCACAGTAACACCAACGTTTTTCATGCATCTGGTGTCTACCAGCTGTGCCATTTCTCCAAAGCAGAGAGCTGACCGTATATTAATTTGAGCTTAATAAAGCATAAATAGGTAACTACCAAAACCAGTGTGTCCTGGCTAACCGAGGAGACTGAGGCAACACGGTTCTGAAGCCATTACTCATTGCTGCCCTGGTTTGATATTTAAATTCTGAGCATCTTTGCTTGTCCATAGTTCAGTTGGAATTACAGAGCTGTGACTTAAATGAACTGCTGAATTGGCAAATAGCTAATGGATAGGAAAGTTTTGCCACTGTTTGCTATATATTAAAAAAAAAAGTTGGAGAAGTTCTGTTTCATTTTGAACTGAGAGGGGCTTTCAGAATCCCTTCAGGAGGTTTTCTGTGTGGACCCCTGCTGCAGCAGCAGTTAGTCAAGTCTGACGTGGTGCCCAGAAGGCTTTGTAATGTGGTGTGCGTTGCCTTTCAGTAATAACGCCCAGCCCGGCGATGCCTGCGGCGTGGTCGGACTGGCTTTCAGCGGGCCCCAGATCCAGAGTGCCACGGTTTTGTTAGACCAGGATGTAGCTGATGAGAGGACAGCAGAAGCCGCCATGCAGCGTCTCAAAGCAGCAAACATCCCTGAGCGTAACACCATTGGCTTCATGTTTGCATGTGTTGGCAGAGGATATCGGCATTATAAAACCAAAAGGAATATGGAAGCAGATGCATTTAGGAAGTTTTTTCCAAATGTTCCGCTTTTTGGCTTTTTTGGACATGGGGAAATAGGATGTGATCGAATAGTTACTGGGAATTTCGTACTGAGAGAATGTAATGACATAAAGGAGGACCTGCTTCATGGTTATACTACAGTTATGACTCTTATTCATCTTGGTTCAACTAAGGCAAACCAAGTGTAAATATGTTTTTAATGCATCAGTGAGCTGTTTGTTTTCATTCCAGAAAACTGAGAAGTCTGGAAGAGTGGCCATCTTGCAGTGAAAGCACCTTCCAAAACATCATTTTCGTAACATTATCAAATCTTGTAGTCTGAATAGAGTTTAATATAATAGCTGTGAGAAAGCTTTGCATTTTGCGTAATCCTGTATGCACATCAGAATGGCAGGTGAACTATAATTGATGTTATTTTGCAACTGAAGAAAGCCACTTTCTTATAAGGTGAGAAAGGTTTGCACAAATGGTAGTTGGAATCCAAATATCAACACGTAGAAATAAACAGTATTTTGATGTTCTCTATTTATGTATGTAAAACAGTCTAGAAAAACTGCTGATGCATACTGAAATACTGATGCATGAAATCCACCATTTCCTGGATTTTATTTCAAGAGATGCGCAACTTGCCTAGACTTGAGTCCTATTTACGAAGCTAAACTGTTTTACTAGATAAAATGAATGAAAATCTTTAGATAACAGTCACAAAGTGCTCACTAAATAAAAAATTAAAATACGTAGAAGTACCTTGTCTTCTGTTTTTAGAGAAGAAAAACCTCTGCTTTAAAGAGATTTTGTCCAGTTTTAACTCACCTTGTCTCACCATCTTGAATTGATTTTTAATTGTCTTAACTATCTGATGTAGAAAAGTTATCTGATACTGTTTATGTAGTAGCAATTCCAGTCTTGGTCTTGGAATATTCAGCTTATGCAGTGAAAATGGACTAGTCACCTTTTCTCTTCAGTTCAGTTGCAGCATCATGCTCTCTATTCATTTTTAAATCCACGGTGCTAAAAATGAAGACTCTACTTAGTGTCTTTAAATTCCTTTCAGAAGTGTTTTGCTTTTTGATTTGAAATCGTGGGCTATGCAACATCTGGCTTTGTTCCATATATATGCCAATTCTTTAGCAAAGATGTGCTTTTGTGTGTTTTATTTATCTCAGCCTAAGAACAAAGTTTTTCCCAGGCTTTTATAAGCTGCAGCTTTTACACCAGTCACCTGCTTTGATTGCTGCAGCTGGAATCTAGTATTACAGAGTTCAAATGAGTAAATTCAGCATAGTCTCAGCCTACTTGTAATATAATTCCTCCCTTTTCCTTTCACTTAGTAATAGAGTGTAAAAAAATAAGATTCATTTTGTACTATTTCACCACACCTCTAAATGCCGAATCAGGCAGCTGTCCTGCTTTCAATTTAACAAAAAGAATGCTTGGCTGTATGTTGTAGAAGAAAATAACTTTTCTGTTACAGTTTTAAATGTAACAACCCAGACTACAGTGTGTAACTTTTTGCCAATGTAGAGTTAAAACTTTTCATGGAAATTGAGCTAAGTAGCTCAGGTAGAGGCAGCTTTATCTGAGCATAGACCTGTTGGTTAGGGCACTTTGCTGTGCCTTCCTTGGTGATGGGCTGTGACCTGCCAGTGGCCTCCTACAAATATGAGATGAGTAAGCGTGGGTCTGATTTGGAAAATCTGTAGTTATTGCATTTGGAAGAAAAGGTATTTGGGAACTGAGTATGCTTGAATTTTAAAAGAAGCCTCTGTGTGGAGGTGGGTACGTTTGCTCTTTTTGGCATAACCTGAATGTCAGGTTTGGCCCTTTCTGACTGCGTAGCCTTAGGCTGCTAAGGGGAGGCAAAGAAATGGTTTCATTTCCGTAACAGTCAGGACTACTGTCGCAGGTAGCGTGAGCTATGTTAGCACGGCTGGTAGCATAAGCCTGCAAACTTTAACTGACGTTTTGCTGCAGTAGAAGTAGATGAAGCATGATCGGCTACATGTCCCAAACAACAGAAAAGCTCTAGGGTGCACAAGAAAATAGCCAAACCGTGCAAACAACCCGTTGATCATCAAGAAGTGCAAACGTGTCCAGAAGCGCCCGCACCGAGCAGACTGTGAGCACCAGCGACAGCAACGCAGAACACGACAGCACAGCTTGAACAGACTGATCACCAGCGAGGTTTTCTCTGCCCAGTCCTATAGCTCAGGACACTTAATACTGCGGTGACGGCAGTGAGAAAGAGACGCCGGGGGGAACCCCGCGAGCCTGCACCGGGCCCGGGATGATCCCTCCAACCTCCGGGGCCCCGGCCTGGCCCCACGACCACGCACCGCTACCTCACCCCCCGACGTCTCTCCCGGACCCTCTCACGTGACAGAGAAGTCATGCAATTCCTAAAATTGCATATATCTGTGATTAAAATGTTTTGGTATCCAAATTCATTTAGCCTCCATGCTATCACATGGTCTTAAATTGCAACAGCTCCTGAGTGAAACTAAAATATATCTGCTTTAAAGGCAGCATGTGCCTCCCATTTGGTGCAGCACACCAAAAGCCAATACTTGTTCTTAATAGATTTGGAAGTTTTGCAGTACAGTAATTTATACCTCTGCCTCTCAAAAAATCAACCATAAATTTTTAAGATGCAAAAAGTTAAATGAATATTCAGCAATTGAAGCAAATGTGAATAGCAGTGCTTCTTACACAACATTCAAAGACATCCCTAAAAAGAATTATCCACACAATTAAGAGGGCTGATCCTTGCAAGCATATATAATCCTTAAGTGACCACAACTGGATATTGTTTTGGTGAAAATGAAAAGAAAACCTTCAAAGGCACAAGACCTGCAGGAAAAAGTGTGTGGGGGGGGTACTGATAAAAGGTAAAAAAACAAAACTTTTTTCTCATGTATTGAATATGAGTAAAGTTTTGTGGAACATTTCTTCTTTTAATGCATCTTTTGATCAAGTGAACTGTAGGTTTCTAAAGTACAAAAATAAGGAAAATGTATGTAACCTCTTACCTGCATAACCAAAACAGTATTTACCAAGCAAACATAAAACTATTACTAAAATTTTTATTTTAAAGCTACTAATCCAGAAATCCTTTCCTTATAAAATGTTTGTACAATGTGCATTTGTAAGAAAGTAAGAAAAATGTGATGAAGAGGAGTCAAATTATGCTAAATTTTAACAACTGTACTGTCAGAAAGCAATTTTGGTTAAAACCTCCAGAAAACTACAAAGATAGAGAAAAAGGGTTTTATCACTTTCTGTGCCTGCAGATTTGTTTTGGCTCAAGTTAATATTGGAACAAACCTTATTTAACTGATGAATGAGTCATACTGAATCATGCCCTTTTGGCTGGGAACAGTAAACCAAGATATGTAAATGATGCAGCCAAACTCCGACTTTCAGCAGGCAGAAAAGATGGCTGGTAAGAATGCAAACCTCCAACTGAGATTTTTTGGGGAAAAAAATATATTTAAATATGTTTTTTAATTAATTTTTAGTTAAAAGTCTACCTCAGGAATCACTCAGTGTCATTATTCCCTCTTAGTTTATTTTGGTCTTTTTGAAAAATGGAAAACTGAACCTCTCCCCCCCAGAAGTAAATGTTACAGTGTTCATTAGTCTTCCTGTAAGACAGTAAGTTTGGTAGCTACCTAAATTTTTTGAACACCTAGTGTTTATGGTCAAATTAGAGAACAAGTTCAAAAATATTTGCCATTCATATCCCTACTTCTACTTTAATTCATGGAACAATATAGGAAAACAGAGTCTGGAAGTTTACATGGTTTATTTTGAGAAGTTACAAGGATAGTAAATATGTAAATATAAATGTTCTTTGATAAATGTCTTTTACGTTATAGTCTCAGAGCACTCTGCAAACATTAAGAAAGTAATTATTTCCCCCCGACATGTCATTATTTTTCATGATTATATGTAGGGAAGATTTGTTTTTATTGGTCCTGCTGCTAGAAAACACCAATTTGGGGGCTTTGCTTTGGTTGTTTATTTTTCTGTATGAGCTTGTGGTAGACCCCTAAAATACATCCAATCTTAATGTAGGAGTTGTATTTTTTTGCACATGAAAGCAGGGCGGATTAGACTGTGATTCTCAAATTTCTTACTTGAAATTTTATGCCCGAGTTCTGGCTAGTTCCTGTTCGTGAGCCGCTCTGTGTGCCCGAGCCAGGCGCTGGCACCGGGGCGGCCTCGGGAGCGCCCGGCTGGAGCGCGGCTCCGGGCGAGGGGGGTGCTCCGCGCTCCTGTTCCCCGTGTACAGGTTTTGGTCAAGCAAATACACGTTCAAACATCGCACAACCCATTGTACTGATTTATATTGTTTTATTGCTGTCTGCATTTCATAGCAATGTAGGGTACTATTCTAAACTCACGCCTAACTGCAGTGAAAAACTGGAAACTTTTGGTTTCAAAGGAACGGCAAAAAGGGAGGTTTGGATTATTTGGAAATGGTATTACCTGGAGACTTATGTTAGCATTATTAGTAGAGAAACAGCTGATCAAAAAAGAATTTTAGAGGGGCTTTGATAACAGGAGCACAAATTTCATTCCCAGATTGACAGGATTTGTGCTCCTAAATCATCTGAACACCTTTAAAAAACAATTTATATACTGCTATCATTACTTTTCACAGCTAGATCCTCACTGAAATTAGCAGGTAGCACAAACGTCTCAAAATAAATGTTTCACGCTGATTCACATCACTGAATCAGTGGCACTCATGTCACCTTTTCAAGATAATTTTTCACAACTCTAAGAGTTATAAACAGCTTTTTTAAATTAAGCTTGTCTTAGCTCAGCTGTCCATATTGCAACAGTGCGAGACAACACTGATCTCCTCTCCTCCTCCCCTCCCCCAGAACAGGAACTCTGCTAGAATCCCCAGAACTGTGAACGTGGCGGAACAGTTCAAAGCGGTCAGAGCAGCGAACGCGGTGACGGAGAAGCAAGAGAATAGTGAGTACAACAGAGATCTGCGTAACTGAGCCCTGTTAAAAATTCCACCACTGGATGCTCAGCTACATTTTTTAATTCCATCATTTGCGTGTACAAAACCTGTGGTGAAAATACCAGTACTTCTGTTGAGAGGATAACTTGAGAACAGTCTGGTTTTAGGTACACTGAAAAAGAGAGTTCAAACGCTACACAAACCGACACAGAGGTGCACTTACAAGTGTTAGAAATCATTTTCTGTTTTAATTTTGGGGATGAAACCAGCAATATCTTGATGTTATTTCAGGTTCCACATTTGCAAGGTCCATTTATACAGCCTTAGATAGCTATAGAAATAATTCTTGCTGAAAGTCTTTTTGGAGTATCAGTCCCAAACACGGAACAGAGCTGCAACCTGCCTACATTAAGTATTTGTATTTGGTACTTTGCTATTGAGAAACTGCTCTCGCTTACATTAAATATAGACTGTATTGAACAGGTTACAATCACAAGAAAAGCAAGAACAGGCATCCTTTGGATAAACACAAGCAGGTAATGTTACATACAATAACAAAGAACAGGTTTTTTTCCACCATCTTTTTGGCATCCATTTTTTCAAAATGTGGGAAATATAGCAGAACTTGCTTGAAAAAAAAGCACCCTTTTCACTAATCTTAACAAAAAACTTCCACATAATTTATGTCTAAATTCTTTTGATTATTCAATATTATTCGAGATACAGTAATGTTCTAGCTCTGCAGTTAAACATATAAGTGTCAATAAAATGTATTAGATCTGAGAGGAATATGATGAACATGCATCCTGGTCATCTAAATAACACAGCTAGAGAATTACAACACAATTTAGTGTCGTTCCCCCCCCCAATGACACAGATTTTTACTAATATTCCTGGATTTGAATATGGTCCCAGTACAAGCAAAACTCTCACCCAAATTAATCTACAGTCTTTCCAGTTTGTATCTGAAGTAGCTTCATGTCATGTAAATCTGAAGGATGCCAAATACCACGATTTTGTTTTGGGGCTGTTTGTTTGTTTTTAATGTAGAAGAGTTGGTTGGCCCATGCACATGTGTAACCACCCCTGGCAAAGGCCCTCGCTGTGCAGCTGCCTCTCCTGGGTACACACCTCCTGATACAGAATTTGCTGAGAACATGACAGGAATTTTTATCCTTTTAGATACGCTCACTGCTTTCCCTTTCTGCCTGAACTTTGATCAGTTCTGGTAGCTCCTACCGTAAGAACACCCTTACAGCAGAACGTAATGACACTGGCACAATTTCCATGGGGATAACATCTCTCTCCTCCATTTCTTCTCTGCTTTCCATTTGTAAATAAATGAGTCATACTATTAAAGCCCCTCTGCTGCTCCTTATCAATGAAGGGCCGTAAGAAGGAAGATGTGTTTCAGCGCAGTAAATTGTGAAGGAGCAGCACAACACTGAAGGCACCTTTGGAACGGGAAGCGCTACCAAGCAGACTTCCCTTTGGTCTTCCCCCTTAACACTGAATGACATAAATCAAAAGAACATGCAGCACAGAAATAGCCTCTTGTTTTCTTTCAACAGCTATTTCTCCTTTCATTGTACTTTGCCCCTAGTGTTCACTTGCACCACTAATGAAAAAAATTATATACTGACAATATATAAGCAACCTCTGATTTAGGTCTATAAAGAGTTTTCCTCTTTTGTTTTGTGACCAATCTAAAAGTTTCTCTTACACATTAAGAAGAAACCTTTACTGTGAGATTCTGGAAGGAAAGCATGACCCTCAGGTATAAAAGAATTTTTGCCATAATACTGTAATAAACTGTTTAATCATATTAATGGAGGTTGCTAATTATTTAGGTGTATACAGTCTCACAGTATATGCCCATTTGACCATTCACTTCCTCCCATCTTTTCGACTGGTGGAAGGATAGTTTCAAAGATGCTAAGATCTGATATGTTTCATGAAAACAGGAGTCAAGTAAAGAGAGACCTTTTTAGTGCTCTCCGCACATATGCATAACACGTTCTCAGACTCCAGTGACTCCAACCACAAGATCTGATCCATGGGGAAACTATGTTTCCTTAGCTTTATTGCTCACAGAACTACTTGCTTAATTTTGTAAGCAAGCATTGCTAGGTGGCTTTGTACAATTTTATTACATTAGCTTTAATGTTGTTGGCTATCCTGTACTTTCTGTGGCATTTGGCCAACTTAAAATGAATTTGTAGCTTAATCTCATTTTGACCTGAAAGACAAATTCACAAGGCTTGTGAATTGGAATAATTTATTTTAGAAGATGAAATGTTCACAAATGCAATGGATTTGAAGGAATCGGAATCATTAATAGGATTTCATTCAAAGATAGGATTGTTTCATAAATTGACTTGTTTGCATTTAAACCATGTTTTGGTTTAATCAGTCTGAATTTTTGTACAAATTCTTTCCTGGATAATGCAGACAAGTCCTGGATAATGCAAACAAGATTGGTAGCAGTGAATAACTATTCCACATCTGTCTGGAAAGCTGAGAGGGTTCTAAGAGTTTATGGAGTACAAATTCAGTCCATTTATTTCTTGCATCTTCTATTAAGATTTCCTTCCTAAATTTCCATTTAAGATGACTACAAGCCTTTTCCTTCTTCAGTGAAAGTACTGTTCTGAACTTTACCATTATTAAGTCTGAATGGCCCATGCTCAATAACATCTGGAAGTTATCTAACAGCAATCTTCCCTGATTATTTGCCTCTGAAGCTATGCACAGTATTTTAGGTAACATTGATTCTAATGTAGCTGTCAATACCACTGCACATCTCCTAAGCTCTATATTTAACAGTGGCACATCCCTATGTGATGAAAAAATCACTTTTATATTTTCTAGCCTTTAAAACAATATTATCAGCTTCCTTCAGAGTATCTGTTAAAAGTCTGAAGTTCAGAAAATAACATATAAGATCAGTTAATTTGGGGCAAAAGTGATCTTTCAAAGCTTTGCAGAACTTAATCGAGAACTTGTCTGGATCAGGTCCTCCCCCTGAGAGTGGGATTGATTTGATGTCCTCAGAGTCTCTCTGCAGATGTTCAGCTTTAACTTGGACCGTAGCTTCTCTGGCATGAGTCCTCAGGAGGTAACGAATTTCTCTGTTTTGTTTTCTAGTACCTATTACTGTATGGTTTGCTCTTTCACTTCTTAGCTTATATGCTGTAACAGTATGTCCTTTCTTCTCTGTCTTCCTGTGCTCTTGTCTACACTGATTTAAAATACACACTATTTTTCCTGGTACTAGAGCATGTAGTTGGCACCCCAGGAATACAAGCTTATTCGAATTTTTCTTTGAACCTGTATGTGTAAAAAACTGCATTTTTTTTCTTTCAGAAATAAGAAATCTGCATTCTGCATTTTTCCTCCTTTCAATTCCTGAAGTTTTCTCGATTAACTTTCTTTTCAGTACAACCCTATAAATCCCACACAGTGAGCTGGCAGGTGATATGTCATTATGGAAACGTATTTGTTTTTTGCTATTCTCAACCTCCAGCACTAGAAATGAATTGGAAAAAAAAATGTTCAGCTCATATTTGCTATGCCTCTGACTACCCCACCAGTTTCTTTGTGTCATCAAGACAGAAGGAGAGACAGACCATGTCATTCCACCTCTCTTTGCCTGAGTAAGAGAATCCTGTAAGGATGCAGACAGTAATATATAATATATTAGTGTGATTAGCAAATGGTTATGTAAATAAAACAAATGAATCTTCAGAGAGCGTGTCACTTGTCCAGCCAAGACATCTGGCTGGATAATATTTTGTTTCAGGAATGGACCTGGTGTTTCCTTACTTCCATGATATGAACTATCATCAACTGTAAAATTTAAGGCCAGGTTTAAATCTCTCTGAGTAGTGAGATTTTCAGAAGATATTGGCAAGGCAAAAATAAAACCATCAAGGAAGGTGCCTTGCTTAATATTAGGGACATGTACCAAACAAAGAGTAAATACTCTGCCCAGTAAATCTCTTGTAACCATTATGAGCCTCTCATCTTAACATTTTCTTTTAATTTGAATTAAAATCTTGCGCCAGAAAGCTGGCCAATACACTAATAGTGGTACCTCACCCTCATGTTGTCTTACTATTAAAAAAAAAAAAAGCAATATTAGCTGGAGAGAGGTACTTTTTTTCTCTACATTTGGTAAGTGTATCTGAAACAATCCAAATCACGGGCATTTATACCAAGGATAAATTTTGAAAATACTGAATCAAGACAGTCTCAACTCTTCTGGGGTGATCCTGCAAAAAAGGGCAATCCTATCAGAAATTCTTATCATTAGCTCATGCTACTTACATTGTAAAAAACCCCTATGATTATCTCATATTCCCTACGCAGTGAAAAAAAAAATTATTTCATATTTTCCATTCAGTAAAAAAACAAAATCATCTCACATTTCTATCTGTGCATTGTTGAAAAAGAAATCAAAAATCAGATGTGATCACTTCTTTACAAATAGTATGAGATACACTTGTCATGGAAAATCTCAAAAAATTCAAACATATGTTATAGTGATTTCTGTATAATTTGATATGCCTTTAAAAATTCATGGAAACTCTAATAAATGCAACTATTTTTCTTTATGTTTTAGTTGCAGTCTTCTCCAGCACATCAGTAAGCCTCCTATTTTAGTCTACTTTCTTCTCTCATCATGCTTACCATACCCTCTACACCAGTAATATAATTATGGTTGCTCTGCATGTTGTTCTCCCATCATTCCTCTGCTTTATTGCTTTATTCTATTATTATTTCTGAAAAATAAATAAAACACATGCTTTTAATTAGGAAAAAAAAAATAAAGGATTTACCACTTCCTCTCCTGCCTTCTTTGCAGAGTCCAGGCATTTAATTTTAAATGTACTCACTGTTGCAGCCATTGCTGCTTGTAGTCTCAACCAGGTTGGCACTGCACTCTGATGAACTCCTCCGTGGAATGGAAGCTCTCCTGACCATAAGAAACAAAAAAGAGAGACAACAGGGAGAAAAAAAATACACAGAGTGAAAAAAGATTTCAGAGTGTTTCAGAGAAGATACACATTAGCTTAATGATGCTTCCACTGAAAAAAAAAGCAACACAGATCTTCTGCAGTTACATTTGAATTAATACTCAACATTTCTGAGAAGCGTGTAGTTGAGGGAGAACAACAGGGATCAGAGGCAGGAACAGGACTCAGAACTACATAGCTTCTCTCTTGGAGTTAATGTTCCTGTTCCAGTCTGATTTCTCAGCTCTTTATTATGTAATTAGTAGATAGAAAAAAATTCTTTAATTTATCATTAACCCTCTTATATTTGGAAAAGAAAAGGTCAATAATGTGATGTTTTCTGCACTTTCTCCAGGAGAAACAGCTCTTTTAAATAGAGCTGATCTCTTCCCTTCTCTTTCCCTCTTTCTTTTAATAGTAATTAGACATCTGCTGTCCTGAGAAGAGCCATGAGCTATTTCTCCTTTCCGTCCAGTTTGTGTCCTGTGGTGACATAAACTCCTCCACAAAGTCTGTTGTCTTGGATAGCTCAAACGGCTTTATTCCTAGACCCCGTTGTTTTGGCTGGCTGAGTTCCTGTTCATCGCATATAAACTTATCTCGCAAGTAATTTGCCCTTTCAACATGGACTTATAATAAATTACAGAAATGAATTACAGATGTATTGTAGTTTTCCCCAGGGCTTTCTCCACCCCTCTAAACTGTGCACTTCACATTCAGGCCTCTCTCTATTTTTTTTTCTTCCAGTAACCCTTGCACAGTCTTCTGGAGAAAGAACACCAGATGGACCTGTACTGGCACGTGAATTGCTTGTAGCGAAATCTGCCATTTGTTACCTCAGTAACAATGTAATAGCAGGGATTTTGAAAACGTTCCTGTTTTCCCCAGGACACAACAGTAAGCTTTATTAGTGCCATTTGTTGGGGGGCAGGGGGGGAAGGTGTGTTGTGTTTTTGTATGTTCCAATATAGAGAGCAACTCGATCTGGATTTGTGTGCGAAATGGGGAGAAAGGAGTACAGGGACTTCTCTACCTCCATGCACTCTGCTCTGCTAACATGCTATGCAGCTTCTGGGCCTGAAGATGCAATGCACCACACTCCAATCCAAGACATTTTTTTCATTGTTAAGTATGAAATCACTCTCATAAAACCAATTCTCTGATTTAAAAGGTTACCAGGGTATGCTTTCATACTGCAAATATTTGACTATCTTCTCTAAAATACCATTTCTGTCATGATACCATATTTTCTTGTGAATCCCAGTAGTTAGTAATAGTAATAGTTTAATGTGCTCAGCTTTTAGATGAATGCGGGAAACAGAACTGAACATGCTCTTCAAAGACTGGGCATCCCTCTTTGACAGAGAAGAGACTTTTACTGCCTACGAAGCAGTACATTCCTGGAGAGAGCTTGATAAAGTAACATAGGCAGCCAAAGTACCAAATTGGCTTTTACATTATTTTTGGGTGCAGAGAGCTGTGTTCTTATGAAGATATAAAATCATTTTACAAGACTCATCTTTCTGACGAGACGTAAAAACATAGTCTTTTCTTTGTGAATGTTAGAGATTCCTCATTGTTTTTTCTAAGAGTAAGTAAATAAAAACTGCTCACTACAACCTAAGTAGTTATATTCTGTCTTCCTGAGACTCGCTCAGACAGCTCCACAGTAGCTTTTCCAGAAGTATTTCTAACCACAGCATTTCAGCAGGTCCTAGCAGCAGTGGGAGGTTTAACCCAGACAAGACTTTGGGACTAGCTTGACTTGTAGAATTTAAGTGTGCAGTAAGAAAAAGGCTGCAGCTGTTTAACAGCATAATACCCAGGGCAAATATTTAGGACAGTCAGATTCAGTTCACTGTTTCAAAAACCAGTTTGGATCTCTAAAATGCCACAAGGCAGAATTCTTTCAGAAGGCTCTTCACCCAAAACAGCCAAACTATCTTTAATGGACCTTATTGGCTGAAATAGAATTACCTGAACTTCATCAGCTTCTATTTTAACCCGCTACAGTAAAGAGCAAAATTTGTAAAGCCTTCAGCAGGAGGGAGAATAATTGTATAAAAGTAGAGGTCCAGAATGGTTCAAATTCAATGAAAAGTCCATAGCATTTCACAGTTCGTGACGGAGAGAAAGGACCCCAATTCCCTCTCTCCTGGAAAGGTGACCGAACCAATACCTAAAACATGTTGTACTCTATACAACAGTTTTACCTTTCCCAGTTCTAAGCTGCTTTTTTTCATCACCAGTCTTGGGCCACTTCTAAATTTACTCTTTCTCTCCCCTCCCATTCTCCGCTGTTCCTTTCATTCAGCTCTTCTGTTACTTTCCTCTATCTTTATTTCTCTCTACATTCCACCATTCTCTCCCCCTAGCCATGCCAAATACTGCCTGTTTCTTCATCATCTTTGATTCTCTTTTATTTTCCCTCTCCTTGTAGGTTCTTCTTCCCAAACCGCACCATCCTGATGAATCCTAGTACATAATCAAATACAAAATTAATTCAGCTTAACAGGAGATTGCTGGCAAGCTGAAAAAATACATTCTCGTTTATTTTTATAGAAAATATTTTCATATATGGCTGATAAAAATGTGATGACTTGACTAAATATAAAATGAGAACTGTTTCCAACTGTTTGCCTGCATCTATTCCTATGCAGCCCTTCTCTTTTATAAGCTACTTTCATCACTACTTATGATATAGCTTTAAAAACAGAAGAACAATGAATTCCTTTCACCCCATCTTGGTCTGCTGCATGGGTGTGTTTGTAGGGATCATAAAAATCTTTCACAGATCAACTGCACCCACGCATGCCTGGTCCTGAAATCTGCCACAGAAGCATGCAGCCTGAGAGGGAGAAAACTTTGAAAGGAGGAGGGATACAAGTGATGACAAGGACAAGAAGTTAGAGCATCAATTTCTTAAATTCTAACACAGATTTGATGTATGATTTTAAGGATTCAGTTTCTCTCTACTAAATTGCAACTAATATTTCTTCTTCCTCTGCAACCCTTCAGATTTTATTACCGTTTATACTATAAACACTCTTATTACTGTTTATACTAAAAACACTTTAATCCTCTGCTGAAAGAGCCACAGAAATGCTTACTAATAAACAACAGGGGAAAAAATCCTGTACTTTCTGATTCTGGATAAAGCATAATATTTGTTAATAAAGTGTAATAGTGGAAATTTGATAGCACAATATCTCTCTAATACTTTTAATTTAATAGAGCCTGTCAAAAGGACAAGTCAAGGATGACACAAACTCTCAGCTAACCCTTACAAACCCCAGTTCCAGACCCTTCTAGAATTATATGATGCAGGTGGTAAACCAAATTTGGGGAAACCTAAAAATAATGTTATTAATCACAGCTGCTAACAATTATCCTTGCTTATACAGCACGAGAGATGGAAGTAGATTTAAGAATCCACTTTGCAAATACTCTGATGCGCTGATCACCTCAGTTAAGAGATAAGGATTTTTCAATGGAAAGTGTTTCTTCTACAGACTTTCAAGCAGAAGATAAGCATGCTATGTCAGACTTCTGAAGCTTAAAGGTAAGACAAGATAGTTTTTAGACAGTAATGTTCTGTTCTTTATGACTATACAAATTAATTATTGCATTATGAGATTTCCCAAGTTAGTGTGGTATATAAGCTAGATTCAAGGGTGCCTATGTTAAGATCAAGTTGCTGCCCTTATTTTTCTAGTATAAAGGCTCACTACTTGTTCTCTCAGTTACATAAAGCCTGAGTAAACTGACCTCCTATAAGGAAATAGTTTGAGGTTCACCTTCCAATTGTGCAGTAGAAAACTTGCACAGGCCTGTAACTGCTGTTATTCTAAGCTTCTGTGCGAGGCTCTCTCTCAGTAAAACTCAGGAGACTCTGTCTCTAGCCTTCCCCTAATCTTACTATGCAAGATGAAAGGGATCTTGTAATAAATTACTCTCTTTGTGTTCTCTTCTCTTTGCAATTTTTTTTCTTCTCAGAGACAAGCTTTACCTCTAAAGAAATACAATTGTAAGAGCTTTGTATGAACTCTTTCAATTTAGTTAAAACTGTATTATATTCCAGTAACTTCATAGTAATCTGTAAGTGTTCTCTTGTTAACAACTGTTCTGGGCCGCACGGCTGATAAAACTGGATTGATTAAAAAGACTTTGCAAAGGCTGGGGTATCCTCTATGACAACTTTTTTGAAACAAAATCTTTTTTTATCAGATGTTCTGGCTCTCTTCTAACTGTGTTCAGTTATGGGGGAAAACTGGCATTCAGCTGGTTTCCATGACAGCAGCCAAAGTAAAACCAGACTGGCTATTTCAAAGGTCACTTGTTGAAAGACGCTGATTGGGAACGGTTGAGTTGGCAATGTGGTTATGGGAGGGTGAAGAACAGAGAACTGCAAGAAGCATAGGTTATCAAAACCAAGGAGAAATGCGCTGAGGGAGTGCTCTGAGAGCATAGGAGCTGTCATATGTAACAGGAAGAGGCTGTAAATCTGCAATGGTTAATAATCAGAGGGGCTACCAAGTGGTCTTGCAATGTGTTAACAGTATTATGTGAATATAAACTCCTGCAAAAAGTACTCTAATCCAAAAATAAGACAGGACATAGGAGGCTGACTTGTCTACACAAATGCAGAGAGTAAGTCAAAACAGTAATATTAACAATGTCCTAATGAATTTTGCTTGTTCTCCTTAGGATCTGGCAAGGTTTGAGCTGGGTATCTAAGAGCCTACCAATAACCTTCTGTAAATAAGTGAATGTTCGAGTGTAAACAATATTCTTCTGTAATACTGTACTAAGAGTCTGTTGCAGTTTTCTAACTTCCACTGTTTCAATGGTATAGCTATGCAAGGAAATTCTCCTGGTGGAGATGCTGGGTAATGTAAGCGTACCAATTGCCTGCCTTAAAAAAGCTACAGCAACAAATAGATTAGTTGGTTGTCTTAATCCCAATAACTGTTTACATATTTTCATTTGAAGCCCTAAAATGCTTGCAAAATTGAGCTGTGGCACTTCCTGTCTAGCACTGACATTCTCATGCTCCTGAAAACAGTAGCCTGGATCATCCTGGATACATCAATCAGCCCTTGGATTTCTTATAACTGTTAGTTACTTACATGGGAATTGTTTATGGAATTTGGTTCTTTTTAAAGTCTTTCCTTTCAAACCAGGAGCTATAAAGGAATTGGGAGCTAATGACACTCACATGGTTTGGCTGCCAGTACAATTTCACAAAACAGTTTTTGATTTCTAATCACTCCAGCAATTTGCTTCTACTTCTCCATCCTTAGACTAATGCTTTAAAATGTTAACTCTAAAGCCAGGTATACTGTAAAAATCTCAGAAATGGGTGCGTTAAATTATTTTTATATATATAATTTTTTTTATACAAAGCAACTCTAAGTAGTAGCTTAGAAAAGATATTTAGAAAACTACAAGCCAGGAACTAAAATATTACAGGCAACAAGTTGAGAAATCCACATTAATTATGCTGAATAACCACACAAACCTTATGGATAATTCATTGCATAGTTTTATATTCAAATAATTAGTACATGATTACCAGAAGAAATTTATACTTGATTGAATAGCTTCAGCACTCTGAAGCACTTTTACCTGCAAAGGAAGTAGAATGTTCCAATTGCAAGAACTCCTAGAAGAACAACTGAAGCCAAGAAAACTGCAAACAGGTCACCTTTTGTTTGGGATTTGATGCTGGGCAGCAAAACTTCCTCACAACGGGCTCCTGTGTAATTTTCAATACACCTGGGAAACCAAGGTTTATATGGATTAGACTGTACCTTGTCATCTAATATGAAAAGCATAAGGCTTCTTTTGGTTTTAAGTGGGGAGAGGAGATCTTCTTGTGATGGCATAATTCAAATTTGTATTTGCTTCACAACAAGCTTTCTTATGGAATTTCCACTTGCATCATATTTCTGGAGCAAAGGGCATTGGGCATGTTCCTATTTAACATATAAAAGCATGGATCAGAATATGAAATTAAACTATCTCTCTTCTTAATATAGTCACTGGATTAGCAATGTACATGATGTATTTCACAATTAAATCTGTCTCCTCCATAGGATTTTTAATTAAATCCACCTTTTTGGTGTTAGCTGCCTCATCACACTGGCTCTCATCTCAGACACAGGAGTCATGCTTTCTTTTCCCTCCTTTCCTGTAGCTCTTCACCTTTCCTCATAAAGAGCTAGTACTGTCAGTTATAATAGATCAAGGAAATAGGAATTCATTGACACATGGTGCCCATAAAAACACTTAACAAATTGCAAAGGCAGTTATGCTGGTAGCTTATGTGGTGAAATAACTCATTCCAAAGCATATCATATGCTGGTGAAAGGCCTTGTCTAGACAGACCTAGCTAAAAGGCTTCCCTACTGTGCCCATCTTAGGTATCAAGCTTCTAAAAGCTTCTCCTAAAGGAAGGATTCACACTGCATCAGATGTGGAGGAAGCAAAAATTCCAACTGCATTAAGTATTGTAGGCAGTGGGGAAAAAAATGTCTTGGACACATGTACCTAGTGAGGTGTTTGCATATACTGCTGCATACAGACATACAGCAGCTAAGTCTGCAAGAAGCAACAACAGAAGCTAATAAGAATCCTAGAGTTTCCAGAACAACCTACTGACAAAGCAGTTTGAATCAGCAAACTAAGTTGTTGGTGAGATTCATCCAGTGCAGACTGAAGCAGTGTGTGACTAGTAGCCTGATGTCTATAACTGAATACCAACAGAAGTAAAACCAGAGGCACAAAGCACAATGTGACCATGGTCTAGAGATAAATGTTGATGGTGTGTGTGTGTTTTCTTTAAAAAAAAAAAAAAAAAAAAAAAATTGCTTGTATGATCTGGATTAGCCATTGCCAGAGCTACTCTTGGAGATGAGACTATAAACAATCTACCTAAAGCAATAAGGTACTGTGAAAAATGTTTCCAAGTTTGTAGGTTGAAAGAGAGCCCTCAGGATGAGATGGCATCCTGCTTAAAGACATTCAGATAATGATGCCTAAACTTAGTTTAGGAGTTGAAAGTGAGAGACAAGGAAGATCCGTTACTGCTTGTCATTAAGGGAGGAAGAGGAAAAATAATTACACCAAGAAGGCCTTGTATGTTGAATGTATAGCCTGAGTCAAGCAAAAGGGTTTGTTGTGCATAAGTTAAGCACATCTACAGTGGAAACACTGGATGCATATATCAGTGTTGTCATAGAATGTGGGCTGTTGTTTTACAAAGCTTTCAACTTGGATGTATCTTACAGAGAATGAACTACCTTTTCCCTGAAGGAGATTCTGATTTGCCTTGAGCCCTCTGACAAAGCCAGGTTGTGTAGTAAATTGATTAGTTCTGGTGGCTGCAGTGATGGCCCCAACAGTTCAAGGGCAAACCTTGGAGCATGTGAGAAAATAGGGCCTAAAACTGCGTGTTGTGCTATGTAAAGTCCTCATTAAATGGTAGCTATTAATTGGAATTCAAACTGAGAAATGGAGAAAGCTGCTTTGTATCTTATTTTGAGAATGACTACTGAACAACAAAAGCACCATTTTACGGATGTGATTAGTGAAGGATGTCAATATTGGGGATAAACAGAATAAATAATCACTTTTAATATGAGATCTCATTTCTCTGTACCGAACTTGCAAACACTTCCTCTGTTCCATGTTCTATATTCAGACCTCCTAAGAAGATTTTAAACCAGCAATCTGGTCTTGGACCTGGCTATCTGGGGACAGGGACAGATCATAGACTTTTCTTTCCTGCATACACAAGCATTTGTAACTTATTTTAGCATGGTAGGCAATAATACCATTTAATACCAATATTCACTTAAAGGTCAAAGAGTTTCACATTAAAAATCCACTATCTATCTTGATTGTTCTGTCAAGGAACAAACCATTTAGATACTAATCAAAGTATCAAAATATTTTCTTTGGAACCAGTGTCTTAGACAGATAAAGGATTTTATATGGGGTATAAGAAGTGAAAAGGTATAGAAAGATCTGTCTCTTTCTCTGTTGTACTATTGCATAAATACTGTGTTTTATTTCCATTGCATATATTCAATTGAAGCACATCCATGAAAGAAACAGAATTTGGATTCTTAAGCATAGATACCTGGTGATGATGCTCTTATCTCTATATGGCTAAATTATACTATCCAGTCAATGTGTTTGCATTTGATCACTCTTGCTTTCAACTGAATGTAGGCTTGTGAAGGGAGAACTGATTTCTGGAATTATGCAAGTAATTCCTCAGTAATGCATTTACAAAAAACTTGACTAGTACACTAAAGTAGACTTAAAATTCATCTTAGACTTGCTGATTATCTCTTCCACGTTCTTGTTCTCTCATTTGAATTCTGATCCATTTTAATGGGCCATTCATAAGGAATCAGTGTAAAATCTCAACTATGACAGATTACATGAGGGAGAAAAAACCCAAATTCTGCTTTTAATGAGACCAGTAGTTCAAATGATACCAATATACATTCTACAAACATGCCAGTGAAACTTGAGACTTCATTTGTTCTTTACATGTTATACCTCAATGTAGAGTCAGTTTCCATTCAGGGCTGGATTTATTTGTAAAGTGGAGGGGTTAAAGAGCATGTAGCTCCCTTAGAAAGTCACAGCGTAGCATTTCTTCCAGTCAGGTAGGGTACCTACCAGACACTAGTCCTAGGCTTACCTTACTATAGAAAAGACTTGTATCCTACACTGTACTCTGTGGACCTAGACCTGAATTCATCACAATAAATATGGTCCTTTACTATTAAAAAAAAAATAAATGGCTTAGTAATTCATATTGAATCAAAAATATGTAGGTAGAAGCTAAACTAATCTTCATTTGTTTTATATTTTTCACTCATTCTGATAAGTTCTCTTAAGGAATTTACTGCATCGCAGCAAATGGAGGGCATTTCATCCAACCACTGCATTTCCCATGTATCTTTAAGTATGTAAATTTGTTTCCATCTATTTGTATTAGTAAAGATCTTGCTCCTTCTTGCTATTTCTGGCACTAGAGTCATAAGTCTGTGACATAAGCAATTTCAGGCTCCAGCTGAGGAAAATGGGCTGAACTCTGTAACATAAAGTTCTCAACTGCTATTGGCAGCTGCAAGGTATGATTTCAGGTCAGGGACAACAAGCACATGGGGAGGAACTGTCAAAGGAAAGATCTCTAGCATAGCTAAACCAGACCAATGGATCACTGTGAGCATACTACCATGCATGCCTGATACGTCTCCCAGAACCACTTTCTGTAGCCTATGGATTATTGTATTGGTACTACTGGTCTAAACTACTGCACAGAGAATTGCCATTTCTCTTAATTCCTTGCCTTTGAAAATAAGATAGAGGATTTGGACAATTTGTTGGAAAACCTGGATATAATTATCACCACATATTAAAGCTGTGTTACTGATTGAACTTCCTATTAAGGACAACATGAGACTTCTCAGAGTTGCTACATCTGACTGCTGGGAGAAGGAAGGGTAGGCAGACTGTGCTCTGATTGCTTGAGATAATGTTTCAGATATTAACTGTAAGTATAGTGGCATTTCAGTGGCCTATGTCTGAAATACCTGTAGACTATTTTAAGAATAGAAATGTAGTTTGAGTGGTGCATTGTTCTCTAGCAAGTAAGAGAGAAATGCTTTACAGAGCTGAATAGAAAAACAGGAATAGAAAATGGAATATAAATTTCATACAAGTATTCTTGAATACCAATCAAAACTGGAGAATGAGAGGCTAAAATGATAGGAGAAGGAAGAAATAAATAGGTTTTGGCATCAAACTAAAGCATATGGAAAAGTTCTAGAGAGTGAGTGTAAGGAGAAGGAAGTCAGTGGGCTAAAGGAAAAGTGAAGCAGCAGCAGGAGGAGGAAGAGACAGCCTTCCTAAGCAGAAGAGTTGCATAGCCAGGATTAAGGTTAAAAAGCTAGCGTTGGAGAACTACTGTGATACTGTAGGCTGAGCTGTCATGGAAGCAATACTTCTGTTCTGTTACAGACCATGGAAAAAATTGAGAATGTGATGAACAGTAAAGTAAAAAGGTCACTGAGATTTTAGCCACTTTCTAATAAAAGTAAAACAGAACCAGAGCCTTCAAAAGGCAAAGGAGCCAGAAAGCCTGGGATTTGTGAGGGGAAAACTATGGCCAATATGAATATAAAGCTACAGCAGAAGAAAAAGATCTATGCTAAAAATGCACACATGACTTCAGCTGACAAAGTTTCTAGCATGAACCCATTAATTTTTCCTGGATGCAATCTAAACAAATTCTTAAAATGTTTGTGGGTTTTTTTGTTTTTGGTTTTTTTTGACTTGCCACTCCACAGTAACTGGCTAACAGGGTGCAACGGAATTGACTAGGGATTACACAGCTACTGGTCCATAATGTCTCTAGGATGAACTATTGACACCCTCACTGAAAGGGGTTCCACACTATGTAGAAAATACCATCATATAACTTTAAAATGATGGTGGCTTTCCTAGAAACAGGAAAATCGAGGTCAGGTATCCCTTGGTTTCATTAACTTCTATAAACAAAATTATGGCTAATGTGATTCTACCAATAGGGTCTGCTGTTGTACAGTCAGGGCAATTCTGAAAATGGAAATGTTCAAATACTAGTTTGCACAAGTTCTTATGTAGTCATTAGTGCAGCTGTACAAAACAGGTGAAGGGCTATACTAAATATAAAAGCAACAAATGTCTTCAGACAGTCAAGAGAGGGAAGGGTTTCTACTGAAGTGCTTTACTGAAATGGGTTGGAAAGAAGACTTTAAGAATAAGCAGGAGCACTCAACCATAAGATCTGTTTGTCCTGTTGCATCAACAGACCTCTAGTAATTTCAGTAGAGTCACACACACAGTGACTGAGGCAAGACAGAAAACCAGCCTCCCATAAGCGTGTGGGCTACGAACATAATCCACACTGAGTGTCTATCTAGTGTCTCCTAGAGGTAGTTAGGCTTGCTATTAAAGGCTTTAAAAGTTGGTAGCAACTCATATTTGTAACAGATGCCTAAAAGTGGAACACAACTTAAGCATGACATGCTCACAGCTGTTCAATATGGCAGGCAAATGTGCCTTGCATTTCAAATGAATGTCTGCAAAAGACAGAGAAGCCTGTTTCTAAGCTATACTAAGAGGGAATTACACTAATCAAGTCTTGTGGTCACTAGGCCAGGTGTTGCTGTTGCACATGCTGTTTCAGCACATGCTGTCTGCTGGCTTTAAATAATCCTACCATGTGGCATTGCAAACTTGATTTTAAAAGGGGGGGGATTCTTTCCCCTTCTGAGAAATTAGAATTTCTAATTCCATCAGAGCTGGAAGACAACAGGCTTCAAATGTTTGAGTAAAGCTGTGAGGCTGGAAACTCATTTTGGATGGCATCCAGATTTCTGTTCTTCTACATACATGCAGGCACAGACGTGTGTGCACGTACAAGAATTGTGTGTGTAAATAGACCCATGCACATGTTTTTAGGGCTGGGTCACCTCATGTGACACAAGGTCATATACAAACTCAAGACAGGAGCTGTGCTATAGAGGAAACACAGATATAATGAATATATGTAAAGAAATCCACAGAATCTTTCAACATAGGGCATTTTATATTGATGCTGACATAGAATATTAATCAATACAAGGTGGAAGGAAATAAATTGCATCTGATAAGATGCCAGGGTTTGACCAGTGGGCCTGAAATTATACTGATCCTCTATGATCTGATCAGTAACTAAAACATAAGCATATTAGCCCGCCAATAAAACAAGGCATTACTGCAGTCTGTATGCAGCCACAGTTTATGAGACAGTGCAAATGATCCACTGCTTATCTGATATATGGTAAGAAGAGAAGACTTAATTTTCTTCTGGACTCTGAGGTGTGTGTCACAAGCAAATACGATCTGATAGACTTTAAAATTGGAACTAGATTTGATTCAAATATGCACATGGAATCTTATTTCTTAGTGTTACATAATAAGACTCTTGACTTTAGTTTTTCTTGGGTCAGGAAAAACCTGGATGCTTCTTGGTGAAAAAAGATGGCATGTAAATACAAAGCTTGGGGGGTGTGTGGGGGGGAAGAGGTTATCTGATTGTCAATTCAATTCAGGTCACATATCTGATTGATAGCTTAAAAATTGCCATAATCCTCAGTGTGTAGCAGGCTCTTAAATGTTGGCTGAATCCAGTCACTATAAACACATCCTATAAGTATGAAAAATATTAACTAAGGTTTTAAAATTTTAAAAAGCAATGACAGTTCTGATTGGAAGCCTTAAGGGGCTTTAAAAGTTTTGTGTCCAGAGAATTTTTGAAACTGCTACTTTGAATCTGCATTCATATCCATAGTGAGTAAAATAAAACTCTTACTCATGCTACTACTGGAGTGGAGTTGAGGGAATGGGTTATTTTTACCCTAGAACTCCCTTAGCTAAGTATTTATATGGCATGACTTACTATAATATCTGGTAATGTTATTCAATCCTTATTTGTCCTTGTAAGGTTCATTAAATACTTTTCAAACACAAATAGATAACATTGTATTTTCTATCTTTATGCCTCATTAAAAATAAATCTTAATATCGATATTTATGGCTGTATCTTAGGTATGCATTCTTACTCCTGCTTGTGCCTTTCAAGCTAAGGCTAAAATTGAAAAATACTAACTGGATACTTCATGTTTTCCAAGAGCCTGGGGTACTCAACAAGCATAGTTTCAGAGGTGGAGAAAGAGGAATAGCCCAGATGAATGCTAAGCCCTCCACTGGCTACTTGCACTGTGTGCATTGGAAGATTTACAGCACAGAGTATAATCCCTCTTTGAAAAAGCCATTTGAAAAAAAGAAAGAAGGACCCATCTTGGAGAAACAGCCAGACAAGGATTGGGGGGAGAGAGAGAGAAGGGATTTACATAGGATTCATAGGATTAGTATAAGAAAGGTGGAGGAAAGACTGAATGCAGTAGGAACAAAGTCAGGGAAAGTAGAAATACCCTTTAATTGTACATAGGAATTTCATGGAGACGGTTTCTAAGTCCTGCCTTTTTCCTTGCAGTACTTAACCAGAATACAACCTGAACCCACTGCTCTTTGCAGAATATAATCTCTTCCTCAAAAGGAAGAGCATTCACTGTTAACTTCTGCATGTACTGGCCTCAGAAGAGGAGATGTGTTTGTGTGGTTCTGTACCTGAATGAGCAATCATGCCAAGCTCTGGTGTCTACAAACTGAAAAATCCTCTTCAGAAAGCTAAGGTGACTGTATAAACTAGTAAGAATGAAATACTTCTGAAGTTCTGCAAAACAGAGGTAGTCTATTTAACTTTCTTCCCTCACCAAAGAGACTGTTCAACCATTCTGGGTACACTGGCTGTACTAGAATACCCATTCACCAAATCTTGATCGAGGCAGGATCAACAGATATTATCTGTATTCTTTATCTTGTCTGCAATCCAAAAGAAGCTACTTGCTTGGTTCAGCAGGGAATGTTACTGGTAAAGACTGACCAGAAACTGAGGTGCTGAAGTAGGCAGAGTCTCAGATTAAGCTCTGGTATAGGTTTTTTGTCCTCATACCCCTGGTTTGTTTTTCTGTATAACTTCTCATGATTTTGGTTCCCCTTTCATGGAGACTTGGACCAGAATATCAAAACCTACTTTTCTAACTGATGAAGGTTTTCTAGAAACTTGCTGCTCCTGAAAAATCCATCTTCATATGAAAGTATGGTATATTTATCAGGAAAAATTTGTGGATAAATAGCTTAAAGGAAGCTGTCTATATCCAGCAGACTTCCACAACTCCTAGAGTGACTGTGCCATACTGTCTTACATTTGGGTGCATCTAGCCTTGTGGCTTGCAAAAAAGATATAGTTGGAGCTGAGGTAGCAATTTCTAATGGACTACCCAGTACAAGTGTTTCCAGCTCCAGAATGTGAGCTATAGCCTGTGTTTCCATCCTTCTTGAGATGTAGGCCCCTTATTACAGGGAAAGGCTATCAATACTGGTGTGAGGAAAGAAAGACAGCACTCCACTTTGGTTTGTAAAGCAGGGGCATCTCCAGTGTCAGGACATACAATGAACACGGGGTTGGGGTAGAGAGCATCAGCCAGGAAAGGGACAAACTGTTGTGAATGCTGCTTTGATACAGTGCTGTGTGTATATATGAAAATACAGGAGTGTAGCTTTTTAACCAATGCAGATTAACTTGGCTCTTCTGAACCATGTGTATATGAAACCTTAACTCCTGTTCAGGAAACAAATACAGTAGGTCCTTGCCATTCCTTCTTCTAGCTTTCCTAACAAGAAAGCCAGGCCCTACCTGCCACTAGTGCCTCCTCAGATAAGGCTTTACAGGGAACTTGTACTCTGGTATATCTAAGATACCAGGTTACCACATTCTGCTGGTTGGCCTCTCTTATCCCTTCATCCTCTCTCTTGTTTTCACCCACCTAAGATCCCCCTTGTACCCTCAGATAACAGTTCAGATAGATACTTTCTAATGGAAAGAACCACTGACTGAAAAATACCCTTCTGACTTTCTTTAGCTATTATATGCTCAGGCTTCATTTGCACATAGGTTTACTAGTTACTACTTTATTGTGCATGTTAGAGGTGTTTCAGCTCAGTCTTAAATTGCAAAGATATCTGCATGAGCATTTCTGGAAAAACCTACAAAGTACTGCATACTTAGGCTATTTGGGAACAACCATATATCAGCTTAAAAACCAATCCTGGGACACATAATAATCATATCACACTTGTGCTCCAGGATCTTAAATGTTGACTGTGTATTGAGAAACTGCCACTTATTGGCTTCTGGTGCTACTGCTGTTTTTTTATTCAAATTTTGAACTTTATTTCTGGTATCAAATTTAAGAAATCACCTAGCTTTATCCCCAACATCTATTTCCCAAGCTCTGTATCAGTTTCTATAATAGGCAACCTTAAAATATTCTCATGGCTTGTAAAATCAGGGCTGACAGTACATTTTAGAGTAAGCATTATCTCTGTTCAGCTTTGAAAATGTTGAGTGCAAAAAAAAAAAAAGGCCACCCAAAACTTCTCTGAAATACAGAAAGAAGGTGCTCTCAAAAATCTGTCTTGTGTAAGACAAAAACAGAAATATCAGAACTTCCCCTCAGATAACAAAATCTAACTTAATTCTGCACTCCAGTAGCTAATGATTATGAGACAGCTGTACATTGGATACTGAGACAAACATCTTTCAGCCTTGTGTTTTATGATACACCTGAGGCACTGATTTTACATCTTTCTCTGTTCTGCTGCATGTTTATTTATCTAGGACATTTGAACATTCCGGTGTTTGAAGCTCACCTTGGATATGGTGACAGGTGCACCTTTTGCTGCTGAGGACATTAACTCAGTATTAGAAAAGGAACAGGGGAAGATGGCAGCTGAGCAGCTTCATGCTTTAACATACCTCAGGTGTATTTTAAATCTGCTAAAAAGGTAATCTGCAGAAATGGTCAACAAATTCTGTTTCTATTAAATCTCTATCATACATTCAGTTCTGAAGGGTAAAAATAACTGTGAAATGTCCAAAAGCAAACAGTGACTCCTGATACGGTAGCATGCTACAAAAAATATATTTCTAAAGAATAATGCAATTTCCCTATTTCTTAAGTTACTTCTGATGATGTTGCATGAGCTACTCTGCACTATGTTCAGCACAACACCTTTAAACATGTGTTTTAAGGTTGTGTGTGTGTGTGTGTGTTTGTCTTTTTGTTTTGTTTTTTTTCAGCTTTACTAGTCTATTCTTGTCCCATTTCAATGCTGTAATTCCAATGATTCAGCCTTTGATTCTAAAATTCTGACCCAATTTTTCTGTTGGCTGGAAGTGATCATTTGAGCAACGCTTGGAAGCTTTAGGTGGGATCCAGCAGTAACCTGTACTTAAAAACTTTGAGCGAGTGTGTGATGACGATGCCAGTCTTAAGGAAGTTTTAAAGCACCAAATATTTTTCTTAATTCTGTTGAATAATGATGCATTTTTTTCTGTTGTTTCTATTCACATCACTGCTGATTACTAAGATATCTGTGTGTAAACAAAACCTTTCTCATCTATAATTAGCCGCCTTCTCTGACTGATTAAGGGACATGCTTAGAATGAGGACATTCTTAAATAGAAGGCTTCTATTTAAATCCATATAACTTCATAATCAAACATTAGATACACAAGAGAAATACTTGATAATTTAAATGCAATAAGATTGCCTGAGTATAACAGAGATGCTCTTAAGATGTTACTTTTCTGCTTCAGCAGATTATAAAATCCTCTAGCACCTGAATTATAAGTGACTTCATTTAGAACTCTTCTTAAAGTGGAAATTGTCTATGCTTACTAGCTTGTGTTGCTAAAGAATGAATGTCCTCAGTATTTGTTACTTTATATTTACAGCTATTGCATCAAATATATAGTTTCTAAGTACCTTTTCTCAATCAGTACTAGTATGTGTAATGAGGAAGGTATAACTGAAGCTATTCGGTCTAAACATTCTATTTTCTAGCAAATATTTCAATATCAAGAAGGAACTCCTGCTTAAAAAAACCTGCACTTTTCAATATGTTTTACTCTGTGCATGTGTGTAGTTTTCATTTTACATCATGTAAAGTATTTGAGGTCTCATACAGGTAAAAGTTTGTACCTGGGGTACAAGTTTGAGCTCTAGTAGTTAGAACAAATCATTATAATCAAGCATTCCTGAGTTTTGTCCTCTTCTCTGGATACGATTCTTTTTATGACATCAGACAACACACTTCATGACAGTGATGTGCTGTGTATATCTTTAAATGAGCATTTACCACAAAACTCTCTTTTCCCCCCTCATCAGCTGTATGAGTTTACATGCTTGAGTTCACAAGCTTAGATTGAGCTGTCCCAAATAAACCAAAAGAAAGATCTACTTGAATTGGGAGTTTCTTAAAAGATTGTTTTCCTCTTCAACTGTTTCATCCTATTACCATAAGTTATAGCTCAAGGTTGAAAGATATTACAAGAAAATAAAAAAGGCAACAGAAGTTGCCAAGGGAATAGAAAGGTGGTATCCTTAAATGTATGTAATAGATTTCGGAATGCCTTTTTAGTATATTAAGTAAATCCATTACATTAACCATAACTTATCTTGATGAATAATTCCAAATTAGTAAATGCAAAACCAAGAAAAATGAGAACTTAATCAGGTATCTTATGTCTTTGTATATAATAGAATAAAAGGATAGGGTTGTATTCATGCATGAAAGGGATCCACATGCAAAAGACAGGAAGTATTTCTTTATCCACAGTGTGCTACATGGGCTCCAAAAGGGAAAATGGTCCCATAAACTAATGGTGTAAGAAGTATCTGCATAGGCTGCCTTCATATTTCTTTAGCAAGTAGTCCGGGGTGTCACTTTTAAAAGCTGCCCTCTGAGTGTTTCAGTGAGATTCAGAGGACACAGTAAGTCTTGAATTATGTGTGTCATCTCCCCTGCTCCCACCAAGAAATGATTATATTCCTTTTTGTGCCTTCTCATTTTGTTCAGGTCATGCCATTTTTGTGTTTAAAAAAATTTTTTTGCAATATAATTCACCTAAAAGAAAAACGGGGAATGTACTTTGCCTTCCTGAATGCCTCTGCTACAGTCTGTTCTCCATGAGGCAAAGGGTATTTTGTTCCTTTCTGTACTGTAATGAGGGGAGGAAATATGGCTCTAAATATAGATATCATCCTGAATGCATACATAACTGAGTACAGTCACATCTGTCAAACAGCCACTTTTACCCAAGTATATGTTTGTTTTTCTAATATTGCCATCTCTCTGTGAGCTAGATTATTAATCTTAGCAAGAATTAATGAATTTGGGACAGCCATAGGTAATATGCATTTCTTCATATAATATTCTAACAGTAATTTCTTGAGCAAAATGGAGAAATAGTCTTTAAACAGCTCCTGTTGCATGTTTAAACACAAATTCTAGTTTTGCTGACCTGCAGAATGGACTGGATACAGTAGGAATCATATAACAAATTCCTCCATTTAGACAAAAAGATCCATAACTGGTGCCACAGAGTTCTTCATGATCTAAAAAATAAAACCAAAACAAACAGAGAAAAACAGACTTACATACTTCCGTGAATAAAAGGAAATCTTAAATTATACTCTTTTTTGGGGGGAGGGGAAGGAGGAAGGGTGCTTTCTAAAAACCCTATAAACAAGTAAGGAATCACTCTTGCCTTCCAGGCCAGCAGCATATAGCACTGTCTGTCTTACAGAATTGTTTTATATGCCTGTATAAAAAAAGACTGCAAATGTATCACCATACCAAATATCAAGCACCAAAATTATATGAATAAATGTAAACAATTTCTTTTGCAATGAGAGGAACTTCTGAATTCTCCACTACATTATTTCTTTCGTGACCACAGACCATACTGAGTACAGTGATTCACATGCTTACCTCTACGAAGTCTGGCTTGTACTGTTCCCGTGGCACAAACTGTCTTTAGCTTAGCTAGCTTCTGTGAGAGAATCAGAGTCAGTATAGATAATCCCACAATACTTCCAGCTGTGGACCAGGGCATTCTGAGAGTGCTTTAGGCCGTATCAAGAACAGGATAATTGCCCAATTGGGTGCTACCAGTTTTGTCCCAATCGGCTGAGAACCTAGCCTGTTAAGTGTCACTGATGCAGAAAACTGCCTGTTACAATGTAATTTCCAACAAGTTTTTTTTTTTTAATATGCTTCTTCTATGAATTGTTAATGTTAAACCCAATAAGGCATTCTAATAAAACATCCAGTCCAGGATACTGATGTTGGCATTCATAAAGCAATTGTTCATTTTATGCTTAAATGGCATATCTAAATGCAAAATTTCACTATCTTAGAAAGCAGTCTAAATTTGGAAGTTGGACTGCATATATTCATGGTATGTTTAATATGTCAGTAACTTTTTTGTTGTTTTTTTTTAATATATATATTCAATCTTATTAAACCACTACCTCAGTCAAAAGAAAAGTAGAACAGTCTTCTGACATCACAAGCCTGAGAATTGTGTTACCTCACACCTTAGGTGTTGTTTATGCTGTTATTTCTTCCAGAAGTTCTGAAAATAAGAATTCAGCTGTCTCACTACTTATGTATAGAAGATGTGTTCTGTACAAAATAGTGTTTAAAAGAAATTAAGAATTTCACTTTTTTTATTTGTTCTTCAGGAAACAGAGTTGGTGTTCCCCTTTAGTCTTAAAGATAACGTGAGGAAGTGTGGCTATAAGACATCCTACATGAGAGGGAGCTTCTCTAGGCTCTGTGCATAAAGTAGGCATGACACTTTTAAGAGTACTTGGAAAGTTTAGCTACTCTTAACCCCGCGCAACAGATGTGTTGTGCATCCTGTTATCAACTGGATCATCCCTAGTCATTCCACTCTCCCAGTCTTTTCATACATTCTTGCATTTCCACAATGGCATGTTGACACAGGAGTGTCAATTCTATCACTTTAAGACCAAGGCAGCTATACCGAGAGTTCAACAGGAATTCAGTTTCATGTCCATGTTATCAAAGTGCTAGGATTCAAAAGGTAATTGGACATCTTTGCACATGTGCAGTTACATTAAGGGAGCTAGAGAGTGGAATTAAGGCTGGAAAGACTGCTCATATTTGACCTTGGTGTACTGGCACAGGATGTGGCACAACAGAAAACTGTTCAGCCCTATCCTGTTAAAAGTTAAATGGAAATTTATTTTAACTCTTAAAGCTTTATGTGCTTGCCTACTGTCAAATCATTTACTGCAAGTTCACTATCAAGTCTCTTAAAATTATTTTGCATGGGTAACAATATATTTTTAATAGGAATAAAATGGCAATAGAAAAAACAAGTAGGCTTTTAATACAAGAACTATAAATTATTTAATTCTAGTCTATTCAAATACAATGAAACTTTTGTAACAGTTTAATTAGATTGAAGGCCTTGTCCTTCATTAAATGAAAAGAGAAGATATGGAATACATATTGTATCAGGATTTCTATCCAATTTTAAGAAGAGAGAAGAGGTAAACATGTAAGTCTCAACACTGACCTGCTCTCAACTCCCTTAAACATCTGAGGGAGCTAAGTGTTGCTGAAATTCTAGCAGATGGAAGGGCCAGCCAGTGGAAGGTAGGCCCCATAGAAACATGCCTTTGGGCAGGTCATGGAAAGCCTTCAGAAAACTTTCATGAGTATTAATGTGAACTTCTTAACCCCTCTAAACTCCTGCTGTATGGTTCTACACCTTTTCTTCATCTTTATGCAGAAGTAGGCCTGGCTCCCTGTCTCATACTGGAATAGCAGTATAGTATCAAAGAAAACTAGATGCCTCAGTCATGCTCACAAATGTTCTGAAATCTGCAAGATTCTCTCTCAATTATGGTGTGATTTGCATATTAAGGACTAGCTCTGCAGTCCAACTAGACATTTCTCTATTCTGCAAAATGCTGCAGGCACTCTGGCTTAGGCCTGTTAGGGAAAGGTGAGAAAGAGAACAAAAAGTGCATAGGAAGCCTTTAAAGCCTTTTAGACTGTAATTACAGACAATTTCTCTGTGCTGTATGCTATTTCTTTCTAGAGATGGACATCTTTCCAATCCTAAAGGAAAAATGATAACATTAATTTTACCAGTAATGGGGTACTTGAAGAAACCTCTGTATGTTCATGTAGGTCAGGTGCCCCATCACCTATCCAATTGTACTTTTCAGTAATTCTATTCTGAGCATTAATCATTTGCTACTACTTATTAAAAGTACCGGAGTAACGCTGTATAGAGTAGACCACACACTTAGGAAGGGTAGGGGGGAGAAAATTCAAGATGTAATGCTAAAAGCAACTTATTAATTACTAATTAGTAGTGGGTTTTGGTATTATTCAACACTGTTACTGTAATCCATACCTGCTTTACTTAAATGCAGTAGCCTGGACCAAGTTTGAAAGCTATAGCTCTATTTATAGGTGGGAGTGTATGAAAGCAACAGTTTATCCCTTTAAATTTATTGTCAATGACACTGAAAAATATAATGAAGTATCAGAAGGGGTTCAATACAAGGAAAACCTCAGTTGCATTAGCATCAGGGAAGCCTGACTCCTCAGAGTAAAGCTTATGTTGTAGGTCCTCTAATCTGCTGCCGAGATAAACTCACATAACCAGAATTGCTATCTCTGTTTTTATTTTGATTCTATTAGGCCTGCTTGATAGAGAAATCTGTATTTGATTTAGAGAGAATGTGTTACGGTTTTTTTATGAGTTAAGTTAATAAATCACTTTAAGCATATAATTGCAATTTTAGATTAAAAAGTCAAATGTATACTACACTGACTAGTATAATCAAGATAGAAAAATTTAACAAGTCAAGTGACAATGGGTAATTAAAAAAATATATATATATATAACCTTTCAATTAATACCACTGTAGAAATGCTGTTTTACATCATGCATATCTGTATTTTGATATATCCTTCTATTTGAGAGATTAAATGTTATTTTAACCTTTTTTTTTTTTTTTTTTTTTTGCTGATGGCAAGGAGAACCTGGGGAATGAAACAAGATTGTTCCTGATAACTATAGACTATGAATAGTTAAAACTGGCAGAGGTAATAGCAGCCTCCAAATACCCTGATTTTTTTCAAGTATTCTTTTTGAGGATATGCACAAAACCCTGCCCCTATACTATCTTGTCTGTTCCCAGTTAAACTTTTGTAACCTGAGTGTTCTTTCTTTAAAAAGAAAACAAACAAACAAACAAATGTTCAACACCACCTTAATTCCCAGAGAGCCAAAATGGCCCTGATAATCCGTATGTTGACTCAGCTGTCTAGCCTTGTCCAGAGGCTAAACTACTATAGACTGCCTAAGCTTGAAGTCTGCTTAAAAAAAAAAAAAAGGAGAGGGGGAATGTTGACAGAAGATAAAGGGGCTGCTTCATGCTTCCTGACTTACAAGCAACTTTGGTCTGTATGCTAATCAATCCCAAAAGCTGAGATATTAGGACTGACCGTAGCAAACTTTCCATAGAGAACTTGTAGCACTGACTGGTGAGCACTAGTTTGTTGGCTAGTAAGTGAAGATGGCTCTGTGGAGCAGTTGTGATGTTCCCAGTGACAGCTGTTGAAATCAATGCAATTTTTAATGAATTCTACACACATGCACATACACTCTAACACCCTGAGCAAAAAGACTTGAAAGAAATTACCTGTTCGCATATTATTCTGACAGCAACTTTTATTCTTGTTGTCAGAGGCTATTCTTCTAAAACAGCACCTAAAGACAAACAATTACATTTAGCATGTTTTTATTAATCCTATTATTTCCTCCCCCACCTCTGTTCTGACTAAATAGGTATATTAATGCATCTTTCAGTGTTGCTGCTAAGGCACTTGTTGTACTTTTACAGCAATATACTGTTACATTACATGTAGTTTCATTAATTCACAGTTAACGGCAAACATTCAAGTGCACTGTCCAGTTCAGTGAACCTTTAAGAGCACTGCTACAGATTAAAAACAAATTTGCACTAAGACATGTTTAAATGATGAAAAACTTGAAAAACTGTGCTGTGGTTATTCAGAATTGTAATACCTCATGCTTTAGAAAATCTACATTATATCTCTGGCTAGCTAATTAAATTGTCATTTGTGCCTTGAAAATCAGTGCATATAATGAGCCAGTCCTCAGACTGACATAATTATACCCTCGGGTAAGATCTTGATGGTAGAATTTTTGCATTTCACAAATAAGAACTTTCTGATTTATAATTTCTTGGAGAGAGTGTGTGTATTTCACTTGAGTGTTTCTTGTGCCTGGACATCAGGTGAAATTAGTAATCTAGCCTTACCAGAGAACTTACCAGAACTCAGCAAGGTCTAGACTTGGACAATTATTTTTAAAATATGGAATATGAACTCTGGACAGAAATCAATCTTCACTTGACAGAGATAAAAAGAAACTTATCCTGTGGACAGGCCAACTCTATCTACCATCACTATATTTTTGTTTTCTTGTATGGCATTCAGTTGTGTAGCCAAGGTTTACTAAAGCAAATAGGTCACTGAACAGGTTCTTACTCCTCAATGTTTGCTTTTTTATTTCTTAATTTAAAAATGTACATGCTATTCTTAAAACTTAAAAATAAACTTAAAAATATTTAGGCAAACTGTCCTATATTGGAAGAAATGGAGAAATGCAGAGGAGTAAAAGAAGCCTTATTTATTTCACCTTTAAAAAGAGATGGAGTATTTATTCTCCCTGTACCATCTATCTGAAAGTTCTTTCTCAATTAAATGACTTTTAACCATCAAATGATCAAATAAAATTAATTGACTTTACTAAAAATAATTGCCTACACTTCAGTCTTTAATAGTACAAAAGAAACTTTCTGTAGATGCCCATTCCAAAAATGTAAATACTTGTACTTACTGAATAAGCAGACTGTTCTGTTTTTCATGGGACCTTAAATGGCTTCTCTAGTTCTTTGTGTCCTGTCGATACAGGGAAATCTGAAATGGCAGTTCCCTGCGATTCCAGGCTGTAACAGCAAGGTCCCCACCCAAAGGCTGGCCTGCTCTTGGGCTGTCTCTTGGTTTGTGTACACAACCAAGCACAATTAAAATAGCATGTGGCACCAAGAAACAAACCAGCATGATTCAGTAAGGAATTAAAATCCTGGGGGGGTTGTCTGTTTTCCCCTCAATAAATAAATCATCCTGGAGCTGCGTATTTTCAGCAGCCAAGATCTGGATTCCAATGTACTGCTAAAGCTTCAAATTTACAGGATGATATAGTGCAATGTGGGTGAGGTTGCAACAAACACACGTACAAAGGCCAAGTATGGACTAGTGTAACACCCCATTATACTCACAGAATCATGTGCATATTCTTCTAGAATTACCAGTACTGCAATTTATAGTTGAATGCAAAACATTCATGTAATGCAATTCATATAAACTGCATCATAAAAACAATAGGCTGCAGCCAAGAAACTGATTAAAAGATCTATTTTATTAAACAGTTCTTTTAAATTTACCTTCCCCTTTTCTCAGAATGTGCCACAAAACTACATAATATCCAATACTCTTAAAACAGAATAGGATATATATATATAAAATAGTATATAAATAGGATATATAACCTAAATTTCAGACTTTACCAGATTTAATTAGGCTGTGGTCCCTCAAACTGCCAAAATAACTGGATTTTGCTGCTGCCAAAAGGAGATTTCGTATCTCCTTTCCTTCATCTCATTGCCAGGTATGTATCCCTCCATCTCTCCGGTGCTGCTGCTGGTGCATGTTGAACCTTTTAAGGAGATGATTAAACCTACTGATGCAGCAGCAAACTCCTTGGGGGAAGCTGGCAAACTATACAAACTATAAACCAAGTGCAGAGAAGAAGAGGGCTTGAGGAAGGCTATGGAACTACTGTGTGGTTGTTTGTTTCCCCCCCCCCCCCCCCAAACTTTAATTTGCCCACATACTTAAAGAAGTGGCGGCAGGAGGGAAGCTGGGTGTGTGTGTTCCAAGAGAGAAGGGCAAATACTTCCTAAAAACAATCCAAGGGGATGCCTGTGTGTATGCATAATTCTATTCTGTGTTTAAGTTCTGATCATAAGTATTGCAATTTGGGGTTAAAGATAATGTTTAGAAGAGATGTTGCTGACAACATAATTTTTTAAGACAACTGGTAAGTAAATCATTAGGCAGTCATGTATTTATATGTAAGTGTTTTTCTCTGGAGTGTTTCACTCTTATTAGAAGTTTAAATATGTATAACAAATCAGAGTTCTAAAAAGAATAGACTGGACTCTGCCTCCTTAGAAAAATATGCTGATACATTGGAAGGAAAAAGAAAATCTATAGTATAAATTGTTGCTAAACTTTATACTAATTTGTTTACATCTGAACACTGAACTGGCACTTGCAACACAAGGGATCATTTGTGCATCTACCCAACATTTTCCATACTCAATGTCTTATTTTAAGACATGGTTGTAATATATGCCCACAGAATTAAGGAATGCAATTCTATACGTGCTCAAATATTTGTTGCATTATCTTGGGAGCTGTTGGAAAGATTTCTTCCTCTATCAAGTTTGAGAATATTTTAATCTGAAATTGAAAATATAACTATTTTATTCTGTCAGTTTACTTTGAAAGAATTTCAGATGTCTATCCAAAGCATAGCCGATCTTCAACAAATACAGTCTCAGTAGGATCCTCTGTTGTTTACCCTTTGTCCTAAATCTTTGTCATCTGAACTGAAATTAATAACACATTGTTTTAAAGATTACAGTATGTACATTAAAATTGTCATCAATGTACACTGCAGTGATACTATTTCAGCCTCTTCAATTACTTGAAAGTTCTGTGCTTCTTTATCTTCATATTCTGGATCTGTTAACAAGGGCATTAGTTCAGGAAAGGATTTAAATCACATGTTTAGGATTAGCCATATCCTAGTCCTATTTAAATCACTAAGTTAACAGTGTGTTGAAGTACTTTGCTGAACTGGGCCTATGAAGCATGAACTCTATGTATACGTGTGTTCTGCTGAATGCTGCAAGTATGATGGAAATAATGGGTTACTGCTCTGTGGTGGAGAAACCGCAGGTTAAAGTGAGCCACCCAGGAAAATTAATACACTTAATGCTTCTTGGGCACTTCAGCGTTAGGGGAAACAATGGTTTGGGGGGGGTGTTTTGTTTTTTGATTGTGGGGACTGCTAACGGACTTCCGGGCAGATCGAGGACTCCCTGAGACACAAAACTGCATTGAAGGTATGCGATGGGTTCAGTTCTTTAGCAGAAATACATGCTAACTATATGGCTGTATTGGAGGCTGGGAAAAGTTTTCTGAACAAAAGACTCATTAGATTTATCTTTAAAAGAACCCACGTGCATTACTCCCCACGTACCTTCAACAGTGAATCCTTTCTGTCACTCATTTCTTGTGTACTTTTAACGGCTAGCTATTCTAAGCATCCATGAGATGCAGAATCTCCAAAAGATGATAACTGGAAGTCTTAATGAGCACAGGCATATAAAAAGAATGCACTGAACAAATATTTGTTTTTATTTTGTGGTTCTTTGCTATCTGAACAGTCTCAGTGTCCACATAAGCTCTCCCCTCAAAATAAGATCACTTCAATTACCTGATTATTTCAAAAATACACTTTGTTGCTCATTTAGATTAGGTTGTACCTAACAGCTTTGTTCAACAATTGGCTTTTACTGCATTATGAATTCCTAAATTTTTTTTTAAGACTAAAAGAGGTAAAATCTCATTCTGTCTCCATACAGAATTCAAATATTTGTTTACTGAAAAAATAGAGGATAGTATTTTCAGGAATTGGGCTATCCACTAGTAGGCTAATTAAACTTAAATTTCATTTTGAGATATGTTCCTGTTATCTATCAAGTAGAGAGTAGTCTTCCATCAGCATTAAAGTAAAATACACCTCAAACTGCTTGAAAGAGGACAGATTATTGTCCTAATTGGGTAGCTCATTTTGTGCTTTATAAGGAAGAGCATAGAATGAAGAAGGGAGTCTCCAGTGGAAACAGTGATTGCCACTGTCCTTGTCTTTCCACTTCTCTAACACACTTCCATGAAAGAGCCAAATTGTCAAAGGCTTTGAAGGTAGGACCTAACAATAATGAAGTAATAACCCAGCCAGACATTGGATTCGTGCAAATTTTCTACAAAGTTTACAGTATGAGTAGTTTGTTGGTTTTTTTTTCCTCAAAGCAGCAACAGCACAGCTGTGAAAGCCTCTGCAGCAGCCTGCCCAGTTAATGAGCTGTATCCCACTACTGCCATCATTGGAAAGCTCAAAAGTTCACCAATTCCTAGTCTCACGAGTTGCAAACAATACTGTTTTTCTTTCAATATAGAATTCTTATTGTGAGGTTTGTGATCTGAGTGCAAGAAGATCAAAAGGGTGGCAAGCTGCTTGTGGCTGTAAAAGAACATTATTTTTCCTCCTCTTTTTGGCCAGTAAAATCCCTTCAGAAGCATGGAATAATGCTTAAACTACTCTGATCTGTATCAGCTGTAGTCTTAATATGGGAGTACCTTAGGAGTTGAGTCCAGCTACTAGCTGCTTTTAGGTTTACATTAGCTATGCACAAATCTTAAGTGGGAAAACAGTCAAGTGACACATACATTTTAATATGAGTTTAAACAAGTTGTACATACAAGATTTTTTCTAATATAGTAAATTTCCTGTTATACGCATGCAGAACGCATCAGTGATAACTGTTTTATTAACAATGTATATAACATAATACACTTGTATGTATAGCAGCATGATATAACTATATAATCTATATATAATGCCGATATTATAAATAATTTGTTTTCTATAGATAACCCTCTAAAACATGTAAGGCACTTCTCCTTGGAAGAAGATCATTGTCACTTCTGAAAACCAGTATTCAGAAAGAACAAGTGACAACTATGAAAATCTTACACTACCAGATTTTTCTGTGAGAAGCAGTAATCTTTTTTAAACAAACCTTCCAATAATCTCTATTGTTAGTCAACAATTCTTCTCATTTCCAGTAAATTCAGTAGCTGTTTTTCAGTGCAAGTGGGACTGTGATATCAGGTACTGCAGACTTCAACCCTTGTTTAGCTTAATCTTTCAAATAATAATCTACACTATACAGACAGCATTAAAAGAAATCATCATTAAGGGAGAAAACATTTGTTTGTTTCTCACTGTAGTGCTCCTTCACACTGAATTGTGAATTATTCCAGGATACTATGCCCAGTCTTAGACTGTTAAAAGGAAATACTTTAGGTGTAGCAATTTTTGTATTCCCAAATGTCAGCTGGCAGAGAAAAGCTGGAATAATCTAGTTTGCAGATGACATCTAACTGGAGGGAAAAGCCAACACGCTTGAGGGCAAAGCTGCCTTTCAGGAGAACCTAGACAGGCTGGAGGATGGGCCTCCAGGAGCCTTATGATATTAATTGGGTGCTAATGTGGAGTCCTGCACTTGGGAAGGAATAACCCCTTACAACACGACAGGCTGGGGACTGACCAGCTGGGGGGCAGCTCTGCTGCAAAGGCTCTGCAAGCTGCACATGAGCCCTGGCAGCAAAGGGGGCCACCAGCATCCTGAGCTGCATGAACAGGACTGCAGCCATGGAGCAAGGGAAGGGACTATCCCCCTCTGCTCAGCACTCACTAGGCCCCCTCTGGAACACTGTCCAGCTCTGGGCCCCTCAGGACAAGAAAGACATGGATAAACCGGAGCGAGTTCAGCAAAGTGTCACCACAAGACAGTCGGGGCTGGAGCACTCGCCCTGTGAGGGGAGGCTGAGGCAGCTGGATTTCTTCAGCCCAGAGGAGAGATGGCGTGGGAGGAACCGGCGCAGCGGCCTTCCACTGCCTGCGAGGAGGGTGTCGGGGCAGAGCCAGGCTCTTCCCAGCGATGCTGGCAGGAGGAGAAGAGGCACCAAACACAAATTGAAACAAGAGGGGTTCAGACAGGACGTAAGGAAAAACTTGTTCCTTAGGACAATCAAGGCCCGGAACAGGTTGCCCAGGGAGGCTGTGCAGTCTCTGCCCTTGGTGGTTTTTGAGACCAGCCTGGAGAAAGCCCTGAACAACCTGGTCTGATCTCACAGCTGACCTTGCTTTCAGCAGGAGGCTGGACTAGAGTCCTCCTTTCCAACCTAAATTATTCCACGCTTTTAATAATGTAACACACTGGTGTCTGTAACAAGTAGTAGTAAAAGACTTTCTTTGCTTTCTTGCACTAATATACTTAGCATACATACAGATACCACTGATAACTGTTTGTCGTGAGACTGTTTTAAAGTGACAATCTCACTCTCAGTTGTTACTAGCAGAAGGAATCTTTATAGTAAAAAGATGGACAACAGCCTTCACACCCTATCTCTTTCAATACCTCACATTTCTGGCATTTTAGAGGGGAAAGAGGAGGAGACAAGAGACAAACATACAGGTGTTCTGGATCCAGCACCAGTCATTTTGCATTTTAAAAAAAATTAACGTGTCAGGACTGTTACGGACACATGAACAGATGGAACAAATGTGGAAAGTGGCACACACAAGCCAGATACCCTGAAATAATTTAATTTGTTGTTTATGTATCTGAATATGTCCTGCAATAATTTATTGGACTGTTAAATGAAGTAATGTCTCCGTATGCTCATTTTTAGATTTTTATTTATTTTTTTGTTCTCCAGCAACTCTCAGCTGCTACTGTGGAACAAATGATAAAATTGTTGGTATGCTACAATGTGAAAGTAATATTTAAATTAAATAGCACCTGTCATCATATTGCCAGAGACTGTTTCTAGTCCACTGGCCCACAAAGAAGTAATCACTGTCAAAAAGAAGAACAAAGAAAAATATAATCTAAAAATGAAGAGCTAACAAAGAAAACATATAATGGTCAAAGATGAACTGACCTGAATAAAAACATTCTGCAGGGAGCCTTGAAGGCAGCTACAGAGGAAACTGGCAGGGGTGGATGAACTTAACCCTGTCCAGACTTTTGCTCTGCCAGAAACAATAGCAGGTATTGTGTTAAGTCTGGCAGTTCAGCAAGAGAAACAGCAATGAATCACAAAGTTAAAGGTGAACAGGAAAGCTTTGATGGCAATTCATGCGAGTACAAATGTGTTTTAGTCATGCTGTAAGCTACAGAATATCAAACTTGTAATGGATAAACTAGCTAACCTATCACACATTTTCATGAACATCAGGGTGTACTGCATTTCCATATGCTTTAGCATGAAGTTCTTAAGTGCACTGTGTTGGAAAGATGGAATATTTCTAAAAAATTATTTCAATAATATATATTTACAATACTGCAGGGCTATGTTCTGTTGATCATACACACATAGTTCCCCTCTTTAAGGTACAAAGATGTAATTCTGGTCTTTGGAGTTTATCATAATCTTTGCAAAAATTAATGTGGAAGAAAACTTCAGTTTTTATTTATATATATATATATATGCTTGGATTTATATATATATAAATAAAATCAAACACAGTGTACAGAGCTGCCTCAATGCATCTTCGGGTCTACTTGTAGCTCTACACAGCATATAGTGAAAGGGGGAAAGGCTTAAAATCTAATAAAGACAGGCAAACATCACAAATGCATTTCAGTGTTTTACATAAGCATAAATTTAAACACATTTAAGTGTTTCATTGAATGGCCACAGAGAATGTGATAGCCATTTCAAGTATTTCTTTTCTTTTTTTTTCTTTTTTTAATGCCAGTTTATTTATATACAGAATTTCAGTTACAAATATAACTGGTAAAGTTCTATACCATTCCTAAGTCAGCTAAGGAAAATATCCTACTTTCACATTTATTCTGCTCTTAATCTTATCTGAATTAATGAGAGATCAGTGGGCTGAATCTGTTGCAACCTATTATTGTAAGGAGGGATAATAGGTGGTTTTGATTGACAGGACATGCATTATTTATACAACAATTGACTGTGCTTTTAAATATGCCTACAACTGCTGTCTTCTTATTTCTCCAGAGTATTGCCATGGAGTTCTAAATTTCACTGGTAAACCTGAGTTCACTTAAGAAGTTATGTCGAAAGTCTCAGCTTTCCTAAGATAGAGGAAAAAGACAACTCCCAACTTCACTTTTGTCCTCAAAAGTTTTGTTCCATAGAACTGCACTGTACACTCATGTGCCCTCCCAGGTTAATACAGTCCAGCGCTGCAGAACCAAGGTCCTTGATCCTATTTGTTTCCTCAGTTCCTCTAGCTCAAAACAGACTCTCTGAATTTCTGAAGGAGAGGGAAGACAGGTGCAATATAGATCTCTCACTTAGGGGAGCTTATTTATTTATTTATTTAAAGCCTCATCACCTGTGCAGTATTCACTAGTAGTGAGAGGAGTATCATAACTAAAAAGTGACAAGTTTTGCTCTTCATCATGGAGCTTTCAATTTGATCTGAACTTGTTATTAAAAATAATGTTTTATAAAGAAATTCTACTAATACAACTTTTGCAGATCTAACATAGGCATATGATGAATATTTGCTGTAGAAGCTGCAGCAGGAACAACTACATTCTTTTTGTAAGTAACTTCAAGAAGGACTAAATGTGTCTGAACACTGTATTTTGAATAATGTATAGTTTCCCTTGGCTGAAATACACTGTCTTTTATTGTCACCAAGAGCCAGGAAAATCTTGAAGACTAGTTAAAAGGAGTCCTGAAGACTTGTTAAAAGGGAACTAAATGTGTGTGTGTGTGTATATACCTACTTAGACACATTCATAAGCAGTACTTGAACTCTGTAAGCTCTACAAAAGTATTAGGTATTTTTAGCAACATCATAAAGATCACCAGTCATGTAAAGGCTCTATTAGGCATACAAAAATTATCATGATATTGAAATCACAATGTAAAAGAAAGCTTTCCATCCTAAAATTTTATAAGGAGTGTGCATCCAATTATAAATTCACATCTGAATCCCCAGTTCTATTGTATGAGATATTCTTACCTTTTTCATATTCTTGCTAGTTCTATGTAATTGCTATTAACGTACTAACATGTTTGGACTTGTCTAGCTATACCAGAGCTGGCCAGAGAGCAAGATATTACATCCCCCAAAACAACAAGATACTCTTCATTTATTTTAAAACTTCCTTATTTCAATGTTTTAAGTGTCATTGAAATAACGTAAAGGAACAAATCCAAACTCAAATGCAATTGAACATCTAAACACTTGACTAATACACATTTGCAGAATTTTTACATCTGATGATGAAATTTTTTAAAGTTTTATCCATCCACTATGGGAAAGGGCATATAATGAAATTGTTCCTGTATGCTACAGCATTATAGACTTCAGAAAAAAATGTTTACCATATTTTCCACATAACTGAACTACCTAAACCTTCACATACTAAAATCTTCAATCATCTTCATTAATGATTTCTAGTGGTGTTTCTCATATATGGAATCTTTCTTTTGTGTAACTGTTTAACATCTAACATGTTAATTTGTATCAAATCAAAATGAGTTTGATCTGTAGCCTTAACATTTCTCCAAATTTCTAGAAATCATTATAGGAACAAACCCCAGCCTTTGCAGTTCTATACTGCAAATTAAAAATGCACAAAATGAGTGCCCATAAACCATATGCATAGTATTTGTCACAAGTGAAAAGTTGCAGCAATACAAGTGTTATAAACTTGTGATCTTCTAGAGTATCAAACGCACACCTAACAGACATTAAATAAAATTAAATATAGTCTGCAACTCTTACGGAGCTTGCAGAAGCTGCATGAGCATAAATGAAAGCAAAAACTGATCACTACTTGAGTGGTTAGTTTTTGCACCTTAGAAATATTTAATTTTATTTTGGTTAATAGAGATTATATACACAAGGCTACAAATTAATGTACTGTTTGAAATTCATGTACATATATTGTTTACTCTTCCACGTGTGTTTGCTCCAAAGAGTCCATTTCACATGTGGTGCACAAGCAGCTGCTAAATCAGGAGGTTAAAAGCTCATCTGTTGTCCTTAAAAAGATATTAATCCCTTCACCAACATGCTTACCTTAGAACCATAGAAGCTGGCAAAACTACATTTCAGTTGAGGCTTCTGCAAGTCTGTCAAATGTCTCTACTTGTAGACATGCTATATATTCAATTTTGAGACTAAAATTCTGTCTTGAGCTCGTGTGAGGGAAATTACTAAGTTTTAGAAGAAAGTTGCATTAAAGATCATTGTAAAACTTGAATAAAAACATTGTTCTTTCATTCCGCATGCTCACTGATTTCTTTATTGCTCTTTTGCTCCCTAAGCTTCACCCCTAAACTCTTTTAAGAAATCACTTGAAATGTAATACAATTTCAAGGTTCTCACTGTATGATTAATTTTTATTCGTAGCTCAAAATTAGAGCTAGTGTCCACCAGGACGTCATCTTTCTCCCTCTCTCAAATGTCAGTAATCACAGATCCAAAAATCAGAAGTCAAAAACAGCCATATTACAAAGTGGTATACAAGGAGCCAGTTTAGCACGTGGACATTTAATAAAATAAATCAGTATCACTTAAATGACTGGCATCTGGCACAAAGAAATGTCAAAAGCTGTATTTCAGCCTATTTTTTAAAATTTTGCCCATTTCAAACGTGTTCTCCACCTTATGCCTTTGACTTGCCTCTTTTTTTTTTATTATTTAATTTTGTATCGGGTTAATTTGTTCTACGCAGACCACCGCTTACCCCCAGCAAACGGGTACTCTTAACTCTGCGGGTGTGATCTTTCTCGGACATGCCCGGGACGGTCTGCTGAACCAGCGCACCCTCTAATCCGCACCGTGTGATCCCGCGGCGGGCGCTTATGTAATCCTGAGGGGCTACACGAAACGGGCGCAACCGGGAGACCGCGGCGGGGGGCGCGGCGCCGCCTCGCCTCGCCTCGCCTCGCCTCGCCTCGCCTCGCCTCGCCTCGCCTCGCCTCGCCTCGCCTCGCCTCGCCTCGCCTCGCCTCGCCTCGCCTCAGGGAGCAGCGGCCTCGCCTCGCCTCGCGCGGGGGCCGGTGGCGTCGCCTCAGGCGGAGCCGCCCCGCCCCGCCCTCTCCCCGCACCTCACCTTCCCCAGCCCGTAGTACTACGGCGCCGCCGTCCGCCGCCGCCATTGGCTCGGCGCGGCTCACGTGACGCGGGGCGAGCACACGCGCGCGCGCCCCCTTTAAACCGCCTCCCTCCCCCCTCCGCTAACGGCTCCTAGCGACGGCCCGTTGTTTCCTAGGCGACCCGGGAGGAAGGGCGGGCGCGCGCGGGCACGCGCGCCGGCCCCCCCCCCCCCGCCCGCCGGTTCCGCGCGAGGGCGCGCGCCCGCCGCCGCCGGAGCGGGGCTGCGCCGGTGCCGCCGCCGCCGCCGCCGCCGCGGGCAGCAGGTATGTGCCTCCGTGCGCCGCGCCGCGCTGCCCGCCGCCGCCTGCCGTGCGCGGCGCGGGGGCCCCGCCGCTGCCCGCGCGCCCTGCGACCGCGGCCCGCCGCCCCCGGGGCGGCCCGGCCCGGCCCGGCCCGGCGGGGCTGCGCTGGCGGACGGGGCGCGGGGCAGCCCCGCCGCGGCCAGGAAAGTTTGGCGACGGGCGCCGCCTCCCGCCAACTTCCCGGCGGCGGGGCCAGGGCCGGGGCCGGGGGGGTCCCGGGCCTGCCCGGGGCCGGGGCGCGGCGGGGCCAGCCGGGCTCTCGGGCCGCGTCCGCCGGGGCCGCCGGGCGGGCGCCTCCTGGCCGCAGCCTCAGCCCGGGCGCCAACTTCTCGTGGGCCGCTGGCGAGCAGCGGGAGCCGCGGTGAAGCCTCGCGTGGAAGCCGCGTTTGTTCTCCTCTTGCCCAGAAACCCGCCCAGCCCGTTCCGCCTCCGCGGTGCGGCCCCTTCAACGCTTTCTTCGTTCAAAGCGCTGTAAATCTGTAAAATGCTGCAGCCCTTTTTGGAAGCCTCCTGACCTGTAGTAGCACCGCCGCCTGCCCCAACAAGAAGAGGAACGGTAGCGTCTTTTTTTGAAGTCCAAATCAATTTGGGTCACTCTCAACCTGGGAGTTTTCTCTTTACCATCCATAATACTGAGTAAACTTAACAGGCCTTTTGGGTGTATCTATAAAGGTGACATCTGTAAACTGTGAGGATTGATGTGCTGTAACAGGAGAGCATGTCACAGTAACTTCACTTAATGAAAAGAGTAAATGAACGTGGATGGTTCCTAAGTTTGTTAGTCTGTTTGCCTGGTGCCCTTAGAAAAAAAGATCTATTAAATGCATCTCTGGCAGGATTTCTGGATTCTTACACCTCTACTAGAGAGCAGACCAATGTACGAGTTGTGTGTTAATTAGAGCATGCACCTAACACAATTGTAATAAGTGCAAGAGGTTATATATATATATATATATAAAAGGAGTAAACCAAGTACATGTGTAGGGTATTTACAGCTGTCTGCATACAACTGTTAGTGGAGAAGTCTCGTTTGTGTGGATGCAGGGCACCTGTCGTGTCACAGGCACACTGAGTCAGAAATTGCTATTTTGCGATGTGACTGTTGGGATTCACAGTTTTTGTAAGACTTATTACTGAGTCTTGCACAAACTGAAGAAAGTAAGCAATCTGTGTATTTTTAATGTGTTGTAAAATGTGTAGTACTTGAACAGGGCTCAAGTGAGACTATACTGATACACGGTAGTTTTCTGGTAGCTCCTGGGAAGATAATCCAAGTTCCTGCAGGACAGTTTTAAAAGGCTTATTAACAACCTAGTCGTGTTAGGGAAGTTCTGTATAAATTAGACTATACCATAGTGACACAAAAGTACTGTATGTAATTAATATAATGCAGAAATCCTTTAGCATGGAAAAAAACTGTACCTCATCTTGTGAACAAGATCTGTGTTATGAGACAGTGCAGATAAAGACTGCTTCTCTTACTTACAAAGGATGCTGAATAAGAAACAAATGTGTACTGCTTCAAATGTGTTATGTTTCCTAAACACCATTAGAGTATGCTTACAGTCAGTGAAGTGACTCAGTTCTCTGCGAGTAAAGAGCCTATATTCCTGAGGCAATGCATATGCATGCTCATTCTTGTGTGTTTCTGGACAAAGCGGAGTTGTTGCAGCTCCTATGTATTGGATTGCAAAATTGACTTTCCTTCCTCTGTGTTCAGGTATTTCTTTGCACAAAGGTGAGAAGAGGTGTAGGTTAGATGAAAATTTAGATGTGGTAGTGGCATCACAGCTATGCTAAACTTAGTAGCTGGCAAAGAGAATATGTAGCAAGAGCAAGCGTCTGTTATTCCAGCTTCAGAACGGGAATGATGGGTGAGATGAAGGTCTTAACTCCAAGCAATTTATGAAAAGGTCAGTCAGAAAATTAAGACGTGAGTACTTGCAGTGCAAGTACTAGTGAAAACCTGCTACTCAGCTGAAGTATTTTCAGATTGTGACTGCCAGTGTAAATGCGGAACACGATGCATAGTGCAGCTGTTTTCCTATCACTGTATCTGTTACCAAAGGTTAGGTGTATGCATGCTTACAATTCTGAAGGTGCCCTGTAAAAGATACGTGCGGCTCGTTACACTTTCTCCCCCCCCCCCCCCCCCCATACACTAGGTGCTGTTGTGCTGTTTCTTCAACTTGTGTTCGGTGGTGACACACCGAAGCCTCCTGGCTAGCAGCTTGCCGCCCATTTCCTCTCTGATGGTCTATACACTGCGGTTGCTGACTCTGCAGTAATATTGCACCACAGGTTACTTCTAGCTCAGAGGGATGGAACTAGCAAAATTTCAAGCACGGTTGAAAGCGTGATTACATCTAAATTAGATATTGGACAAATTGCATTGCCCTACAGGACTCTGATATGGCTAAGGTTTATGTATATTCTATTATCTGTATTTATTTAAATTACTGGCCTTACCTGAAAGTAGAACAACAGTTAACTGAATTGTGTTACGTAGTGTAAAACAGCCTACATACTCAAAAGAGCAGCGACTGGAGTCTTGCATCAATCAGTATGGTGCTCAACTCATCTGCTTCCTGAGTGATTGGGTTACTTCACAGACAAGACTTTATCCTTATGAGCACTGCAAAACCAATATTGACATAGGAGAGTGAGCTGGAGTCTTTTCTGGCTCATGTGTTATCAAAAGTGTCAATGAAGTGCTGTTTGCAGAGTCTTTATTGCTAGTGGGTACCTGAGAGGAAGACCATGATTTAATTCCTCCTGTCTCCTCCTCACTGCTCCTAGTCCAATACTATGTTTCTATTGAAACTAGTGGCAAAGCTTCCCTTAGCTTGAATGGGATGAGGAGCGGCAAACAGGGAGTCTGAAGTGCTGGCAAACAGGGAGGGGGGTGGGGGTGGTTTTTTTTTTTTTTTTTTTTAAAGGAAAAATCAGAATTTTGTCAGTACTTTTAGAATTACTTCTAACTAGTAAGATTGTAAGCATACTCTAATGATGTTTAGGAAACATTTGAAGCAGTACATTTTTTTTTTTATGCATTGTCCTCTGTAAGTGAGAGTATTCACGTCAGCATTGGTGAAATTTCAACATCAGGTCAAAAATAATAAACCTCAGTTTGTTAGCACTGCGGGGTAGAACGTGCCCATGCTTTGGCTGTAGAGGCCCCTGCCCAATGTGGATCAAAAGCTTTTTCACCAGTGTTAGACGGTGCTGTGGGGCCTGAGGCTGAGTGAAAGGTGATGGGAGGGTTACTTCAGTCTCTCTCTCATATTTCAGTTCACCTATTTGCTGGACTTAGGATATGGCTTGACATGAGTGATGTATTGGGGTTTAATTCTTAATTTAGTTGTAGGGTCTCAGTTACAGCCATGTAATCCTATCAAAATCATTGGTTTTGCATGAGTGTAACGAAAGGCAGACCCTCTTGTAAACTTGAGTAGCAAATGGAAGTATTTTAACTTTAATACTTCTGTCATTAACTAAACAATATAAAATTCAATATCTGCTTATTACTTGCTTTGTTCAAAACCATAATATTTTCCCCGTGAGAATTTCTCTCTGCCTCACTTCCCTTTTATCCCCTCTAGGGTTCTGTGCTGCTTTGCTCCATTTCAATTGTAAGCTTTTTACAGCATGTACTATGTCTTTCCTTGCATCATGTAAATAAAGCACCATGTGCACCTATGGTGCTATATACAAATAAAACTTCATTACAAACGTTTGTTCAAATTTTGAGGATGCAGAGTTAAAGACCTGCAGGTCAGAAAATGCCTGATTTAGGGTTGCACAGACTTAGTTTTGTCTGTGTTGTGAGACATTGTTTTCCCTGAATGAGTCAAACATTTGCAGGAAAAATAGTACGTGAGCTTAATAGTTAAACTGCAAACACAAGTGCAAAGCATAGAAAGCTTAAGTCATACACTGTTTTAAATGCACTCTTGCCTAATCTTAAAGATCTTGACTTCCAACCCAGATAACCTTCTTACAGATTAGTTTCTGGCATGGAACCTCTTAGAATGCTGCGTGGGTGTTCGGTAGGGTTTTTTTTTTTTTTTGGTAAAACAATATTATATACAGGTGTAACAAACTTCCCTTGTTCACCTTATAACAAACCCATAAGTGGGGTTTGAAACTTTAGTGGTAATTTCTATTTCAGGTAATTGCCTTACTTGCTAAGGCTGTTTATCTTGTGAATGAGGAAGGGCCTTTGTGGTCTGTGCTCTGTCCAGGAAAACGATGGATCAAGTCTGACCTATTTCATCCTCCTTTCTGCTCTCTGCCCTGCCACTCGGCTTTTTTGCTTCCGCAACCCATAAGTGCTCCTTAGGACGTTGTCTGTCACTGTGCTGTCATAGGGGCAAGCTCAGCCATCATGTATGTGGGGTTCATGTTCAACTGATATTTTTACAGGCAAGTAAATACATATTTTGACAGGCCACCAAATGTCTAATTAACAAAATAAGCAGGTATAGGAAAATAGTTCAGCTGAACTTGAGTGGAGTGCCATGAGACAAAGAGTGTTTCTGCTGTTTCGGGGAACTTCAAAGAGTGCCTGCAAACGAGGCGAGTGTCAGAGCTCTTCAAAAAAAGGTGCAAAACTCTTTGTAGTGGAAAGTGTTATATGGTGGTATTTTAAGTGTTCCTACCAGCTTTTTCTACTAATAGAAAATGAAAATTTTATCAAAATACAAATTTTATTGAAGTTGGTGAGACTTTTAGTATTGACTAATACTATTTTTAGTATTTTTCCAGAAATACTTTTGTTCAAATCAACCAAATTTCTTATGAAAAAATGTAACATTTGGACTACCAGTCCATTTGGCCGAAGGTATGAGTTCAGAAAGACTTTTTTTAAAGTGAACTAAGGAGTTCCTGTCTGCAATAATTAACATTAACAAGCATCCAAGATATAAACATGAGGCATGTGATGTGCCTCAGCTAGCAAACAGTCCATATTTTTTCTCAGCATGTAATAGCCACGTGGATTTTACAACCCACATCTAATAAATTATCACATTCTTATCTGGAATGATAAAATTAAACTACTTTGAAAACAACTTTTTTAATAGGAAAGTGAGATATGGGTCAAGGGTCATGTGTTAACTTGCACAAATGTCTCCAAAAAAAAAAAAAAAAAAAAAACTCAAAGTTTTGGGTGTTTTTTCCTTGTGCTTATTTACTGTTTTTCTTCATCCATCACCAGCTGCCACCTCCAGCAGTCTGAAAGCTTTTGTTTTGTTTTTTTTCTTCCTCCTATTTGCTTTTAAAAAGAAGGGCTTTCTGAGCAGGAAACAGTGAAGTAATTAAATAGAAATGTTTAACTGTGAAAGGTGTTATTTTTAGGACTAGCTCAAAAGGGCAAGTACTCCTTGGAGACCTTATAATATGTGGCCAGATTGTCTCCTCCAACTGGAGGAGCAATGCAAGAGCTAGGAAGCATCAAGGTTTACTTAAAAGTTTTTGACACGTTATCTTTGGACAAAAAGAGATTTGGAGGGGGCCACCGAGCGGGTGCAGCTTCTGAGCCTCTCGGCTCTTGGTGCTGCCGTGGAGAAAGCCTCGGCCTCCCGGGGGCTGTCCCTGTGCAGTGGTGTCTCCTCAGGTCCCTTCCCTCGGAGCCATGGGGATGCTCGCTCTCTTCCCCATGCTCGTGCGGTGGCTTTTTGTAGGAATGCAATGCAGTTGGATGCAGCACAGATGCGTACCTGCCTAGCAAGGGTTGTGCTGAAGACGACAGCTGTTCCCCAGCTGCCCCCAGTCGTTGCCCTTGCCTCCCTGAGATTCAGATCCCAAGGTACAAGGAGCAGAGAAGTTTACATATGCTTCTGGGAAGAAAAGGTGCATGCACGCGTCATGGGCATGCTGTGGAGACATTTGTCTCCCCACTCACCTTCCCCCCCCCCCCCCCCCCCCCCCCCCCCCCCCGGTTCGTGTTTACTCACTTCTCCACCTTTCAGCAAAGGGGAGCATATGGCAGTGTGCTGTCCATCTGGTTGCCACTTACTGTGAAATCATTATGCAGGCAAATTTGGCCCCCATCTTGCATTTCTGATGTAGGTAAAACTGTTAATAGGATGACAGCTTAAGTGTTTATTCTGCACTGTAAATGGGAGTGAGCACAGAAAGTGAATACAAAGGGTGCTCTCTGTACGTTCCCAGTCTTCTCCTACGTTAATAAACACTCTGTCCTGGTATTCAAAGCAAAAGGTTGGGATCCCCATTGTGCTGTGGGCTGTTCAAATGTGGATAAAAGGCAAGTCCTGTCCCAGAGAATTTACAGTCTAAATCAACTTTTAGGACAATGGGATTGGTGATAGGTGCTTAGGAAAACCTTAGTTATATAGTTAATACTGTATATATACACCATTAGAAATTTTGCTGATGTTTCTGCTTCCTAGCATGAGCCCATAATACAGGTTTTTTTAAATGCCTAAGGTAGAGATACTAAATAATTCTTCAGTACTTATTTCCCCTGGTAAATGATTAAGTGCAAGACTTGTAAGAATCTGTTAATTTGGAGTCTTGTGCAGTTTGGGTATTTTCAGATGCTCCTCTTCATAATCTATATGTTAAGGATCAGCACTAAAAGAGAAGGCCGATTGACTTTGGTCGCAGCATAAGCCTGCGTACAATTTTTTTCTTGTCATCTGACTTCAGATTGCTGCTACTGAAATCATAATAACCTAACTCTCTTCTGGTTCTCTCAAGGAGTACCACTGAACAAATAACTAGGATATATTTGTATTATAATATTCTTAGATCTTACCTGAAGATAAGAGTACGTCCAGAATTAATTTTTTTAATACATTTTATTTTATACATCTGATAGCTAACCTTTGGCATTGTCTGCTTCTTCAGTCATTAGTTTGTTTTTTCATATAGCCATGTGGAAAATGTAGTATTTTTTTAAACTGGGAGATACAGTTATAAAACCAGAAGGTAAGTGGGAGAGTCAGAAGCAAGTAATTTACCTGAAACAACCTTGCTGTTTGGATCAGGGATCCTTGTTTTTGATATTGTGCCATGCATATTTATTCTGTAGGACAGTGATGCAGTGACCTCTCACTGTGATATAAAAGTGCTTGTGGACTAGTAAGAATGGTTTTGGCTTTGGGGAGGAGACTGGCTAGAGTTTAATTTCACTGTTTTAAGATTTTTATTTTGTTTTGAACAGAAACACGGTCAAATTCTCAGCATAACATTGGGAATTTTTGCCTTTTTTTTTCCTGTGAGTGAATTTTAAAGACTGTAGATTGCTTTCTAAAAAACCTCATGTACTAAAACAGGTGATCAAGAAGTTGTTCATGTTAAGCTTTCTAAGAAAACCTGAATTAGAGACCTACTGTACACTGTTTTTGAACAGATACTCTCTATATTAGCGTATCTTCTGTGTGTTTTTAAAAAGGAAACCCAACCCTCAGTATACAGCTGTGAAACTAGGCTGCCCAGTGGGAATACTGATCAGTGTTTGGGAGAAGAAAATATTTAATGGCTTTTATTACAGTCTCATGGCCGCTGTGTGCTATCTGTTGATGACCTGTAGCTGAATATCTGTAGTAGTATCACTGGGCAAAGCCTGCTCTGCTACCCGAAACTGAATAGTGGGGTCTGTTAAATCCTTGCAGAGCAGGATCTTGTAGTATTTTGGATGAAGCTAATTCTTATGATGAATGTTGAAGATTTCTGCTCCAGGGACTCTTACAACCCCTTGAATATTGAGCTAGGTACTGCCCAGTTGTAGTTAAAAAAACAAAACAAAAAAAAGGCCATATGTTCTCTCCATGAAAAGTGCTCTTCAGCAACTCCCTGCACTCTTCTGAAGTTTGGGAGCTATGGAAAGAAACTTAGTACTTTTTCCTTTAGTGGCTTGGTGTTGCACCCAAACTGAATGCACTGTTTTCTTCTGAAGCTTAGATAAGATTTTTGCTTTTGAAGAACTTCTTTGAGTCTAGGATAATTTTGCTTTTTGGGGGAAAAGGGAAAGGACTGGAGTCAAATTAGCTGATAGCCTGCTGAGGCTTGCATATGAAAGCCCTGGGTACGGTGAACTAGCAAACAAAGAATGATTGATTATTCATGTATGACACATTTGGAGGTAAGACCAGGTCTCGGTGACTAGCTGGAATCTGCTAGTGTCTGTTTATTTGCTAGGTTAAATGGAGTAAGTTTAACTGCTTGTCTAGTGAGAAATGATTTGCATCCTCACCTAAAAAACAGTTAGCTATCACTTTCACAGACAGCCTCAGCAGAGAGATTTAATAGAGTGAACATGTGAAGTGAGCTTTCTTCTGCTTCACACCTTCAAATAAGGGTTAAGGCATGTGAGACAAATCGGCTGTGAAGTATGGGCTTGCACAGTACACTTTGCAAGGAGAGGGAGGACGTCATGCCCCTAGTGCCTGTGTATTTCACAGGCTTCAAAATTTACTTTTAGCTGACCTCTAGGCCAAAACAAATTCTTGTTCACTCAAAAAATTGAGTACGCAGATGAAATCACTTTAAAATGCATTCACTTTTTACATTGTTAGCTGTGCGGGACAGGAGCGCTGTCCAGCATAATGAGATCCTTATCCCGATTATGATCCTTTCATAAAGCAATAGAGAATGTTTTATCATAGCAATGAAGACAGAAAAACAGAAGGCTAATGCTCAAAACATTGAATTGTAAAATGGTCAATTTGGCATCAAGAACAGGTGATGGTGATATTTTGCTCCCCTAGAAGGACATTTGATCTTGGGGTATACCCTGGTTTTGTTTATACTGTTTATTGAGCATTTCACAGGCTGCAATAGACTGTTTTGCTGTTAGTCTGACTGCATGTGTAAAGCATACTGCATGAACAGCATTTGGCAGGAGAACATAGCGTATCTGAAACCTTTAATTATATGCTGTAGGCAGCTCTGTCTAGGTCAGAAGACACTGTATTATCAAATAATATTGTAGGCATTCAGAACTTGCACAGTAGCTTGATTATGTATTGAATAATTGGTCTTTGTTAAGCAGATAACGGCAATGTTTGCCTGTAGAGCCTAGGTTTGAAATGTATGATTTGGAATATTCATATTTTAAGTAATCCATTATCCAGTTGATGTAAGAACTAAATAGAGCAGAGTTTGGTTTAAAAAAATAATAATAATAATTTTTTTTTTTACAGCAGCAAAGACTGCCTGTTCTGCCCTGTGTGTCACACTTCCACTTTCTGTATGTTCTGAGCGTGTCTGAGAGTTTATTGCTTTATTGCATTTCATTCTGTATGTTCACCTGCAGCAACACTTAGGACCATGCAGACTGTTTAAACACAGCCTGGGAGGAGGGAGGGAAAACAAGCCCTGAACTATAAAGCAGTAATGTTTAGAAACTTTCCAAACTGCTTGAGTGCAAAAAGGGAGGAAAACAGCTTGTGAAGGACAGCAGGTTTATGATTAAGGCACAAAAGTGGGAGTTGCAAGAGAAAAATAGTGTGTCATTCTCTGTTTGTATGCTGTACCTTATTTTCCTTATCTGTAGAAGAGAAAGCGTTTCTACCTTAGAAGTGATTACTTGGTATCTTTTAAAAAGTGCTTCAAGATCCTAAGGTGAAAAAATAGGTAGTTATTGACTGCAGTGGCAATGACTGATAATTTTCGCAAGTATATCAGAGTATGATAGTTTTGAGGAGGGTTTGCAAGTTCCTCTGGGCACATGAGCTCCTGCTTGGAGATATCTATCAGTTTGGCAAAATCCCCAGTTGCTTCCTGTATTTTAGCAGGGCTGGGGAACAGGCGATGATAGACAGACACTCTTCTCTGGACTTCATTTGCTTAAAAGTCAGGCATCTTATTTTCTTTTTCCCAAGCTGGAGTTTAAGGGAAAAGCAATAAGGCGATTAAAACAATTGCTTTGAAGGACAGTAAAAATGATCAAACCTGCCCAAAATAGTGGTTCTACACTATTGAGTCCAGCAGATTCAGTTAGAGACATGCACACTTCTGTATCTGTGACTGCTCAGCCTGCAAAAGATCAAGCCTGCCTGGCAGTGGAGGAGTTACATTTTCCGTATGAGCTATATACCCGTTTGAGCTGGGATCAGCACTCTTTGCCTTCCCTAAGGAGATGGCAGTGATTGTAGCATTTATCATACATAAAGGAATCTGTCTTGCTGTATTTGGCTGCCAAAAGACATCTGAAAAATGGGGACAAAAAGCAGTGTCCAGGATCTCAGAAACCCTTTAGCCGGCAGAGCTGATAGTGAATTAAGGAAATCACTCCCGCAGGGCTTACCCGAACCCTACTTTTAGTAACAGCAATAGTTGTGAGCTGGGTATGTTTGGTAGCGTGCCTGTAAAGGGATCAGCTAGGAGAATTGTCTGAAATGTTGGTCTAGTGGTCTGCGTGTGAAACTATTGACCCATGCTGCAAAGTAGCTGTCCTCTAGGCCAAAACCAGTTATTGTTCACAGATAAAATTCTGTGGCCAACATTAAAAATGATTACTTGGAAATAGAGCAGAAATGATGGGCAAGAGTCTGAATTGTTGGGGTTCAAGGGAAAAATCCAAATGCATACCTGTGTGTGTGGTGGTGGGTTTTTTTTGTTAAGAGCAGGGAGCTTGTCTGGATTATTTAGGGTTTAGAAAAGCACAGAATGTAATGCAGGTCCTGCTGCTGTCAAGCAACCCTGTGACTGGGGCAGAGATGTGAGACCAAGGGCAAAAGTTCTCCCACGGCAGGAGAAAACTGAAGCAGACTGAAGTGTCAGAGCAGTTTTCCAAGGGAAAACTTTGAAAATTTGGACTTGGCTTGAGTCTTCTGTGCTTTAAAACGTAGTGAAGATGACAGATCAGTGCTTCTGACTTGGCAAAATTAAGATTGCTTTCTGGGAGACACAGCAAAACGGCCTCCGAGGCTGCTCTGGGGATGCTCAGACTTGCACACCTATGATAACTATGCCCCTTTGCCAAGAAAGGGGAAAGAAGGGACTTGATAGCGAAGATCAAAACCAAAAATGATATATCAAGGTGCATTACATGACCTGTTTTTTCACTTCTCTGCTATGAGTAATGAAGATACGTGGTGCTTAATTTCTAATGACTTTCCTCATATCCGGCTAAGCGTTCCCTCCCGTTCACCCCCGAAGGACCTATCTACAAGGATTCTTGTGATTTGAACGAGGAGGGATGTGTGTAGCAACAGCTACCGAATATCCACCATGGGCCCAGCTGCTCCCTGCTCGTCTGTCATGTCATTGGGTCTCAGTGGGGTTCAAGTTGCCAATTGTTGTTTTAACATCCAAGTGAAAGGAGGGATGAAGGTATGGATATGTTCATAGCTAGCTTGTATGGCCTGTACAAGGGAAATGACAGTGTTGTATCCAAGCTTAGGTTTTTGTCAGTTTGTTAGTGTTTCTTGTTGATTTCAGTGCATGGATAAATGCATCTTTAAACTAGTTCTCAGGCCTTTTCCCCAGGCTATAGTTTTTCACTTTTTAATTGTAACTGAAATGTGGGAGGAAACCTTTCATGCTTGAGTATTTAATAAATTAAGATCTATTAAGTGTTATACCTTGCAATCCATTTGTCTAGAAAATCCTACTGCATGTTTTCCTTAAATAAGCAAGTAGGACCACCTGCTCTTCTTCTGGTTTTATGCAAATTTCCACACCACATTCACTGAAAAATGCACAGGTCAGGTTAGAAAAAGCATGTTTGCTGTGTGGAATTTTTTTATTACTGTATCTAGGGTATGTGCATGTATACATGGGTATCCTGCAGTTTGCATGCTTTTAGCATTCTCATTAAGGTAATCCTGCTGCAGGGATGCAAGTTTGATTCATACTCTAAACCTAATTGTCTCTGGTACAACTTCTCATCCCACTGATTTGCTGTGACATTTTTATGCCAACCATAGCGTGTGGCTATAAGGAGAAATACTCTTAAGATGTACTTTTTATCAGTTGGCCATAAACTGGTAGAGCAGAGGGGAGAAAAGCCAGCATACTGTGACCAGTCATTTCTCTCTTAGCTGTCGATGGAGCACAGTTTGAGAACATCTGGACTGTAAAATGCACCTCTTGAACTTTCATTGATCGGTTCCTTGGGCTGTCAGCCATGAAGTGTATTTTTGGATACTTGCAGCAAATCTTATTGCTTTGAGGAATGCCAAATCCATAGTTTTAGTCAGCTACTATTTTTTAGTAAGTAGGAAAAAAATTTCAGTTTGAGTTAAATATTTAATTTGCTTCTGCGTTGCAGATTGCAGTTTGTGTGGGTTATACCTGAGTGAGCTTCAAACTAGCCAGCTTAGCAACTAGTATCAAAGTCCAGCAACAGCAATGCTAGCTCACTGTGAGCTGCTGTAATCCTTCTCTCTAATCCTAAGAGGAACAATGATTGGCCTGGACACAGTAAAGCAATCTTTTTTCAATAAAAGCATCCCCTCTAAAAACAGAGGGGGGAAAATAAGCTTTTTGGTGTGTGGGTGTGTTATGGCTCATGCTTACAGGAGCAAAGGGAGGCATAGTAATTTGGTATAAAATGAAAGGGTTGACTCCTTACATGGGTGCAAGTTTGCATGCTACAGTTATGTATAGCACAGGTATTCCTTGGGATTTTTGAAATGGGGCATACTGTGGCTGGAAGTTGGAGGAATTAGTTCTGCCCTATGCACGTGTGCTTTGTCTGCCACCTGCAGCATCATGAGTTAGTGGTAAACTGCTTTAAAAGTGTACAGCTGCCTGACTTGGTCTAAACTCTGTTGTGTTGGTCCCTTCGGAGTGGGAAACGCTCTGTTCTTCGACAAGGGCGCTCTGCGTTTTGGCCTCCCCGTCCTTGGCAGATTTTTTTCTAGCCTATTGGATGCTGCCAATTGCTTCTCCTAGCGTGTTCTCTGAAGCTGGTTATATTTGGTTTGGGCATCTACCTATTTATGCTTAGGGGAAGGATGTTTCTGTGTTACCAGTTCTTAAGGAATGGTAATATGCTTTTAAGAAAAATCATTTGTTAGCAGAATCATTTTTGCAGAAACTTATCTCTGATTTAGCACAAAAGTTTTCATGTCCCGAAGCATTCCCTGTTTCTCATACTACCTGTCCTTCCCTTTTTTTTCCCTAAAAGCTCCTATTTTCAGTATCAGAGAAGTATGATAGTTCTGTTGAACCTGCCTATATTTATGAGGTATTTGGCATACATTGGTTAAAAACTGTGTGATCTTATTACTTAATCTAATTTGAGACAATGTTTGCAGTATTTGGAGCAGGGCTTATGTCACTTTAGGAAACACCTTATAAAGCACCTAACATGTCTGAGTAGTGTATTTAAAAAAAAAAAAGGGGGGGGGGACTAACTTTTCTTGCCCTGGTGGCATATTCACTTCTAGGACCTTAAGAAGCAAACACTTCTGATTATCATCTTGATATTTTTCTCCTGTTAATCTTATGTGAAGTTTGCAGGGATACTTTTGACAGTTCTCACTGAGAACTGCTGCTTGATGCCATCTGCAAGCTTTCTATCCTGTGTGTTTTCAAATGTTGGAAACCAGCATCAGGTCATGAGCTGTGAATTGTCAACATGTTTGAAATCAATATATTGAAAGTGGAAGGAGTAATGCAAGGGAATAACATAGTTTTAAGGAACCAGTGTTTTAGAGCTATACAGAGTAGAAATGAATGATCACAAGATATGGCACCTTAAAACCCTTTTTGATCTTCTCAGCAAGCAGTTTGTCTCATTTGTGCTACTTCAGGGTCAGGTGCAGCAAGTCTCTGACCTGAGGCCAGTGTAATCTTACTTCCTTACAGATATTCCTGTTTTATTGGGAAAGTTGTACTGATTTTTGCAGCCCCTTATACTTCTAATTCAAACAAGAATTTAAAACAAAACTACTTTTATTTTTGGAAGATTTTTATATGCATCTTTTAATTCAAAAAAAAAAAAAAAAAGAACAAACTACACTTACAATACTGGGGGCTTTGCTTTCTATTGGAAATGGTGTTTTTCACTGATTGAATGCCAGACCAAAAGTGAAAAACGTGAGTTCCAATCTCTGGCGCTGATGTCTTGTGTGGTCTTCAGCTTTGGGTCCATTCAGGGACAGTATACTCATTACGGTTTACTTCATCTTCATTGGGAGTGCTAATGGGTCTTTGACTTGAGGTTGACAACTAATTTAGCAGATAATGATTGGTTTGGAGGGGTTAATCCAATGTTAATGTTAACATCTTTCTGAAGAATTTCCAATGGTTTGACTGACACTTCATGTTTTTAATCCAGAAGCTAATATAGTTCTAACTTCCTTGCTCTCATCTGTCTGTCTTTGGATGCTTTTTTCTGAGTTTTTCCTATCTCTTAATGTTAATGGTTCAGTATTCTGGTAAAGTTGCTTTAACAAAGCTGAAGTAGAAAGTCATATTAAAAGTCTGGGTTTGCAGCTGTAGCAGTTCAATTTTGAACAAGAGACCAGCAAGTGCCTTAATCTTAAGATTTAAGAGCAAGGGTGTGTGTTATTTTTAGCTTAGTATTTGTTTAACATTTTGGGACTTGCATTGCACTATGGATCCTTTGCATAACCATTGCTTGAAAACATCCTTTTTTTTCTGATCAGTGCATGAGAACCTCCTTATTGGATATGGGTCATGGGACTTGAGGCACTAAAGAAGGTACTGCTAAAATAGAGTCGCGGAGGGTGGCAGCAGGACTGCTCCCCTGGGTCACGTAGTAGTGGCCAAAGCTCTCCTCTCTGCGCGGCACTGACGGAGGCAGAATGCCCTGCTTTGCCCTATGGGGATGGTTGGGAACAACAGCCCTGCACTTTGAAGGCTAAAGACGACTGTCTGGTGGACCAGCGTGGTTCAGTCTTTCTGGTTTCTTTCTGATTTTTGTTTTAATGAAAATAGTGAGCAAATGAAGCCTTTTCGAATACAGCTGCTTACATATTCCTCGGACTGAACTCCAGGGTAGCAGTCTGTCGCACAAGCTGCTCTGCTGTATTACACTCCTCCAGCAGAGACTAACGTGTGAGGTAAGTGTTCATAGGGTAATTTTCTCTCTCCTTTAATGAATGAATTATAAATATTTCATACACATGCATAACCAACGCAGTCCAATTCGGAGTTAGCGCCAGCTTTTTGAAGTGAGAATAACTTTTCTCAACCAGCGTATCTCCCCAGTTCTTTATCTGTAAAGAAGCAGTTGTGGTCCTGTATTTGAAGAGTGGCCTAGAAATTAACATATGTGGCTTTTAGTTGAAAGTGCATGTGGGATTTCTATATCCTACTTGTTTCTTCCCATTTCTGTTGTACTTCTGTTAAATGCTTGAGTAGCACAATTACTCAGAAGTTTACCTCTGGAAATGCCAAAGAAGTTGAAGCCAGGTCTTTGTCTGTGCAATGTTTCTGGTGCTCTCAGTGCCACTTCAAGTAGACCTGCTGTGAGGTTAGGATCTTCTGGGTTTTCATTAGATGCATCAGTCGCTCTCCCTTATCATGCTGTCTACACTGTCTTTATGTTTGAAACTTCTCTAAGACAGGGAAGTACTGTTTTTTCCTTAAACAGAGGGAGAGCTGTGGGCTGGGAGGTAGAGGTCTAGATCTACAAGAATCCTTGGGCACCTGTAGTGGCATGCAGGCACTGAAGTCCAGACAGCTGAAGCAGCATCATGTGATAAAGATTTCTGTAGGGATCACAGCATGAATTTTATATGCCTCTAACATATCTAAGTATTGTTCTAATTTATTGCTCAGTGCTTCTTACTCCCCTGTGTGTTCTACTGAGATCTTAGTTGATTAGTGTGGCCATCTAGAAGTTAGGAGTGATGGTGTTCAGTTTTACTGTGTGTCTTTAAAGCCCTGATTCCAAGTGCACTAGGGAAGAGCAAGGAAGTACAGAAGTAAACTTAAGTCTCCTGAATCCTGGAGTACCATCCTCATGGCTTTACAAGATGGATTTCTTGATATGTTAGCAGTATTACCAAATTTGTGGGCACAGTGAATGCTGTTTCAGCGCTCACAGTGTTAAATTGCAATGAGGTTGATTTCCTAGTGAGGAATGACTTCACGAGCCCTTAATGATTTAGATTTTAATCACAAGTTTCTGTGTGATATTGTCACTATCAGTGGAAGAGCATGAGCTGACAGTCATCTGTGTAAAGGAAGGGGAATAACCCATAGTGGGTGTTCCTGCACTCCTCTCTGGAATTTATTCAGTAGTTCGTGGCACCTTCTGTTTACTGCCCTGTCAAGAGGGTGCCGACCCTGTCTGTTCTTGCGGGGCTGAAAGAATGTGAGGGTTGGCAGGGATGGTGATGGTAAGTTTTTTTTTTTCTTTCTTTTCTTTCTTTTTAACTTAAAGCAGGGGGGGATCAATTAAGCATGTTTACTCTCTGGAAGCGGTGTATTACATGAGCAGTGGCTGGAAGTATTTTAATATATATTTGTATGAACTATCAGGTAGCTTCACCCTGTAGCAAAAGTCTGTATGTCTGCCCAGGGCAAATACTTTTCTGCGTTTTCAGAAATAATTCCTGTTGTGCATTTTCTGTATTCTGTACAAAATAACTAATGAATCTGTTAACTCCAGTGAAAAAAGTTGTGAAAACCTGATTACATCCCAGTTAATGAAACCTGATGCTTACATTAAAGTTCTGCAGAAAATCAATAAAATGGTTTTTATTGGTTTTTCTACATAGAAAAATTAGAGCTTCAAAGCTCCAAAACAGATGGTTAGGTATAGATAGTGACTGAAATTATTTTTTAAAAATGAACTTACTGTTTTTTAAGTTGCAAAATATCTAATTTAAGTGCATAATGCAAGGTAGAGGTAAAAGCTCTTCATTCGTGAGATAGATCAGTTGTAGGCATATTTTGAGCCAGACCTTGGGGGGGGGGGGGGGTAGCTCTTGACTAGAAGAGCTCTTCACCAGGCCAGTTCCTGGGATTTGGCTGCAGCAGGTGTCACATCAGACCCTGTCCCGTCCCTGCCTGTGTGTTTTGTTGCTGTGCTGCTTTTGCAGAACCCGACCAAGTTTCTGTTGCTTTTCCTTTCCCCTTTTTATTTGGTAGAATCAGGGAAACTTATGCTTGCCCTTGCACTGTGGTGCCTTCTCGCTGCAGTGCAAAGAGCGAGCACCTTTTGTCCCGTTTCCAGCTCCTGTGGGAAGAATTGTTCCCTTCCGTGTGCCGTGCCCGCGGACCCTCCAGGTGGGCTCCAGATGTGCACTAGCCATATGTCTCCTCTGTGATGGTGTCTTCCACACTTCAATTAGAAGTGGGGGGGGGGGGGGGGGTTGTGCAGGTTTGGCCTCTAAATCTGGAAGTTACTGAAATTACTGACCAATCTATACAGCTGCCCTGGCAGTGCTGCTTCCTCCAGAGCATGTGTAGGACTGGCAGGGCTGGGCCTGCTCACTTGCAGCTTGGACTGAGTCCCTCACCATCAGTGTTTTGGGGCAGAAACCTGGCCTATAGCATGTAAGTAAGTGTGCACTTCATTGCTTGCTGAGGGAGCCAGAGTTGTACAGTTAAATGTGCTAACTACATATTAAAACAATAAATAACTATCAGTATATGGCATACTATTACAAGGCGATCAAATCTTGTGTTTTAGGCTCCAGGTGGTCAGGAAACAATTTTCCAGCTGTGAACAATACAACTGTTGGGTCCACATGCACTGTGTGAAATAATTTCACTTTTTTCTGAAGTACCAGACAGGAGGTGAATTAAAGATTTTGATTAACTGTCTGATCCAGCAGAGTGAAGTTTATCCTGTATGCATCACCAGGATGAAATATTGCAGCTATCTGTAAATTTGCAATCTAAACAGCTGGGCTACTTGTTGCCAGAAGCTAATCTGCAAGGAGTAGCTTTGTGTTTGGGAGAGCAATGTATTTCATTGTAATAGGCTGATTGTTATACACTTGCCTTTAAGATACACAGTAAAGCCGTAAAATCGTATGAATTAAATGTGTTTTGACTGGAAGGTTGCCCACAGTACTCATGAAGAATGACAGAACCTGGATATTTCTCAAAAATGTTTGTTGTATATTGGGTTCTTACAGTGAAATCTTACTTCCAGATACTGAATTTGACTTGTCTAATGGCTTGAATGGATTTAGTACCCGCTCTGCTTGAGTTCTGTTTGCTTCTGTGCTCCTGATTCAGTGAGAGATGCTGAATTGGTCTAAATAACTTTCATCTTAGTGTTCCATCTGAAATAAGAATATATTTACTGGCCTCACAGAGCCATAATTGGCAAGATGCATTCAGATCCTCGGCTCCAAGGAAATAAGTGCTAAGATTTTTTTTTTTATGTTTTGTCTTTTTTTTTTCTGCTCTAGTTTTAGAGCACTGAATCTCTTGTATTTTGGCTGACACTAACTCCTCTGGAAAATTACAGAATAGCATTCAGAGTTTTTTTTTTTTTTTAAAGTTTCAATCCAGAATGTCTTAGGTCTAGGATTCTAAAAACACAAGGATTTGTAACTTGAGGAAGAGTATAAAGGCTGAAGGCTGAAAAGGGCTAGACTATACCGATACGTAAATGCATTATTCTGAATATGGGCAGATACTCAAGCTTGTATTTATTAGAAGGTTAGTGTATGTTTAACTAACTCAAAGCTAATCAGACAAGAGCTGCCAGAACTTTGTATAGGACTAAAAACATTCACTCTAGCATATTGAGAAATGTATGTATTGTTTCTTTACTGTTCTTCTAAACATTGACTGGAACTGTCTTGCTCAGCTTGAAAACCAAAAAAACATGGCTGCAAGTCTATGGCTGGTGGCTTCTTACTGCAGTTCCTGGGAGTAAGAAAAGGGACTGGAAGCAAAAGCCAAGAGTCGATTTCTGACTGACCTAAGCAAACCAAACTTCTTTGAAAGTGAACTGGTGTTCAATTTGCTTTCAATAGTAATACATTTGGCTTCACGTGACTCAGCTAGGTTAGTGTCATTCCCAAGCATTTGAAATTCAGAAATTGAATTATTTTTAGCTAAACAAACATAAACCAAACTTTCTTTGCTGGGCTTCAAACTTGCAGTATTTTTTTATATTTAATAACAGAGGGTTTATGTGTGTGTGTGTGTGTTTTTTCTTTTGAGAGCCAGGATTTGTGGAACAAAACATCTTAATTGGGAAGGATGCCTGTAGTATGAATGATGTCCCAGTGATCTCCTGCCCATGTACTAGCTGAGCCTGAGCCATTTAGCTTCCCAGACTGGAAAAGACCAGATGCTTTCCATCCGGTGGAACTGGCAATGCCAGGCTCATTCCCACCAACATGTGCAGTGGCACATGCCGAAAAGCTAATTCTGAGCTTTCCAGCTGTGAGCCCAGAAGTAGTGTCAATGCAGTGTCCTGCCTGAGCTATTCGTCCAGTTCCACAGCCTGTGTTGGTTGGCGTCTTTGTGCTGGGCTGTAAAGAGATCATCTCACTTAAAACCGCCTCTGGTACTTTTAATTTGTGCTGCTTTGTATGTGCAGATACACTTTCTCAAACGCAACTATTGTCTCCAGCAGTTGGAGACTTGAGCAGAGCAGGAGATGTTGAGATGTGCAATAAAATAGTGTGAGCTGGCAGCCTTGTGCCTAATGCTCCTATCTGGAACACCAAGCATTCTTTTGTGGTTTCCCTCTCTATTAAGAGGCCTGAGCCTTTGAAGACTAGACAAATCGGTAAACTGACCTTTTAAATATGTGGTTGTTCAATTTCCTTCATTCTATGGAACTCGGAGAACCCTATAGAGTGTGTTTTTTCTTCCACATGGGGAAGATATGGAGAAGAACTGTTGAGGGTTCCACCAGTTTATTACAGCTAAATAAATTGCACTTCTGGGCACAGAACAGGATGGCATTGGCATATGTTGAAAGCATCTCATGCTGGAGCGTGTGTGCATGTGACAGAAGCCTGTCCATAGACCTGCCACGTGGCACCCTCCCTATCCTCCCAGCAGTGCTTGTGTTTCCCCAGTTTCTGGGTGAGGAGAGGGCATAGGGAAGGAGCCTCAGTGGCGTTCCTCCCTGATATCCCAAACAGCAGCTCCTCCTGTTTCTTTCTGCCTGGGAGCACCATCCCCTGCACATCTGCAAGCTCCTTTCGAAGAGAGTAGGCTGGACTGGTCTCTCCTGGGGGGTTGTATTGGTCTAGTCCTCCCCTAGAAAGCAGCTTTTCTGCTTCCAGCTAGTATTATTTGTCCTACAGTTCAAATTTGCAGTGCTGAAAGATCAAGATTCAGATACTGAACGTGATGCATTGTGGAGAGATTATTATAGTTGTGTACAAGATAATTTTTCTTTTTCTGCCCATCTAAACTTCTCTCCAGGAAATATGAACTAGACTTATGAGCCAGTTTTTAGGTATGTGATTACATATTGCTCTTTCTTCCACAGCTTTCTGCTTAATTTCAGCATACAGGATGATCCCATGAGGTAGAATTATGGCTGCATGAGCAAGTTCAAATCTGGTGTTTCCTGATTTCTGAATGCCTGATTTTTTCCAATCTAGATACTTTTACTGTGATAGAGGGCTAAGTGGCTCTTTCCCCTTTCTCTGCTGTGATACATTTGAAAACTTTTCTGTAGATCACTTCATAAACAAAGATGCAACATTCAGTGTCCCTTTCCTCTTCCTTGAAATGAAACAAGCTCTGATATTTTCTTGTACCTCTCTTCTCTTCCGGAAGCACTGTAGGAAGCCTTATCATACCTATGAATGGAACTGGGAATCTGCAGTGTAAACATAACGTTTATCAAATGTACTTGATTTGACAAGGAAGTTAATTCATTGCTTATGTTTACTGTGTGGCATCTCAGTGTTCATAATCTTTTGTCAAATTGAATTCTGTTATGGTTTTTGAAACCCAATAAAGGATGTATTCCTTATCTACCTATGCAGAGCTGAATAAACAAATCTTCCTTAAATGGTTGGCCTACCTAACAGTGGGGTTGAGGAGGGTCAGCTTAATCAAAAGATCTTAATTTTTTTTATCACAATGAACTTCCCCATTAAAAAAATCAAATTGAAGAAAATGTTCAGTGTGAAGCGAAATATTAAAATCGGAGGGCCTAATTTCAACACTTTGGAGGGTCCCTTCCTCCCTCCTGACAGAATTATTTGCAGATTTCAATCCATATCGACTAGCTCACTGAAACTTCATTTCCTTGGAGGTTTTGCTCAGGTGCATGTTGTTCGTGGTGGTTGCGTTCTAACCCAGGCAAGAACACTTTAGGATGCACCAAAAGTACTGTTATGTAATCAAAATTAATTTCTTCAAATTTTAAAGTATATCAGCTTAGGATGCATTTATTTGTGCCCTGCCTGTACAAGATGCAATGGAAAAGCTCCGTTCTCAATTTTAAGTCCCAAATGCAGTCAATCGTAAAATATCTTCTTTTGCCATCCCAGCATTAGTGAAGTGTTAATTTATGGGAGACAGTGAACAGCCAGCTTAAACACAGTTGTAGAACTGAATCTTTAACTGTGAGGGTTTCTCCCTTGTGAAAGAGAACAAGAAGTCGGACCTGTAATGAGCTGTTGGCCAGTGTTGTGGCAATATGATGTTATGAGCAGAACAGCTGAGTCTTCTCTGCTCGCTGAAATGCTAGAGGAAGGCCTTCTCACTTGGATTTGTAAATGGCCCTGGGTTGTTCTTGTCTGGTAACGACACGCAAGGAGGTGTTGGGACCTCTCCTGCTGGAGCTTCTCAGGGCTGCCCTTCAGCTGTGCAGGCTTCTGGATTTCTGAAAATTGGACTTTTGACATATATGATCAATAAAAGTTTCTACATATGGATGTGTATGGATCTGGTTGAAACTGAGAGGTTGAAATGAGATTAGTAAAATCAACCAGTTATCAGAATTGTCAGGTTTGATCCCAGAGAGCCTTGTTTCAGTTCTGTAAGGAACATAATTTGCACTGGCAGAGATGAGTGAGGGTGCCATGCTCATGCTGACCTCCAGGGTGCCAGCAGTGGTGTTAATCACCAAAATTTTCAGCTGATCTGTGGTTCACCCGGGAGTTCAGTGTAGCTACCCCTGAACCACACTGCCCTTTTCTCTTTGAAAACTCCTGGGGGTAATCTTCCTGATTAGGTATTTCCCTTCTTTTTCAAAATTTTCCCTCTTTCTCTCTGGCTTCCTGGACAGCTCCATGACTTCCTTAAGATTGCCCCATAGGAATCTTAATAACTATCATTTCCATTTGAGCTTTAGACTGTGTAAGAGTTTTAACTTATAGACAGATGTAATAACATAACTTTTTGTCAAAATGAAACAATTCCATTTCCCAGTGTCTATTAGATGTAGAATATAAAGTTTCAGAATGATGCAGAAAACAAAACACCTCCACCCCCCCCCCCAAAAAAAAACCCAAACAAACACAAAAAACATTTTCTTTCCCTTTCCTAAACCTGTTAAACGTTTTTAGGTTGGGTGCTTCCTCCAGTTCAATATTGCCAGTGGTGGACACATTATCTTAGGGGACAATGCTGATTTAAGTGCATCTCCACCGTGCTGTTTGTTCCCGTGCCTGTACCCACAGCGTCCTGCCCTATCTCCTCCCTCACAACTATTTTTGGAGCTGTACTGTGGCCTGCATCAAGGAAGTAATCCTGCTATTAAAAAAAATTAAAACATTGTGTGTGTGAAATGCCAGGTCAGTTCCCTGATTCGGTTCCCAGTAAGGGTCTGTGTGCAGCTGCCTGGCCGTGGCTGGGCAGCTGGATGCTGTGGCGTGGGCAGAGGCAGGGCAGGAATATCTAAATCCAGCACTGCAGCTGGAGGTGGTGTTTCCTCAAAGCATCTCCTGCTGGGTTTTCTCCAAGTACAAACTGTGAGACCTCTCTGTTTCTCTAAGCTTCTGCTGAGGGGTTGTATGGAAAAATCTTTAGTTAGAAGAAAGTGTCAGAATTTGGTTTTGTAACTACTTGTCAGTGCAGAAACTCAGCCGGTTCTGTTTTGTACAGTAGCTTACAGCTTCATGGCAGATACTTCTCAGAGAATGTGTGCAAATACAACAAATAAACAACTTCCAGCCATGTGGTCTTGATATAACATGATTTCAACTCAGCTGAACAGGGTACAAGTTAGCAGAGACTTTGGCAGAGAAAGTTTAAATTGAACTGTCTTCCTACTCTCTCATCAGTGTTTTTCAGGCACACCACACTGTGGCATGAGTTTTGTAAGGCTGTTTAAACCAAAGTCATGGTTTTAATGCAGAAGCAGGGGCCAGATTTTTTTATTTTTAAGGTTTCTCTTGTTTGTTTGTTTTAGTTTACAGTGTGTGTGCATATATATATATATATATATATGTGCACACCACATATACTATTTCACATATCCTGTGCTTTTGCATATGCTTTCCAAACTGTGGTCTATGAATTGCTTTTTTTCAGCTGGACTCTGTCTCCTTTTAGCAAGCAACAGCTGAGGTGTGGCTACTAACATCGAAAGGTTGATGTAAACATTAACAAATTAACTCGGGCAGGAGGTGTACTAGGCAGGGGCAGTAGTGTGAACCTTTGCTCAAGTGCTGCAGCGCATGACACCACTTCCCCGGCTGCACGATTCTGAGCATAACCAGCGATGTGTGGAGCAGCCGCCTGCCAGGGCCCCACAGAGGAGGGGCAAAAAAAATCATAATTCAGGGTACACTTAAAAAAATGTTGAGGAGCACTGGCCTGTATATAATACCTATGCAAAGAATGCAGGAAGCCAAAAGGGCTGGGAAAGGCAAGTACAGTAGTTTTAAGGTCTTGGCTTGGAAAGAGCTCAGTGAACTGGGTGCAATTTTCTTCACCTACCGCAGAAGTATGAAGAGCTGAGTCAGCTCTGCTGGGATCTGCTGGGATCCCAGACGTTTCAAGCTGGACTATTAGTCTACAAACCTGACTTTATACAGAAACCTGGATGCAGATCTATGCCTCCCATCAGATTGCACTGGCCTTTCAGTACATACAAAACAGTATCTCAGTCATTTAGTCTAGTGAATGTTTATGTTTTTTACAGCACTCCAAACCTTGCACAAGAAACCTTTTGGGGTCAATTCGTTCTTTTTTGTCATATCTCCTTTTAAAACTATTTCTGATTAACTTGAGAAACTATGTTCCTCTTATAGCCAGCCTACCTTAAAAACACTGATACTGCGGAACAAACAGAACTCTCACAAAATGGCATTGCTTGTACTTGCATGGTAACTCGGCATGTACCGTGGGCTGCCTGGTCTCGGTTGCAAGAGAGGAAAAACACCCTGGAACTGTTTAGTGATTCCCTCGGATGAGAGCAAGGCATTTTTATCTACAGAGTGTTGGCTGGGCTCGTGTGGAAAGGGCAGCACCGGAAGGTTTCTGCTCTCGGGTGGTGGTGGAATACCCAAGGGTTGCCCTTCGTCCCCTGCCCCTCTGAGCTGCATCCTTGCTCTTTGCTCGTGCTGTAGCCTCTAGGAGTGCTGGAAAACAAAAGCTACCTGCTGCTTCTCGTTGCCTTTAAACACACAGTGACACAGTCGCACAGAAATTTCCTGTGGAACTTCGAAGTGGTTTATGCTGATATAAAAGGGTTTTTTTAGGAAGTTGTATACATAGCATGCAGATGGAGAGGACTGCATGGAAAGAATACATTTCTGCAAACTTCAGTGTATATTGAGACATTTCTGTTGCTTGGATAAAGCCTAGAAAAGAAGCATGAATCATTGTAATCTGTTTAGGATATATATACAACCTGTTACATCCACTTTGAAGGTTTCGGTTGTGCTGCCCTCTTATTGTACATGTTAACTACTTGCTAACCACTTGTATTTTAATCTGTTAATTCAGCTAACACATTAGTTATCTGCATGAAAAATTACTCACTTTTTGCCACTTTTTCTCTCAGGAAAGCTCCACTGAGTCCTTTGGAGACTTGACTCCCTCTATCTCCTTTCCCGTTTCTCTCCACGTTACTCGTCTCACCTTCATGAGCGCCTTATGTCATGGTAACAATCTCTGCAGGGAAGGCGAGTTGGACTCTGCTCCCTCCGGAGCCATCGGAAGAGCTTGCTGCCAGCTGCGAGTCGCTCCTTCAGCCCTAGAGGTGAGTAAACGCTTCCCTGTAGAGCTGCTAGCTCCAGTGAGGGGGAGCAGGTCTGGCTGATTGGCCTTGGTGATGGTCAGACCTGGTTGAGTTGTGAAACAAAACTCTATGGATACGAATATGTTTCTAGTTTAAAAAAAAAAAGAAAGAAAGAAAAAGAGAAGACTTTCTGTTTTGGAGAGGGAAGCATTTCAAGGATTTGTCTTACGTCAAGGAATTGCAGTGCTGCTGACCCTAGCGTTATGACTTAAATTCCATCAAAATCATGAGATTTATCTGAAAACCAAAATTTTAAAGAATCTAGCTGTGCATTTTTTGGTCCACTTTTTGTTTGTTAAACCCCCTTTGAGAGGGAGGTCATGAGTGTTAGCACTGTGCTCGCTCCAAAATAAATGGTGAGTTTTACCTATGTTAAGAAATTCCCACCTCCACATCCGTCTGCTTGTCCTCTGAGGTCAGCTTCCATCAGTTTTATTCCCCTTTCCTAAATCATCTGTATCCCCATTTACCTTTGCTTCTCCAGGCCTGCATATGCATATTCTCAATGTCCCCTTCAGTCTTGCAAGGCAGGTGTAGGGCACCTCATGCCTTTACTCTTTTCTCAGGCTGAGTGCTTAGAAAAACTTTTTTTGGTGAAACTTTCGTTTAAAAATTTTTTTGGAAAGTGTTGAAAACTTTCAACCCAAAAGGAAGTGTTAGAAAACTAACACCACAAAACAAGACTAATAGTGACATTTTGTTGTTGTCATGTTGGTAGGTATAATAATTGATATCATAGAACTGCCATAGGCACAAATTCACCAAATCCCTGTAGTGTGTGGTGTGACTTATACACGTGCTTAATTTTAAGTAAATGTTTAAGTATTTTGCTGCCTCAGGGATATAATAAATAACTCAAGGACTATGAAAGCCAGAAAAAAGACTCTCATTGATATAAAATGGATGTTGAATCAAGTCTCTGCTTTATCAGAGAAGGTTTTCCTGAAGAAAATTGGGTTGTTACTCTGTCTTTAGAAGTACTGTGTGCTTATAGATAAATGCTTTTGGCTCGCTTACCCGCCTGAAGAGTGTGACCACAATGCAGGCCCTTTCCTTTTGCATACCCAGGCACGTTATCTAGAAAGTCGGAGAATGGATTGACTACATTTTACAGTATTACAAGTTTACAGGACATGAATTAAAGCTTTGGAAATGGCTCTACAAATGATGTAAGTTCAGTTTCATTATTTGGGATCAAGTGATTGCTAAACGTCATACTGTTGTTATATTTAGATGTTTCCGTTGTAAATACTTTGCTAATTTTAACAATTCAGCTTGTAAGTGACTGCAGTAAAGTTTAGTATAGAGGTGTTTTTTATCATCATGAAAATTTTTCAGTGTCATTGTCAGTAATATTTTAACCTCATACATTTGTATTCTATTTATTTACCAATTACTATTTCTGTTTAATCAAAATAAGAGTGTGCTTCTGTATTTTGGTTGCTGTTTTTAATTGTATTTAGCATATAATCCTGACAATAGCTTTACAAAGTCTCCTATGATATCATTTTCTAAGAATTTTTACTCCTTCTCTGTTGTTCTCCACGCTACACTTTTTCACCTACCAAAGCCTTCCTCTCAGTATGTTTCATTCTCACCAGCTTGTTCACTTTCATTCTGGTTGCTGTGTGCTGGGCCAGGGTACAATGCAAACGGACTTTTGCCACAAGCGAAGGATGTGCCTTTTCCAAGTGTGTTAGTGAGTTTTGTAGATGAAAACATCATCTTGACAGAGGACTATCTACAAAGTATGTCAACATGAACTAACTCTTAGAATAGACTTTCCAAAGTAGCAAAGAAATTCAGGAACACATTTCCAAATGGAAAATGCTTGCATTTTAGCTTAAAAAAACCCTTGAAGCTAACATTCTTATCTATAGAGTATCTTGTCTTAATATGGTATACTATATTAAACTGTACAGAAAAAATGGATTGGCTTCCAATAGAATTTGTGCTCTTGAAGCCTTTAGCTTTCTTTGAAAATCTTCCCTTCTGATCTTGGTTATCTTTCTAAATAATCTTGTTGTTTAAAGCAGGGCCTACGTTGTTATGGAAGTATATATGCAAGCAGGTGCCCATGTGTGTAAACAAATACACTGTAACTGTACCTTCCATAATATAGAAGAATTAGCCTGAAATAAAAACACTTTGAAAAAGAATCACAGGGAAATAAAATTATTACACAAACTCTGTAAAATGACAAGGGATGTCAATGCAGTTCTTTGGAATACTTGCAATTGAATTTTAGATAACTTTGTTTTGCCTCTCACAGAAACCTCATCTTAGAAGGCTAAAAGTTCTGTGCAGAGCAGCTGGAATTAGTTAAATACTGGAACCACTGCTGATTTGATTGCATCCTCCAACATGACCAATCCTCAGTAAGTTCTGTATGAGGAAAGTTATAATTTACTTTAAGTACAAGGGAACAATTCCTACTTGTAGGAGTGTGTTGTTGTGACACCAAGAGGTTCCATCAGTATTACTGGAAGGAAAACTTGGTATTTTGAGAGGGAGCAGTAGGATTTGGTAAGTTGTCTAAAGACTGTGAATTAGCACAAAAAGGTGAATACAGTGAACATTGCAGATGTGTTACTAATAGCTAGTGGCTGAGAACTAATAAATCAATATCTTCAGGCCTATTGGCACTTTTTCTTTCCTGCCACCAAACCTGTTTCAAAGCTATTTTGCCAACACTGTTCTGTTTGTTTGTTTTTCTTTTCAGTCACTTCAGTCTCTCTGTTACTTAGTCTAAGAACACAAAAGTTAAATACTGGTGGGAGGGGGAATGCTGCACTAACCCATTTTCTGGTTTCCTCTGTAATACTGGAAATTGGATCATTGTACGCTCTTCCATGCAAGAGTGAACCAACGCGGCTTGGACTTGTAAAGGGAAAGTTCCACAGGGTGGCAAATACTACTGCACTGAAATTCAAAACCAAAGAAGGAAAAGTCTGGCTAAAATTAGCTCCTCCCTATGGCCTTCTGATTTTTGATTATTTACAGACGAATACATTTCTGTTGGAAATGACAAGAATCTCTATACTTGTCCATTACTAATTAGACAAAGAATGAAATGAAATAAGGCTTTAGGTCATCCAAATAGCAGTGCTTACCTCTACTTTCTGCCATCGTATGATATAGTCACAGCCTTTCCCTGCCAGATACTTGAGTTATAACAGCATTTTCAGATTTTTAAAGTGACTTTCTTGTGTGATCCTGGCAACAGTTAGCTCTTCTTAATTTAGGAATAATGTTTTCTATCCAAAAGGGTTAATCTAATGGTTAGACTCTGAGCAATACAGTCTTTCTCTACCTCTTTCACATAGAATTTTACCTCCTTCACCCAAATCTTTAGACTTACAAGATAGATGAGTTAGTCAAGAACTCTTCTAAATTATTCATTTTTTTCTGAAAAAAACGAGCAATTATTCAGGTTGCTTGAATAGCTGGAAGATTTTAATAAGTTTCTTTAAAACAAAATCACCTATGCAGTTTTTGCAGTCAAATAAGAAAGGGAAGTTGGGTACTAAGCACTTTTTAACTGTATCCCTAAGGAAAAAGAATATGTTCACACCTGCTGTTGAAAACCTCTGAAAAGTAGCCTGGGATTTCTTCAGAAGTTAACAAGCTCCCCTGGATGAAAGCTAGAGAGGTTTATTCTTGCACCCTACTCTGAATCAAATGGAGCAAGCAGTGTTCACTGGGGATTGCAAAGGATCAGTTCCTGCTGGGACTTGATGTGCAAACTCTCTCCTGTAATGAAGTTATCTTTGGCGTACACTAGATAATCTGCTAACTGACAGTCCTTTGAGTTTCTAGGTAACTAGCATCTTATTGTAAATGAGGAGACACGTGCGTAGTCAGGCTCTGTTTTTACATGCATGAGTTCCTATTAAGTGTTAGTGGGCCTGTCCAGATTTAGAAGTAAGCTGTACATATGGATAGTTAAGGTAATCTTTCTAGATGAGTTCATAATTCTTCCGAACCCTTGTTGTTCTTTCAGAATTACTTTGAAATAACTTGGTACAGAATGGTCCTTTCTGTTTGAATGAAACCAAGTCAGCATCTGTCAAAACTGTTTGAATAGTGCCTCTTTAGGAAGAGGAGTCAAACTCCATCCATTAATTAACAGTTGATTTGTACATGATAAATAAGAAGCTTAGCTATTCATTGCTCACTGATCTAAGCTACAAAGCAGTAAGATTTTAGCTAGCATAGTTATATGCCTTTTTTCTGTTGATGTTCTTGTCTGTTTTGCACAAATATTTTGCTGCTGGGTTCATAGTTTGTTTCCGCGATTGTTTGTTTGTTTGTTTATAATACAGTCATTTATATTTAGTGCTTCTGAAGCAGCTTCAGCAGAATCAAATGCCGTTCTTTGTCTGTGAGGTTTCTGTTGACTTCAGTGGGATCTACTAAAGACAAGTTTGGACGAATTTGGGCTAGACATCACCTTCCTCAATGACCTTGCAACAGCCTTTTAAGTCTTCTTTTTAGGATTCTATGAAGTTATTGTTTCTCTCTTATTTTTACTGATTTGTTTGTTTATTTATTTTTTATTTGTTTAAATAATTTGTGTGTGTGTGTGGAGAAATAGAGAAAGGTTTTTTTTTATTTGCTTATTTTATTTTCAGGCCTACAATAGAAGGCGGTGTTTCAGAAGTTGAGATAATTTCACAACAAGTGGAGGAAGAGACCAAAAGTATTGCTCCTGTACACCTTGTTAATTTTGCTTATCGAGATCTACCCTTAGCTGCACTCGATCTGTCTGTGGCTGGGTCCCAGCTTTTGTCAAATTTGGATGAGGAATACCAAAGAGAAGGGTAAGTATGAACAACAGAATTTTGTTTTATAGATTTATCTTAAAGAAATTTCATAGCCTGTAAAAAAGAAAACCTTAAGATGGAGAAGTGCAGCCACTTGTCCTCAAACTCATTTTAAAACCACTATCACAGGATAGAAATGACTTTTCTAATATAACTACTCCAAGCTGGTACTGGGCTCTTTGTAATTAAGTAATTTCTGGCTGCTGTTTGACCGCAGTCTGGAAGCCTTCTGTCAGACAGGGAAAACCAGACCGACACTCTAGCCTGACAGACAAGCAGAATGGCCTGGTGAAGGCTCTGTGAAAAAGGTGTTTCAGAAGGGTTTCAGGATAACAGGTGGTTAGTTACTGTGATTCTTTTTACATATGTATGCATCTCCTGATCAAGAGATAATGACTTAGTACTCCATCTTCCTGGGCAGTGGAGGTGCTTTTCACAGAATAATTTGTACAGCGTAATTTGCTTGTATGAGACCATTGTCTTTGAGAATGTGTATGCACATTACTCCTGTTTTCATAGAACATCTGTTCCAGGTTTGTTGGAATAAAAGGTACTAATCAGATTCATAATATCTGCTGAAACATAGCCCAGTGTCAGATGTGTAGCATTGTTGTTCTACGGGACATAAGAAGTCATCCTTCTGCCCTATTCAGTCTTGATGTGGCCGTAGTTTGACTCCTGTGCCCAGTTTTTCATTAAAGATTTAAGTTGGCTGGTGAGAATCCAGAGGAATGAGAATAACTAGATGCTCAGAAAACCTGCCATGGAGGAGTGATTGAAATAACTGTGTTTGTTTCACATAAAGAAGAGTACTCTGAAAGGAGCTTATGATAAGAGACTTCTCAGTGAGGAAGAGAATAGTCTGTTCTCTATCTCCATGGTGTTTAGGACAAGAAGTAAAGAGCTTGAATTGCAGCACAGAAGAGAATAATCAGGGTAGCAAAGTGCAGGGATAGACTACTGGTGTGTATGGGCGGGGGCTGGGATAGCAATCACTAGATGTCTTTCAGAAGACACATTTGTCAGGAATGATAAAAGTATAGTTTAACATCCCTTGGGACAGGGATTAGGTGACCACTTGTGCTTAACCCCTCTGATTCTCTGATTCTTGTTCCACTTTGTGTTGCACTGAATTTATATATACTCCACTTTCAGTAAGATCCCTCTAAAAGCACTTCACGGTAAATCATATAGAGCTCTCATGATGAAGACATTAAAAGGCTTTATATAAGCCTCCAATTATTAACAGCTGAATGTATTTTAACCTGTGCTCAGAAATCAGCAAGGAGACCTACTTGATCTCTTCTCAGCAGGTATTCTGCATGGCAGTCAGGAAGCACTATGTGGGGAAGGCTCTTGCCTCCTTTAATTTCTTTCCAAATTGGTCTTTGTGAGACATCTCCAGAAAACTGTTACTCCAAACAAGGGGAAGGAAATACATTTCAATTAGGTTATATAAGTATGGTACAACTGTAACATAAAATAACCTGCATAGCAAAAGAGGCACTTCAGAATTAATTTAAGTATGCAGGTGTAACCCTCAGGCTATTTTGGTGCTTGATGAATACCAATTTAGTTCAAATGTGCATTTTCATAGATGTTATGATCTGAAATTCCATTCTTCACAGTGCCTAAGGCCATAGATCTCTCATTGTGACCATTTGAGCAGCTTTGCAGTCTAAGCATGGAAGCAGAGTTGTCATTCTTTTCCTCAGCAGAGATCTCTTCCTTCACCCAAACTTCTCTTCTGGCTTTATCTGTCTGAATGGAAATAAGCAGATACTGTCCAGACCTCCCAGCTGCAGAGGGGATTCTCTGAAGAAAATTCAGAGCTTTAGTTTGTTTGTCTCAATGCATTTTGGCTGAGTATGTTCGGCTGAGTCCCAGGGCTGCATGTGCATCTGATGTCTTATGAAATTCAGGAGCAGAGCTGAGTTCAAGAAACCCAGCAGTAAAAGTAAGATTCTGCCCCCATAGCACCTTGTGGTTTGTTTGGGAATGTGGCTGGTTTTAAGGGAGTGGTGTGATTTCTTTCTCATGGCCTTGTTCAGATGTGACTGACTCAGTTCTCTTCCACCTCAGTAAGAAGGAGATACGGTAGCTGGGATCAGTTTGGTACAGGAACAGCCAGCTACATCTCCCTCCTGCGTGTGGAGAGAATGATGTGGGAAGGGCGGTGGCAGGAGGTGGCAGAAAGTGTCTAAGCTTCTGCCAGCATCCATGTTCCTAACTGTGAAGCTCTGTCACCCCAATGCCTCCCTTCAGGTTGCAGATGGAGATAACCGGAAGATACTACTAATGCCAGTGAGTGCTGACAGGTGAGATAATACTCATCTTCTAGCTCTCCTTGTCAGTCTGCCTTTGTCTCAGACTTTTAAGGGTTGCCTACTATATGCTTTTGTCTGAGAATTTCAGGGAAGGCGCCAACCTGTATGAACTGTGTATATTTGATACAGCTGTGTTGGTTTAGATCTGTAGCTGATCTAGGCAAGCTATAGTTTTTATAATTTCAGGGCTGTGCAGCAGGAAGGTCTGTCAGGTCCTTGCTCCCTGTGAAGAAGTAATAGAAGAACAGTAGGGTCTTGGAAAATCCTGATTTGTCGTCACAATCTTTCCATGACCCTGCTCTATTAAACCGCTGTGCTTTTCAATACCCTAGTGTCCAGGATACTGCTCCCAGGTCCTGATGTGGGTTGCCATGCTTGGTCACTAGTAAGTCTCCTTCTCCATACATCAGTCCATAGAGCAACAAGAGGGACATCAGACTAGAGATGAAGCAGGGGGCAGTAAAAGAGCCTCTGATTTAATAGTTTGATTGTGTGTTCCCCAACTTTCCTCTAGCTTTCATTCGTTAAGGCCAGAAGGTGTTCAGTGTGTGCCAGTCCAAACCCAAGTGCAAATTTCGCCTTATTGGTGAAGGACACCAAGGGAGTATTTTGTTTAATCTGAGAGAGAATTTCTATCAGGAAACAAGCCATTAATAAGCGACCAGGCACAGGTGGGTGGTAGCTCAGCCCTTTTTGTGTGCCTGAAAACTCTCAGATGGTACCAGACTAGCTACCCCTCTCACCAAAATAGAAAAAAGAAAAGGAAATTGGTCTGTCATTTGTTAAACTGACATTCCTGTGGCTTTAAAGATACTGGAATAAAAATCTTATTTTGTGCCATTTGATAGGGCTTTGCTCCATCTTATCAAATTCTCAGGGCAGTCAGTTCCCAGCTCTCTCTTGATATTATTAAGGGAATTTTGTGGTAAGTCTGAGCTATTTTTGTCAGAAATTCAGTTTACAATGCTGATCCCTGTGTTAAGCAACAAAGAGAGGACTACAGATTAGATGGCACATAAAGCCAGTCCCTGAAGTACATCTGCAAGATTGGCAGTAGTGAAAGGGTAAGGAGGCAAAAAAACCCCTTCCTCTGTTCTCCCAGAAATCCTCATATAAACCACAAACCCTGGCTTCTCCTGGTGTGGATTGAGCAAGAATTCTTTTCTCTATATATACTTCTCAAACAGGGAAAGTACCAAGATTTGCATGATGGAAATTGGTTAGTTTGGATGGAATCTGCAATGAGAAATGTTCTCGTTCCTTGTAAATCATGTAGGTGGGCTGGCATCACCTTCTTCGTACTGAAAAGGAGTAAGGTGCCTGTGGTCTCTGCGTATCACAGCGTGTGAAATGAGAGGTTGCTGCGTCTGGCTTGCTCTCCAGAAGCAGTCAGGCTGATATGCCTGGTTGTAATGGAGCTGTGGATCTTACTCTTCAGAAAAAGTAAATTTTCTGATAAATGCAAACAATATATAATTAAAACCTTTTGAGTTTTATGTGATTATAGCAATCTATGTATGTAAAGGTATATCTCTTCCACCCAGAGGAGCACTGTGAAGCAATAGTAGCATGGTTCTCAGAACCAGTACGAGTGTGATGCTACTTACTTAATTAGTCCTGTTGATCTGCCCTGCAGTTAACTTGTTAGAAGTCCCCTTAGATATCACTACACGGTGCTGTGCTCCATGCTCAGACATTGCAGAGGTGATCAACGCATATGCCAGAGACGTGTGGATGAAAAATAAGCTCATTCAAAAAATGTGCCTGGGTACTTAGGAGAACATGTAATGCACATTTCTAACATATCTGTGCCAAGTTGGGCGGTACTCTTGCATGTAAAGTAGCAGCAAAGCAGATGATTTTCTTTGTGTCTGTGAATTTATTGGGGAGTTTCTGTTTCCATTAAACTCAGTTTGTATGAAAAGAATAGGTAAACATTTCTTTAAGGAGACTAATCTCTCAGAAAGCTAAGGAGCTTTTTAAATTTTAACATTAGCTTCAAGTGCCACTCTTAATTTCTTTTTTCCCGTCAAGTTCTCTGTTTTACAAAAAATACTTTCTCTCTGCCATCAATGACCAATAAAAATGACTGGAAATTGTTGGGAAATTGGCTTCATGCAGAAAGTTGTAAGTGTGTGCTATAAACAAGTGGGGAGAGGGAAAAACTCTTCTTCCCATATTTTCTTAAGATTCCAATTCAGATGTATCATTCATAATAAATTATAAAATATGCATGATAGACTGGGTATTTTGGTGAAGTAATATGCAGTTAGTGGACAGTGAGCTTCTGTCTTGATAAAGATCTGTGTTTAATAGGGGTAGGAAGCAAGGGGAGGGAGATACAGTAGCTTTTAATTATTTGTTATATTTGTTTTATATTGCTGCTCTTGAATTTTCCTCTGTTAAACATAAATTTGAAACTTGAAGATGCTTTAAACTACCCTGTTTTACATCAACAGCTATAAAGGTTGAGAGTTCCACACAGTTAATGTGACTCAGTTGACATTAGCTGTAAATAGTCACACCATTGTAATTTAATCATTTATGATCATCTGTTCATAGCCTTAGATTTGCTTGGTTGCAGGCCAGCTAGAAAGTGAATTAAACTGTAGGGATACCTGAAAAAAGAAAACTGCAGGAAGGGATATAGAGAGAGATAAAGAAGGAAAAACAAAACTGAACAGAGAGAAGAGAGACATGTAGAGATTCAGAAGTTAACGCACAAAAGAATCCTTAGAGCTTTTCATTTCAAATTGGTTGCAGGCCTTCATTCATGGAAGTATTCATCCATCCTGGGAGAAAAGGATGTCTCTTCCTTCAATCTGCCTTCTGTAATTGTGTCAGATAGATGCCATATTTCTGGTTTTCATATTCATCTTTCAGTTTTTATTTTGATCTCTCTGAGGTATTTTACTTGTATTATCTGTAAGATTTAAAGGTGCTTTAACCAAATGGATTAGAACAGACTAAATTTCTGCTTTTTTCCTTTTCTTTTTTTTTTAATCTTTATCTGGCAGAATATTTAAAATACAGTCCCTTTTCTGAAAAGTTCGGTGCACCTCATGCAGATCCTTGAACATATCAAGCTGATACGTGGTGAATAATCAAGTCCAAGCTACAGATATGGTGCAAAGGTTTTGGATGGATGGCAGAACCGTTTCCTATACTGAGCAAGTTCCTTGTATTTACACATGTGACTTTAAACTTATTTTTAGCTGCCAGCCACAGTCTGAATCCAGAAAGATGATGCAAAATCTTAACAGCAAAATGTAGTGAATGAGACTGTAATGCTGATTTGTTCTTTGTGCAGTACTATATCACTGCTACTCTCTGTGCTCTGGTCCAAAACTAAGGCCTGCACTGCAGCAGAAAAGGAGCATTCAGTACTACCAAATTTGGGAGGTGACCAGCTCTTAACTAGAGAACACATGAAACGTTGGGCTATATTACAAGGATGCTCCATGATTTAGAAACTTTTTTCTAGTGCAGATCCATTATAACATTTATCCTTGTAAAATGCTGTTCTCCAGGATAGCTCATTACTTTCTGTATGCTAGTATTTAAATCCTTTTGAGTCTTATCTACCTCATAATGTCCATCTAATGTACTTTATCAGTAACACCAATTGATGGAGGGAGTGCTACTACAAGTGAAAAAGAAATTGATTTTCTAGCTCAATATTTTTCAAGCTTTTTTGATTTGTTGATCCTTCTTTCTTTCTTTTTTTTTTTTCTTTTCCAGCAGAACTTGATTTTCCTGGCTACTTTTTGTGGATAGAGGTGTAATAGAGGTAGCCCACAGACCACTGTTCACAAACTACTTTTCTGGAGAGTGGAAATGATGTGGGCCTAATTTATTTGGCTCAACATTGGAAATAATTATTTAAGTTGGACAGGATGTGGCTTCATGCAAAAATTGAAAGATAAATAAAGGGGAAATGTGGAAAAGAGAAATTTTAGGCTGGAAGGAGAGTCCATGAAAAGGTCAGCTAAATGCTAAGTAGCAATCTTAAAGCAAATCAAATATTAGGATTCATTAGGAAAGAAACAGAGAATAAAACAGAGGCCATCATTGTGCCTCTCTATAAATGCAAACTTTGGCCACATCTTGAACACCAGTGTAGTTCTGGTTCCTGTCAAAAAGGATATGGTAGATACAAAAGAACTAGAGAAGACTCAAAGGAAAATCACGATCAAAGCTGTGGTGCAACTTCAGTTTGAGAAATGACCTTGTAAGGTAGGACTGTTCAGTCTGGAAAAGAGATGACTCATGGGAGATTTGATTGAGATTACAAAACCTGTAGCAGAGAGAGGTTAAAATAAAGTCCAATTTCCTCCCTCTCCCGGTGTAAGTACTGGGGATATTAAAAGATTAGAGCCAGGTTCAAAACAAACAAAAAGAGGTGGTTCTTCACAAAGTTGGTAGTAGATCCATGGAACTACTTGCTAGAGGATATGTGGCTGCTAATAGCTTATCTGGCTTTAGGGGGAGGCTGGACAAGTTTGTGGATGAGAAGTTCATTGAAGGTTACTAAACAGAATCCTTGAAACCCCATCTGGTTCCAGAAGTCCCTGAGCTGAAAGTAGTTAGATGCTGGGACAGATTTAGGGGGAAATAATATATCTGTTTGCCTTGTTCTTGTTCATCTTTAGACATCTGTTCACAGCCACTACTGGAGACAGGATACCGAGCCTTTGTTCTGACCTACTATGGCTATTTTTATGTTTCTTAAATGTTGGTTTTGAGAATGATGTTAATATTTCAATAAAGACCTTAGCTTAAAAAGTAAAAGCATGATAAGCAAATTTACTAATGACAGGAGTAATGCTCCAGCTAATCACAGGATGTCTGTGAACAGTGAGATATGCACCTATGAAGAAAGCACATCCCATAAAGAAACATTCATGTAATAAACTGATTCCAAAATATTATGTACAGCTCTGCCTATATTCACCTGCAGAAGGCACTACCAGGACAATTAGAGAAACCGAGTGACTGTTTTACAAAAAGACTGGGTTTCTTAAAGTAAGTGAGGGGAATGTCATTGTGCTGTATAAATGCATCAGGGACATAAACACCAGCAAGGGAGAGGAGCTAATCAAGCTGAAGAACAGTACACGAACAGATAGGTGTGAACGGGCTGTGTGTACATTTAGGCTGAAACCGGAACAATCTTTCCTGCCATTAGAACAACAGAGTTCTGCAGCAGTCCTCCAAGAAAAGTAACGGGGGTTAGAAACTGTAAAGCTTGGAGGGGAAAAAGGGTGAGGGTGCTGTCAATAGTCAAACTTCTGTCGTTAGCATCATTGCAACTGAGCCTCTAGGAGAAGTCCAGGAAAGGGGTGTAAAGCTGTACCTCTTCCTCTGAGTGTCTCCAGGCCTCCAGCTGCTACTTGTAGCCTCCTGTGAGGCTCTCCTGGCTGTTTTGCCGCAGCCAGATTTTATATTTTATTTAGCCTTTCTGTATTTCAGTCACTTCCTGGCTGTGGCCTTTCTACTCCTTCAGATAGTGATTTGGATCTCATCCATCCTTCTGTTTTCTAATTGTAGTCATCTTGTGAGATGCAAACACTTGCTGCTTAGCCAAAAAAAAGGCAGGGTAAAGTATAAGACAGATTTGGGGATATTTGTTTGCAAGACCAGAAAATAGAAATAGTGACAGCTGTTAACAGCTTGAACAAATTGTTTGTAGTGGTTCCTTACCAAAGAAATATGTTAAACCGTTCCCAGTTTTGCCTTATGTTCTTTTCCAAGCTGTTTATTAATAAAGCTAGCAGTCATGATGGCAGATTGGCTTTCCAGAAAGCCATGTGTGAAAGTATCTTTAAAAAGAATTATTCCTGGTAAAATTCCACTGAATATATTTTAGTATCTCATAATAAAACTTTGCAGTCCTATATCATCATCAAGCAAAAAATCCCAATTCCAGTGCATTTACCTCACCCAGGCATTGTAAGAAGGGTAAATAATATTCCTATAGTATAGATGGAGTAACTGAGGTACCTAAAGAATCTGTCCCAAGTTGTACAGGAAAGTTGTCCCAAGTTGTATTTGACTTGTATCCTATATAATGGATGACACATGTCAAAACACCAGAAGAAGCTTTATTTGTTCTCTGAATAAAATGGAACACTTTTTTATTTTAGAGTAGGGAAAAAAGCATATTTTACTTGCGTCTGGTTAGTATGTAATCTCTAGATGTATTTATGAGCTGTAAAAGTTAACTTTTCTTTTTCTGAAAGATTCGTATGACTGAGTTTGTAGTCTGAGCTTTAAACTTTGTGTTTGCAGTATTGCAGAGGAAGTGGCTAGGATTTGGAAAAGTAAATTTAAACCTACGCTAATTCCGGTAGGGATTTGCTTTTCTCAAATACCGGATTTCTCACCTATTAAATGGATGAGCCCTAATACATCAGGAAAAGGAGATACTCTACTAAGATAGGTAATAGTCTTAAAGGAGATGAGATTCATATATTAGAAGCCAGTGTGGTTTGCATGTCAATGTTATGTCAATTTTAACTAAAATATATTTCTAGTTAAATTACAATTCCTTTTATTATTTAAGTCCACCCTTCGCAAGAGGCAAGAGGCAAAAAAAGCAAGGCAAGAACAGGACTTTGCTATATATGTACTACTCATAATGCTGTAGAAGTAGCAGGGAATGAACCAGCCAAATAGCACCCAGGAAAGCAACCATTCAGTGCCCCATTTTTAGGGCACAGTGTGCTGATCCTTAGTGTCAGTGGATTCTGAAGACTTGGAAGAGGTCTTGGACGATGTCTGCAAAGAGGTCTGCCTGGCAGCGATGTGAAGATGCTAATTACTGCCCCTTCACAGGACAAGTGTTAAACAAGTGCACCTTGGTGTAATAAATTAAGATACAAAACTGGAGGTGTTTCTCCAGTGCTTAATTTTTAAACACTTTTGCAGTTTGGAAATCAATTTATATATTTTATTAGTGATATGTAAGTGTAAACATGCAGATGCTCCGAGGTTCACTGCTTTTCCAATTATAAGCTGTTACTTTAATTCAGAAGCTTTTTGGAATCAGTGAAATATTGCCACTGCAAAGACTGAAGCATAACTCCACATTCCTTAGCAGTTCTAGAGGTAACGATTAGATTTAATAAAGATTATCCTGGCTGTATGTAATGTCTACTGAGTATCGCAGTTGGTTTATTCTTACTGGTATGTGTTTAGTATATTTTAAAATCTCGGCTATATAGAGCTTTTAAAGGAATGTACGTAGGCCCTCTACTGATCGTTCTGAGAATAGCAAAGAGGAAAAACTACCCTGCAATACTTAAAATGCTGGCAAAACAGGCCTTTTGGGAAAGGGTAGATAAACGTAAGAAGAGAATAGAACCCAACACTTTTCTAAATAAACAGGGCCGTTCCTTAGTGTCATTTTTAGAAAAATCTCCCCCCCCACACACACACACACAAAAGACCAAAATAACAGCTGTAGTGAAGACAGGTTATCCTGTTCTGAGACAGAGTAAAATAAAATCCACTAAAACAGAAAACTTGCAAAAAGGCCTAGCCTAATGCCTTTTTTGCTGATGTTTTAAAAATAGCTATTTAAAATACAGTAAATCCTGTATTTTTGAATTCATTAGAGTTGTTTTCTCTTGTAAACTTTTTCAGGCAGTTTTTGAGAAAACAGCAGCCTTGAGTGCTTTTGTATTTTAGGCTAGAACCTTAATACAGTTGAGCTAAGGACAATTCCAGATAGTAACAATTGCCAAATTTTCTTTGAAGTTCAAAGTGTCAATTGAGAAGGTCTTTCAGGATCAGGTAATCAGGCAGCTCTGAGCACAAGTGTTTAACAGATGCTCTCAATTCTGAGAAGCTGCTTGACCCTACCGAGTCTCTGAACACTGCTTAGCATCAATTTCCCCCTCATTTTTGAGTGTGGGTATTTCAGGGGATGTTTTGTGATGTTTTTCCAAGTGCTTGATTTTAACATGAGCTGACTTTAGAGCTGTTTATTTGGAATTGATCAGTATCGTCTCATCTTCTTGTATACCATTGATTTCTGTGCATTGACATTTTAGTTCAGACAGTGTGGTTACAGCGACATGCAGAGGTGTAGCTCATCTTCTTAAACCTAAGTTAATAAATCATGTCAGCTCTTTACAGTGCTTTGAGAATACAAAGTGTCAGGTAAGCATCAACATTTTCAGAGATGGGTCAATATAGGAACATTATAAAACATGATGGGAGATGATACAGTAAATACTGTATCATAAAGTGAAACTATAGGAGGATTTTAGGAGAAAAACAAAATATAGACTAAGTATCAGGATGGGCTTTATGCTTCTGAGCTCCATGCTGCTATTACTGCTAACAAATATTTTCAAAAGACAAACTTGAAATTTTGGAAAACCCATTTGAAAACCTGTATCTGCAGTAGCACAGCATTTCCTGATTCACCAGCTGCCTTCTGGTGCTGGTAGCTGTACTTAGCAGGAATTGTTGCAGCTTCTGTCCCTGGAACATGCAGGTTTTCTTTTGAAACCCAAGTACAGGCTTTCCTTGAAGCTGCTGATTACTGAACTCTTGACAGCCTGCATGGTGGTATACTGCCAGTTACCAAGGGGAGTATGAACCAAGGGTGAGACAGAAATTTCTGCAGCAGTTCAAAGCTGTTGATAGGAAGTTGGGAGTTACAGTGAATGAGCTGCACTGTTGATTGGAAAGAGGTTGTTAGCTGATACTAAAATTGATTATAGCAATTTTTGCTGCAGATCCAAGCTGTTTCTTGAATTTCATCACTCATGAGAACACCCACTGGAAAATATGAAGTTGCTGTGGACCAGAGTTTCAGCAGTTGTTATAACATGTTGTTGAAATAATAGCTATGGCTCTTTTAATTCTTCTCACAGTTCATTTGAATCTTTGAACTCACAGATCGTATCTATACTACTAAAACAGCCAAAGGCTCCGTACAGCGCAGCTCACTTCACCATGCCTAAACCTTCCTTTTCCTCCAAAATGCAGTGACCCCATCCAAACTGTTGGGAGCAGTCCCTCACATGTATTGTCTCACAAACCATGCTACCCCCAACCCTGGGAAAGTACCTGCCTGAGTCAAAACCAGACTGGTGGGAGTTAGACAAAATGGATGAGATGGCCAGTTTCTGGAGACTTCGCCAGGCCGTGTGTTTTCGCTAGTACAGGCACAGCCGTGGAGCCACTGACCTTGTTCTCCAATATCTTCCAAACTCCTATGGGTCTTTTCCATGATGTCATAGACTAAAAGCTGCTGATAGAATTCGGCAGCTCTTGTCCAATCTGTCTCATACTAGAAAAGGGTAAAGGTGGAAGACCATAAAACTCCATACCAGAAGGACTCTTCAAAATCATCATTATGTTCTAACCTAATAGCAGAGTCCCTCTATGCCTGGGTATCCACAGATAAATGGTTGCAGCATATATGTCAGAATAAATATATGTGAAAGATTGTGAGGCAAGGAGAAAGTAGGAAAGGAGGTATGCATGAGAGATTAGGGCTGCGTTACTCCATGCTTTGGAAGACACTCGGGCACTGGTAACCTCTGGAGAGTTTGAGAACCTCATTAGAGGAGAGAAACTTGAGCAAGATCCCCAGGGTGGAATTTCGCCCCTGTTCCAGTCGCAATTAAGCATGCTTATTAAATCAGTCAGCATAGCTGACAGATGTAACTAGGATTTAATGCTATAGTGATTTGGAGAAGTGTCCAACCTTAGTAAAGAAACCAATAAAAGTGGGTTTTGCAAAGTCTTTGTACATTATTGATGATTATATCCATAACAGCAGAGCTTGTCATTTTGAGTCCACTGCTCTTTAGCGCTTTTCCTTTTTCACTTCTTCTTCTTCTTCTTCTTTTTCCCTCTTAATTTTATTTCCTTAGATCTAACTGGCTAAAACCGTGCTGTGGGAGACGAGCAGCTGTGTGGCAGGTATTTTTGCTCAGTGCAAGTCTCAACAGTTTCCTGGTAGCCTGTGTAGTATTGGTGGTGATTCTTCTGACTCTGGAACTCCTAATAGATATAAAGCTTCTCCAGTGTGAGTAGGAGGATTTTTTTTTTTTTTTAATTTTTGATGAAATATAGGTTTAACTTGCTGGGAGGTTTTTGAAGAGGGGAGGTTGCTGGGGATTTTTTTCCTATCATTTAAATGATTACTAAGCTAGGAAAGAACTGTGTTTTTGTGGAACCCTGGTATAGTGAAGTCAGTCCCTGCCCATTTTTTGCTGACCATATTCAGTATAGGACATTTTCAGAAGTTGTAAGCAGAGCGTACATGTAGGTTTCTGCCATTAGTACCTGAAAAAGTCTGTCCTTTAGGACAGCTACTCTCTGTATACACAGGGAAAAAGATCCTTTGTGCACAGTTAATTTCCCTGACACTTGTCACATGCATGCGGATAGATGCAAGTGAAGAACTTGCTAGTGCACTTGGTGCTATCTCTATTGTTAATTTACTTCAACTGAGATTGGTAAGAATTGAAATTATGTTTTTCTATCTTGTAATGCACTGAAACGATACAGATTTTCATTCTACTTTGCTAATGTACTGTGCGTCAAGTAATGGCTGAAATAGAGTTTTGCTCTATCTGAATTCACTCTACACAGGTTCCACAATGCAATTTTCAATGCTGTTGTTTTGCTTCCTAATACACCTTTTTTTTTCCTACTGCTCTTTTCCTCCATTCCGTTTTTTGCTTTATACGATGCCAATCTTACATGAACACAAATACCAACTACTTTTTTTCCTCTGATAAATGAAGAGCAACGTTTAGCACCTCCCTACAATCTCAAATGTTTTGAAAGGGCAATAATGGTGTTCAGACAACCCCATAAATGCAAGAATATGTAGCCTGAACGAGTCACGGCCTGCTATCTCCTGTGGCAACTTTCAAACTGAGCAAGTGAATCTTTTATTCTGTTGAAGTCCTATCTCTTGATTTGGCTACTGATATTAGTGGAGTTAGATTTCACTGTAAAGATTTAAGTATTATAATGTAATAAGATTACTTTAAAGGTATAGTGTTGGTAATTACAACCATTTTATAAATCCTATAAGACAAAATCACTGATTAAGCTGCTTCCCCACACCATTGCTGATGCTTGCCCCAGTCCTCTTACACTTTTGTCTGACGTGCTGCTCTGAGCAGTGTGTCTACTCCATTACTCTTGTAATCGTGTATTGTACTCTTGTACTTATTTTCTGCAGTCTCTGGTAATTTACCATTCTGGACTAAGAAACTCAGAATTTGGACAAAAATGCAGTTTTCAAAAGTCAGGAATACTAGTTGTGGGTCTAAGTCCTTAAAAATTGGGTGAGGAATAATCTTTCAAGTATATTTACTGAGGAGCTACATCTTTCTGTTTATGCATAAAGTTGTCACTTCTTGCAGAGCCAAAGAGTTTAAAGGCTATTTCTTAGACTTTTAATGCAGTTTTGGAGACGCTCCTCTGGAATCACATGCCTGCTTACCATTTATTTTCTGAAGAGTCTTCTGAAGAAGCCTGTATGTTAGGGACCATTTCTCCTCTGTGTATCTGGTGTATGTGGTATTCGTAAAAACTTCCCACCTTCCACCAGGTGCATGAGCTAGAGGTGTTCGGTCAGGCCAGGAGATTTCACTGATCAGAGGCTGCCCCTGCCCTGTATGGATCTTCTCAGCACCTGAGAGGGAAGGACCCGTTCAGTTCTGTGTTGCTACTTTGTGTTGTAACTGATGCATGAACCCTCCACACTTCTCATTCTTATCCCCTGTTGTTAAATTCCTTGTGTTTTGTTTTAAATCAGGTATAGACTATCTTGGTGGGGCTGGCATAAGTAGTTCAGTTGTGTCATATGAGGAATGTACATCACTTACCTTAAGCTTTTAAAAAGCCATTAGGGTGTAATTATGTTTTTCAAAAATGTAATTATAGTTTATAATGATTCCTTATTCTATATGAAATCAAGCAATGCATTAGGATATGTTACGGCACACCACTGCCAATTTTGTTCATAATAACAACTGCTAATCCGCATTATAGGCTGTAATTACTTAGGAAGTCTCCGGGTTTTTTTTTTTTTAATTAGGGTTTTTAATGGGTTTTGAGTTCTGTGTGCAAAACTGTTTCATGAAAAGCCAGTCTTCTATGGCTGTGACATTTTGAGAACATCATTTTCCTCTCATACTTTTAGCAAAATCCTTGGTTGCACTGTGCATTTCTCCCATGTTCAGAATGGTCAGTGTCGGTGATGGAGACCACGTTTGCAAGCGTGTAGGTTGTACAGATAAGAAGGACAGAGACCTTTTAGGATATTTTAGCCTGAAACATATTTATGCTAGGATTCGAAACTCCAGAAAGCAGACCTGTAATAGGAAGACTAATAACAGTAGTACTTATTCAGAGCTTTTTTGTCCTATCTTCAAAGCTCTTTGCATTCATTAGCCAAATGATCGCTCATTACCCTGTGATGCAAGGATTATCTGTGTTTTGCAAATGGAGAAATAGATGTATATTAAATCACATGCCCCTCATTTCAAAAAAGGGAGTTATGGTCATAACCTGGATTAGAAGTTGGAGGGTTTCTGTACTCAGAAATGTAGCCCATGCTTTCCCTTCTCTATCTTCAGTGATTGTGGGAGCAAGCGAGTCAGGAAATCATCTCAGTGTAGCCCTCCCTCTGAAGTTGACTGCAAGCAGGTGTATGTGTAAAAGGCATCAGGTCTTCCTAGAAACAGTGGACATGAACAGCGCACCCCTGAGCACCTGCTTGCTGGATTGGGGCCCTGTGTGAGTACATGCATAGATGTGCAAAGAATATGCAAATGGAGGTGAAGGGATGCCTCAAAGCAGGACAGGTTCAGGGCTTGCCCAAATCGTGCAGTGTGTATCTGCTGCCGGCCCCTTGCAGAGGCAGCAGAGCTTGTATCTGCCAGCAAATCAGCGTCAAGACCATCCATCAAACACAAGAGCTGGTGGTACAATCTCCCGTAGTGGCCACTCAAAGTTTATCAAGATGTGTTTTTCCTCCCTCCTTTCTCTGTATACGTCTTGAGGAGGGGTGAAGGGGAGGGAAAGGTGGAGGAAGTAGGTTGAGGTTGGCTGTACCCTGCATTTTATCCTGAACCATTTTCCTTGTGACTAACAAGCATCCTGGGCGTGCATGCACTTTGTTCTCATAGCACCAGGCAAGCAAAAGGTAAAATAAAACAGAACTTTTAGGCTTTTAGCTGCAATTTTGGGGGAAAGAAGTTAAAACAAGTACAGAATGCTGTTCTGGCTAAAAGTGGCAGCTGCATAACTCTCTAGGTGCTTTGCCTCAACCCGAATCCCAGTGATGTATCTCAGCCACCACAGAGCAGAGCTGAGCACCTCTTGGAAAAGAGGAGCCTTCTCTTTTTCTAGCCTTTCAACTACATTTTTGAAGAGAAGTCTGTTGGAAGAGACAAATGTCCAGCACCAGTGATTAAGCTCTTGTTCAAAAGCTTCTTGCTTGGAAGACTGTTTCAAATTTTTACAGTTTTACCAGCAATTTAATTGCACACTATCCAGCAGTGCATCCAGCAGTCTTTGCTACAGTTAGTGCAGCATCAGAAATTAATTTTCTTCTCAAATTCGTGGTTGCTATATCTTTCTCATCCACTAAGGGGCAGCTGGAGTCTTGAATGTTAATCGACAGCTCTTTGAAAGATAACTTACAAATGGCTTCCGTTTCTTCTTCTCTCTGCCACCCTATTAAGGCAGTGTATTGTGAAAGTTAAATATATCATGTTTTGCCTGTTACTTCACCTGTAATTAATTTCTCTGCTGCAACACAGCAAACCCCCTCGTGTCAAGTCCTAACTGAGCCCCAGTTGCCAACAGTTCCAGCAGCTTCCAACCCCTACTGATGGGTTTTGTTGTATCCCGATTTCTTCCTCCGTTCCTTCCGTCCCCTTTCCATTTTAATCAGTTTTAATTTTAAAATAAGGTGCTTGATTCAGTGTGTGCCATGTTTATTCCTGGGGCTTAAAGTTCATTCTGACAGTCTTGAGGCACACAGAGGCATTGCTTGCCTTCAACTTTGCAGTTAAGCAGTAATACTTTGAAAGGGCAGGACTGCACAAGCTATTTTAGTCTGGCTGCTGTAGGGATGGTAGGCTCACAAATACCCTGAAGTAAAGAGAGAATTTTTTCTCTTCATTTCCATATTCTGAACTTGAGAGCATGTGACTTTCTGAGTAAGAGTTGCTGGTAGTTCAGATACTGCATACCCTTTCAGTTTTCTGCTTCATTTTGTCAGCAACGAAGGGAGCGCTGATCACAGAATTTCATTTGAACTTGCTTAGGGAATCCTGCAGATCACCATACATTCATCTTCAGCCCTTAAAGACAATCCAGATCATAGAGCTTCTCATGTAGTCTTGCAATATACTCATTCAACCGAGTTTAGTTCGTTTTGCTTATAAGCAACATCAGTCGAATCAAATGAAAGCCTAGTTTGATACTGGTGAGTATCCATGCAAGGCTTTAGTACAGTCTAAAATTATACTTTTAATGAATTCAGATTAATTTTCCTGATTGTTCCTGTAAGTCCGTTTCTAAGAGGACCTTTGTTCAAGGTCCCTTATTCCACTTTGAAAGTGGAATAACTACCTCTCAGTGGGCATGAAGAGTACCCATACAGGAAGTTAGTGTGTAATAGCCAGAAGTTTATAAATTAATATCTTAATTTACTCTGTACAGACTTCTTTCTGTAGAGGAGTTTGAAATGAAGTGATGTAAGTAATTTTAATGGTCACTGTCTTTGTGAAAAACACTGCTTACAGAGGCATTTATTTGATTTAACCGATTGCTTTAAACTGACACTTTTATTTGCTGTAACTTTCTTGAGTGTTCTTACAGAAACTTGCTTAAAGACAAAGTTGTCCATTTGACAGCCATATATTTCCTGAAATACACTATACAACATAGGCACATTTTTGTAAATATGTTTCTCCCACAAATTAGAAACTCAGATGATATTTGACAGACTCCATCAGATTCATGTTTTGAGATTTGATCTTATTAACAACGAAATTGGTTCTTTCTGTTGCTGATCTTACTCTAGTTTTCCTAGAGTCAAACTTGACTCTGAGAGAAATGGGATCTTGAGGCAGTCGTGGCAGTTCATGCCACATGTGGACAGCTGTACAAAAGTCTACCTAGGTCATTTATGTAGATGCCTAGAAATGGATTTTAAAGCCCAATTTGAGCACTGGTTTTTAAACATCTGATCCAGCCAATTACTGACCTTCTAAGGTGAATTGTCAAAGACTAAATAGAATATCTGCAGGAATAATGGAGCCTTCTGTTTGCTTATAGAACTCAAACTCTGAATTTTAGGTATAGCGGATTGAGTAACGCATCCCATACTGAAGTAGTGCAGGCTGTGAGAGCATGGAGCAGTGACAGAGCATCAAAGACCTGAAACGTGTGTGTCATTGCTCACCAGCAGTCCCATCTGTAAAAGCTGCCCTGCACCACTGCTGTGAACGTGCTGGCCTGTGTTAGCATGGGCAGCTGACAGGGCTGGAGCTCCATGTCCCATTACATCCCATCCCCTTTCTGGTACTTCCATCATAAAATTTCAGAAAGAAAGCTTCTCCCACATGTAAGTTGTAGCAGTACTAATGATATTAAACATAAGTTGCTTTCAACTACTATAATGATACTTCATTGTATTGTGTTAATTGCAGTTTCAAGTGCTTCACAGTTTGCAGGAATAATTCACTGGATCAGCCTAGTCATCCTGTCTGTTTTCTTTTCAGAGGTATGTATAATCAAAGATCTCACCACACACAGAAATGCAAAGTATTTCTTGTGCTGCCACTGAAATTGGTGACTGTTTAACATTGATTTGGTTGTGAATAAATGCAGCACAGTGCACACTGTGTTTTAAAAGAAAAAAAAATGAACAGTTGCCATTCTTAATCAGCAAACTAGAAGATTCTGTTTATATTAGTGCTCTTTGTCAGTTGCCTAGAATTGGCATGGAAATGTGGAAGATACTGTCGTACAAATTACAATAAAAACGCTGCAAAAAAGATAATCATCTCTGAGTCACTGCAGACTAGGACAGGGCTAGTTTCATCCCCTTGTTCTCACAAAAATCTTGTTACTATATCACTGGGAATAAGAGATTCTTTCGGGAATAAATCCCTAGATTTATTTTACAGAAAGATCTGTTTTAAGAATGGGATTATCTCTTCTCACAATTTATATAGGTTGTTTAGATAGTCTAGATTGTTGCATCTCACCTGTGTTACTAGTATATAGAAAGATAGAAGCCTATTAGGAGAATGAAACAAATGGTGAATTTCTTTGCAAATACTTGTATGATTGTATGCATTGGAAAAGTCTGTAGTCATGATATAACAGATGACCAAACTGGGATAATTTGTTTTAGTTTTTCAACTTTATTCCAAAAAGAAGTCATCTATATTGAGACATTTAGACTACATCTGAAATGTCCCAAAATATCTGTTTAGGTTATTTTTCCAGGTCATAATGTATTACTCATTACAAAAAAAGTGTTATATATTTATGTTTCTTAAATTATACTACCTTGTATGTTGGAAGACATCTTGGACTTATATATTTAAAAAATATTTTCTAGTTCCATGGGAGAAAATATTATCCAAAAAGAAGCTAGTCTTCACTCTGGTAAATTTAGGTGAAGATTAAAAAAATAAAAAATAAAAAACTGGGAGCTGTGATATCTGCAAATGATCGGATAAATTACTTGCGTTGAATTCATGCTCATCATATTATACCACTGTTTATTTCCATGGTTCTAGTAATGAAATACAGTTCTTTACATATATTATATCCCTTTGTATTTCTGCTTGAGACAGGGGTATTATAGCTAGTGTTGCCTGACTGCCAGTGGGCACTTTCTGAAAGGATTCCTCGATAACAGGCAGGGGTCTCGCAAGTGCTTTATGTCCTGGCCTTGTGGGTGTTGCAGTTATGCATATAGATATGATCTATTCTTACTTTTCCCCTCCTTTGGCAGGGAACATGGATTGTGGGGTACATGGAAACTGCCAGGACAAAAATCTCTAAACAAATTAGAAGTTTTGCAGCATCTTTGCTTTGTTCATTGCACATCATGATTCCTGAAGGTTCATGTTTGTTGGTTGGAGACAATTCCCAGTAAAGAAATCCCTTTCCCTCACTCCCCAAATCTTTCATTTCTCCAGTGGAGATCAGCACCCTGGAGCTCCCTGAGCTTCTCCTTAGGATCAGCCTGCAACTGCCTGAAACTTTGCCGCCAGCAGCAGGGCTGCGCATGTGCGCTCGCCTGGGCTTCCTGGCTGGCTGGAGCGTCTCTCACAGCGGCTTCTCCTGTGGTCCTCAGTTGCCTTCTGCTGGGTGTTGTCTCAGTCCTGTTCATTCGCTTGTACCACCAGCCACTCTCCCCAAAGTCTGAGGCAAGGTCTTGCTCCTGTATCCCTTCCATAATTCGGTTCATATGCTGGCAGGTTTTGGTGGCTTGTGTGTGGCAGCGCAGGCACGTCCTCAGGGCCAGCGTGGATATCGTACTCACCCGCCTTGAGGGAGAAATTGGTTCAGCTCTGCCGAGACAGGTGCCCGCGTGAGGGGATGGACTGGCTCAGAAATACTTTGTAGGAAAACAGTGACAGAAACCCTGCACATAGCAAAGCTGATTGCCTGCTCACCACCCTCGTTTTGTATGTGTGTTGTGTTTTCTCCTTCTCTCTGCATTAGGTATTTGGAATTATTTTTCTCTGTCTGCCTCCTATCCTCATTTTCATAAGCCTCTTACTACTCACTTTATTATCTGTTTCCGTCTTTCAAAATATCCTTTCAGCTATTTGATTTTGGTTTGAATTTATGACGACGAAAAATGAGGCCGTGAGGCAGCCCTGTAAGGCACACAAAGGAGAGTGGATTTTTGGCAGCTCAGAGTCCTTGACTGAGTTAAAGCAACAGAGATGGCTCCACAAAGCATCTGAATGTGCTTCACAGACCGCAGATCAGGAACAAAATGAAGGCATACCTTCGCCACTGATAGGGGTTTGCTGGGTATGGCCTCATGCCAGGTTGGCTTGATGGGCAACAGCACATCTATTTGTGTTGAAATGTGTCTCATCAAAAGAAAAACACAAGGTTTATTTTTTTTTCCCATCCAAATGGAAAGCTTTGACTTTCCAAGAGGTTATGAAATACTGCAAAAATTGCAGATTGGAGAAATCAAGATTTTTTTCTCCCATCTTCATTTTATTTATTCTTTTGGTGCCTTTGGAGGATTTTTGCTGCCTGATTCCCAGTACTATGAGTCAGCTGCCTTTGGAATTGTGTGTTGGGAAGACAGTGTGTTACAGGGAGATTTTGCAGTCCATTACTGTTCGTGCTAGGATGACTTTCCAGAGATGAGCAGGATTAATTAGTTTGCTTGGATATAACAGGCAACTGCCAAGGGATGATTAGTCCTTCAGTCAGTGCCTTTTTCCCCAAAGCAGGAATTCAGGGTTTCTAGTGTTCAGAAAGGGCAGTTTCCATAGCAAATACCATATCCCAAGGTGGGATGTTTATTGTTTTCTCTCCAGTTTGGTTTCCATTAGTTACAAATGTGGATACATAATTCGTCAGACTCAGAGAACAAATAATACAAAGTTGTAACAGACTCTTGTAAAAAAACAGGAAACTTCCAGCACAAAATCTGAATGTTCTGGAAAAATATGACTGATTAAAAGCTGGTGCTGTAAAGTCACTGCAAGTACCGACAGTGCTATCCCGTTAGAGTTAAACAGGCACTGGCTTTCTGCTTGGTTGGAGGGAAGGGGACAAAGACGCCAGCAACCAGCAACTGCCAGCAGAATGGCTGCCAACAAAATTAAGTAGCTACTCTCACAGCATTTTCCTGCTCTCGCTACCCTTATGTTAGAGCCACAAGCCTTAAAGGAATTTATTGCACTCTGTTAATTTTATATTCTCCTTCTGTCACTGTCTGTGACTTTCCGACATTAAAATATCCTTATTCAAGTGAAGTGCACATCAACTCTTTTTGCTTTTTTCCAAATATTTGAACAGGATTTGCTAGTGGTGATGATTGTGTATGTTTGTCTCTGTTTACATACATCACTATGATTTGTCTGTGCACCAAATGTTACCCAGATGTTAAGACAGAAGAGAAGAGAAAGACACTTGTGGGGGAAAACCCCAGTACCAACAGCAAGGCAAGGCCGGGGTTACACCCTATCAAGAGGGCAAATTCAGCCTTGGTAATAGTTGGCTGAGAAAAGGAAGATGGGGAATGTCACAGTGTTTTGGTAAGTGGATTGGAGCCTGCTTGTATTTTAATAACCTTATCACATTGCCACAAAAAACTGATTCTGTAGCTGCTGTTCTGTTCCACTGAGATTGATGAGAGCATTTGTGTGCAAGAATTGGGTTCTTTAATATTAGTTGTTTGCGTTGCTCTGTGTGTGCTTCACTCAGCCAAGCACTCAGGCATTCTGCTAACTTTCAGCACGTGAGTATTTCCCTGCAAATAACCAAGACTGCCGGTGTGCTTCAAGTTAGGTACTCACCAAATTGCGACCTTTCTCCTGTAGCTGTGCCCAAGAAACAGGTTCTTGCACTGAATAGAGTTCAGTGAGTCTGGGGTCCTAGCTGATAAAGGATTTGTTTCATTAAGTATGTCTCAAAAGTTCATATTAGATTTTCACTTTAAGGAGGATAAAATATTCCAAGACTTTATTCTTCCTATATATTAAAATAAAGTGTTCACAGTAATCTCTGACACTTTACTTCCTGTTAATAGCAGCCCTTGGAAGGAATAAAGCCTCCTAAGGAAGACTCTACCAGTAGGGTTCTATAAAAATTTAAAACGGAAAAACATCCCAAACAACAGGACTAAAAGAAAATAATGTCCTTCCCATACAGATTTTTCATAACAACTCCTGAAGAATTTTATATTAGAGAAATCAGCTCTTTTACCTTTGTTACATTTTTAGTGATGCCTTGAACAGCTAAGCAGCTAAGCAGAAAGATAATAATCTTCTGTTAATTCTATCATTTTTCCATAAGCTGGAGTTTCTTTTCTGGATGTTTGCTTTCATTCCAGGTGCATGCTGCTTTTCTCACAGAGCATAAATGCACCGCTTTGCTGCCCATGCGTGTTCTGATTTTTTAAGGGGTTGATGAGAGGGGATCTAGAAACAAAGATTTGGATTTTATAAGCTAATATATTAGAAAATTAAATTTAAGCTTCCTTCTTTGTTTCACTGGGTCTCTTAGCAGCTTTCATTGCTACTTGGTAGCAAGCGTTCAGCACCTCTACATACTGCACTAGAAGGATAAGAATTAGTGCTAGTATAATCATGCCCAGAGGGAACTTCTGATGCAAAGTTGCTTAAGACCAGTTTTCTGTTCAGTCTGCATTTACCTCATGGTAGTGTGCTATGTCTCCAGTAAACCATTCCTATCCCCCAAAAGCCCTTTCAAATCGATGCAGAGTTCTCAGTTTAAAATTCGCTATTGTTCTCTATATTCTAAGAGCAAATATTATGGGACTATACATTAAGGGCGGTGTTTGTGCAAAGGTGCATTTATATACTCTGTGATATCATAATAGAGTATTAGTGGTAGTTAGTGTAAAAGAATGGACTGCGTTATGTCTGTTAGTGTCCCCAAGCTTTTACAGTTAATTATTTCTACGTGCCCACGTGTGGCACTAGAGCCGCAGCAGCTGCAGAGCGCAGTGCGCGGGCAGCGTTTGAGCTGGCTGATGTGCGAGGTGAGGTCAGTAGCTTCCTTCTCCTTTCAGAGCCTTGCTTGAAGGGAACCGTGTGAGGAGGATGCCTGTGCGCTGGAAGCAGAAGGACGGCTCTTTTAAAGATGCTCACATGTGCCTCTGTGCCCTGGCGGCATGGGGGTGGTGTGCCCTAGAGCAACTAATGCAGTGTCTCAGGCAGGCACCCCAGAAGATGGCAAAAGAAGGTTCTTTAAAGTAGTGAATGAGCTAAGGCCTCCGCAGAGTGACCCAAACCAGAGAGGTTATATATCACAGATGGGGTACAAGGTACTCTTTCCGGGAAAGATTTTGATAAATATTTGGTCTTATGAGATATATCCCTAAGGCAGAAGCTTAATCTACAGAGTTTTGGTACAAGCCAGAGGTAAATGCCCTCTGTAAGAGATTAGTTTTGTGGCAGTGGAAAGAGGGAAGCACTCTGCTAAAGACCCCTTTCCACTCCACGCCATCCACCATCTCTCTCTTGTACAACTGCTACCCCATCTCGAAATGCAGCATTGCTCTCCTTTGCTGTTGGCTGAACGTGGTGGGCCAGCTTCACCCCCTGTGCTGCCTCCTTTTGATTTCTTTACACTAAGGATGAATCTGGCACAGTGAGTCATGGAGTAGTAAATTGTGTATTAACTGTGCAAGCAATAAAGTATTGAAAATTACCAAATGTACAGTGCAGTCAGCTGACAAATGTAGCTAACTCACGCAGATTGTGGGAATTCACACGGCTTGCTCAGCAAAGGACTTGGCTAGGTTTCCCTGCAAAATTAGAGAGAAAACCTGCAGCATCACACAGCTCTTCCCAAACTTCACTGCAGAGCCGACACTGTGCAAACAACTATGCATCACCAAGGCACACTGTCAACTTCAAAATTACATTTCTGCCTGAAAACAGTTTAAAAGTTTCTTTATATCTGGTATTATTAAGTTATCAGAAACATTCAGTCCTTTAGCTTTTCTTAGTGCACAGAGCAGGCATTTATGTAATTACTTAGCTTTTCTCAGGCTGAGAAAACAAAACATATATTTCTGATATAACTAAAAAATTGTATATGTTCAGGACTTCCTAATTAAAAGATTTCTAGTCAAGAAATGTTAAATCATTCTTTCTCAATTAGAAAAAAGCAAGCTGGCAGTGGCCTTTTACAGAAAGGTACTCACATTTATACTTAATGTTCGCATTCCAACCTGTGTGTCCAAAAATGCAGAATGCCTGCAGTGTAATGCAAAACTTTGTGTGTGCATTTGCTACAGTGCTGAAAATGTCTGCACATCGGTAAGAAAACAGCAGTGCTTCTTCCTTTTTTTTTTTTTTTCTTTTTTCTTTTCCTATTTCTTGTAGATACTGGTGTCAGTACGACAAATGGTACTGAGTCATGACTAGCATTTATGTTTGGACTGTGATGAATGTTACAGTTGCAATTCTCTTAGTTCGTTTGTGTTTTTCAGTTTGGTCCATGTACAGTGCCTAGGAAGTCTCCTGGATTATTAATTTCTGCCTCTGTTTTTTCAGATTCTTCTACAGATTCTTATTTTTAATGTGCTGTACAAAGAAAGTACACGACCAAATGCAATATGTATTTGTTTGAAATATATTTTTGATTGTTTGGGAAAAATATTTAAAATGTTATTTGTAAGTGACACCAATGCTTTCATTTCAGTCAAAATATTTATTGTGTTGACTCTTTAGGATCCTAAACTGTGCAGGGAAATTTGCCCAGTGAAGTCCAGATTTCTGTGTTTCAGACTCCTCTGGGCAGGAGTTGTAACCAGAGCGGTGGGGCGCACTGTGCTCACGTGCTCCCTCCACAAACCGAGGGAGGGCAGAGGAAGCTAAAGCTAGTCTGGTGTTGCTACTAGTACAGACTGGCCAGCGGGTACCTGGATGTCTCCTGGGCAGGAGTATCTCTGGACACGTGCAGTGTGGACTCATCGCCATGCTGCTTTTGCTGGGCACCGAGGCGAAGCTTCCTGGCACGGCTTTTGTAGCTTCGGTGGTGACGTGCTTTGCTTTGCTCACAGTGACAAGCTGGTGGGTGACGGCAGTGTGTAGCCTTAAGACATCCCCTACAGAACAAATGGTTTTTAAACTTAACTCTCAGTTGTGCCCAGAGTTTGTTCGGAAGATTGCGTCTCTCAGCGGAGTTGCTGGGATCATTCAGTCCTCGTGCTCCAGCTTCCTCTAGTCCGTTTGCTCCAGCTGTGAGCAAAGATGCTGATTATTTCTTTGTGACGTGGAAACCTGTCTTCTAGAGGTAGCGCTGAGAACCGTTACTGCATTAAACATCTGCCAAATAGAGACTTCCGGTCATTGCTGACTTGTGCTGATTCATATCAGCAGCCTGAAAATGAAAACATTTGTGCTAGCTTCCAACCCTTGGATCTGCTCAGACCCACTGATATGGCAGTAGTGCAGTCTGATGTAAACACTGCGGTGAGGAATTAAAAAGGTAGAAGGGAAAATAAAATACTTTTTTATGCACCCTAAACAGCTCCGTGTTCGGATTGTGAGCAAGTGTTTCTATTTTCTCTGCGCAGATATGCCTTATTATTTCAAAGACAAAATCTTTGTGCATGCCTGCCCAAGGCAAGAAGGTTTTTCACCATCAGTTTCTGTAAATGTGTAAAGTATTCAGCCATCCTTTCCTTGCTCATTGGCTTAGCATTTCACAAATGCGGTCTATGCATAGAAGAAAATGAGCCAGACTTCTCTGCTGGCAGCAGGGTTGCTGTTGGGACAGTTAGCATCCCAGGTGTTAAAGGAGGCTTTGCATTTCCTCATTCATGTCCCAGTGACTGCCTGTGAACTTGCTGTGGTGGACCCCAGGTTAACTTACAGAATTAAATTTGTGTGCTCCTGAGTAACCTGTGCAGAAGCATTTTGTGCATATTCTCAATGGGGAGCATGAGAGGTGCTTACAGAGGAGCTAAGGTACTTTTGTCCAAAAGTAGGAGTACTTCAGTTTTGCAGCAACGTGTGCACTTACACCATGCACTCACATCCCATCACGCCAGTGAATATGGGATCACAGAGGAGCTGCTGTTGTGCAGCTCTTCCTCCCTATCTAGACCCCCCTGTACACGGGTTAATAAGGAAATGCATAAGAATACTCTTATTCCTAGGCTGCATTTGTAAAATGCTTTGGAAGGAAAATGTTCTTTATACAGGAATACAAAGACCAGCAGCCTTAGCAGTTCCTGGTATTTACTTAGAGTCTCATATCATTCTTTGTAGAGGAAACAGAAGAGCATTCGCTCTTCTGGCTAGTGACTCCCTTTTTCAGCCAGACTTAGCTGATGCTTCACATATGCCTTTTTTGTGTGAGCATTGACTGGTTCATTTCCCTGCATGCTGATGGTAAGATGCTGGGCTCTGAACCCTGTATCTCCTGCAGCGATGTCTTCCTCTGCAAAATGGGATTAAGGGCTGCTCTCCAGGTTTGGAGTGCCAACACAGAGCTCAGCACAGTCATCCCAGGCCAAGCACGGCAACTGGGCTTGCGAGGTTCAAAGTCATTCATATGAACAGTACTGTTTGGAAAAATCCAATGCCATTCTGGCATTAATTTGGTGTTGGCTGAGATTTAATATATTTGTATTTGAAATGAAGAGGAGATGTGTATATTCATCACAGTCACTTTATACCTTTTTCTGCTCAGTTTGTGGCGTGGTCATCCCTCACGCATAGGTCCGCTGAGCTCTCTGTCAGTTCTGTCCTTTAATGGAGAAATTAGCATTTTGATCTTCTTTGCAAGGCACACAGCTGCACAGTTAGGATCTTCATGCATGTAACGTGTGTCAAAATCTGAGTTTGATGTTGCTGTGGGCAGAAAATATCCCTACCGATTATGCTTTTATGTGAATTCAATTTCAATCATTAATTTGCTGATTGACTTTTTAATTGCATCTTCTGAAAGTATTAAAGCCAGAGGTAAAAAAAAAAAAAAAAAAAAAAAAAAAGGGAAAGATGCCATTGGATTTTTTAATGGGAATTCACCATTGGTTCATTCTGTGTTCATTCTTTATTCCTCTTTCTGAGCTATTGATGCTACTCATAGCTGTTTTGCTTAATAGTGCAGGATTATGGAGATATTTTCTCCTTCCCCCTATGACTTTCTGGGATTTTATAATAAGGCAATGGCCCTGTACTCTGGAGAGGGAAAATAAAAGCCTCTGCTCTTCAGTTTGGTGAAATATCAGTAGCTTCACACATTACTGGGGGGAGTAGTGCCTCTTTTCTTAGAAATCAATAAGCACTGGCATATCCAAGATGGCAAGAAAAGAGAATCTCTCCCCATTCAAGCACCTCTGAGAGGGCCTGAGAGCAAATCTTACATAGACTTGGGAGTTGGGGGGGTTTCGGTAATCTGAATCTCACAAATCTAAAAGAGAAGCTGTAGGAGGATGGAAAGACTGATGAACGTGGGACCTTGGAACTCGCTTAGGGAAGTTTTGCCGAGTTCATATGGTGGCTGGAAAGCAGTGCCTCCTTTTATAATAGAGAAGCGTAGCTATTTCTAGATCCTCTGTATTATTTAGAAGAAATGCTTAATGCTTAAGACAAAAAAAAAATCTCCTAGTATCACTAAAATAGTATAAGGACTAAATGTTTATTTTAGATTACAGTAACTTTTGTTGTCTTTTTTTCTCTAATCTGTTTTACTAGACTGTTTTGAGGATTGTGGTCCTTGGCATATGGGATTATATTGAAAACAAAATAGAGGTAAGCACTCCTACTCTTTGTATTGTTTTCCAGGCAGGCACAGTAGGAATATTATGTACTGCTTCAGGTGGCTTTGTGATAGACCTGATGCAATACAGGTGTCTTTTAACTGATACTCAGAGATGAAAGCACATTCCTCTTGGCATATGCATGTATGCATAGCTGTATGAGGTAGTCCCTTTTCCTATAAGACTTCCAGAAGAGTGCAAGTTTCAGCCATATTTAGAAATATTGTATTTCTAGGGGAGAAAATTGTGGGGTTTTGCTCCATGTGGGTGTGAATTTTATTGTTAGACCTATGCTAGCCAAACTGTTGACAGTGCTACCCTGAGAGAATGAGCAATAGGAGCAAAAATTGTCATGCAACTTGTGTACCACCTGCCCATAATCAAGTTGAAATTAGAACTGGTTGCAAAATTTTATGCAGTTTTCTGATAGAAAATAGTAATTTGACAACCCCCCCAAATTTCTTGTGAAAATTTTTTAAAATTAAATCTGACTTTTGAAAAAAAATTGTAATTTTTACTTCAAATTAAAAATAAGGTAAAATGTGCATGTTGTTCCAGAGACAGACAGGGAAATGCACATATTAAAAGTAACACGTAATCCCAATCCAAGCAGAAATCTGGAGGTCAAGAAAATTAAAAGCTCATTTTTGGTATTGTCTGAAAAGCTAATGCTGCAGAGTATATGACAGGAGGAAATTTGTTTGTTCATTGAGCTTAAGTGAATTCAGATGGCTGCACATTTTTGTAATAAAGTTGAATACCTTTTGATTTGGTTTGCTAAAAACTGAGGTGAAACTCACATTATTCATACAGAGGCTGTATTTTTGAGCAAAATGCAGCAGTTTCAGAGAATTTAGTTTGATAATGTGGAATGGAGTATGGTGGCAGTTAAAAGCATTTCTTTTCAATACACTGAGTTTTTGTGCAAAATTCTGAATGTGTGGTGCTTACAAAATCTGTGCTGCCTCCCTGTGCAAACCATTAGTCAGTGGTCTTTGGCAGCTGGGAAGGCTCTCGGTAGGAACGAGAACGTGAGACTCTGCTCTACTCTGCTGGGCAAGTGTAGGACAGACACAACGCTTTTGCAGGTTTGCTGTGAAATGTGTTTATGCACACATTTCTACTCCTACACCTTGCACAATTGCCTTTTCTCATGCAATCCACAATGCAACTAATGTCATACAAATACTTCTGAATCCTTCTTTGTCAGAATCCTTGAAAATTTAGCTGCCCACCGAGGGTGAGAGCAGGGAGTCTTTCTTGACGCACAGTGGTTTGCACACCCTTTGCGTAGTCAGGATATGGCCAAGAGCCATCAAGTCTCTTTGCTCCATCTCTTTCTACTTGTCTTCTTGATCTCTTCATTTAGACAGTAAGATCTATGGGCAGGGACTGTATCCTCTTTTGGGGTGGCATTATGCCAACTAACAGGTAATAAATAGCAATGATAATAAAACTCTGGTCGTAATAGCATTTAGGCTATCACCTCTACTTGGAGATTTTGGCCAGTAGATCCAAATGCCTTTCTATCTCCCAGCACTCCCACCACACTTTCTCTCTCACCTCATAAAATCTGGGTGAGGCACGAAGGGGTTCTGTTGTGCTGCCTGAAAAGCATGCAGCCTTCCTGGGGCTTGGCCACTCTCCTACCCCTTTCAAATATATATTGTAATTGCATTTCTTTTGAAGGAAGTCAGAGCCTTCAAGACCGCAAGCAGGAATTGCAGGGCTTGTGATCAGGGCTTGTGAGGAGAGGTTTGAAAAAGCTGATTTCTCCCTAGGTATTTGATGGTGCTGTCATAATCTTGTCCTTGGCGCCAATGGTGGCCTCAACAGTGGCTAATGGCCCCAGCAGCCCATGGGATGCTATCAGCCTTATTATCACACTGCGAATATGGAGAGTGAAGAGGATCATTGATGGTGAGTGGTGATTCAGATTGGGACTGTTAGAATTACCTGGCAGGTTGGGAACAAGAAGGTTTAAAAATATGGAATAAGCTTGCTAATAAGATTGCTTGTCAACACTGTTTTTATTGTTCTGCTTCCTCTTACATTTTAAAGCTCTGAGCAGAAGAGAGTTATGACTCCTGTGGAGGAGAGTAGGTCTCGAGTTCATGATGGTATCTGTTGTTCCCCTGTGAACCTTTATAATTGATTGGTTTGTTTTTTTGTGAGGCACCTTCACATCCCCCATCCTGTCAACAGATGCATCTGACCGGCCCCTTTTCCCATCTCTTGCCACCAGACATCATTCCTGATTCTGCAAAATAATTGCTTCTAATCTGCTTTTCTGATATCTGCTGCAACTTCCCCGTATCCCCCCAGGTAGCTCTGTCTTAGTGCTTTCTTTTCCAAGTTTTTGCCTGTAATATAATTTTTATGTCAGATTCCTGAGTTCTGACAGTGGGGGTTCTCTGCTGAAGGTGCTTTCTGTGAACCTGGCGCGCTGCACAGCGTAACAAGGAAGTACTGTTTTGCACGGTACATCAGTACTGCTTTGCACAGGCCTCTGTGGGGAAGCTCCAGGGGAGGCGAAAGTGCCCCAGCAAGTCAAGGTTGCAGAGAACAGAACCAGTGACTGTGCCTAGAAGCAAGGACTTGAGGAAAACAAAACTTAGAGATGATGAAGGACAGCTCTCCAGGTGTAGGCTACTTTGTGATAATGTTTTCAGACATTTCAGATTACAAGGATAAGAGGTGGAAAAGGAATAAATGAAGGGTCACTTTGCTCTTGTGTGAAAGATCAGGGTCAGGTTGTTATTTCTGGGATAGATGCCCAGGACACTCAGCATTCAGAGTTGAGGAAAGGTTATAGCCCTCTGAGTGAAGTGTCCAAGCAAAGTTCAGGATCTTGTGCAGCTTCACAAAGCATCAAGAATTGCAGTGGCCATAAAACAACTTTGCTGAGAATCTGAGTTTGCCTTAATTAAGACTGGAGCAAAATTTCCAGAGGCATTCAGAAGACCCATTGAAAACTGGGCCATAGCAACTACCTCCTCTTGAAAAGCAATAGAAGTGAAATGCCCTTTTGTTTTTAAAATCTCCTTCTTAGTCTGCTATTTCCATCAAGGACATATTTCCTGCAACCATGCCTAGGAATTAAATGCTTAGAGCTCTGGAATAATTCTTTTCCCAAGAGAGCCATACTGTTGAAGTTTCGAGGGGATGGGCACGACTCCAAGCAGAAAATACTTCTACCCAGCAATTCAGGAAATCTGTGGTAAACACTGGGAAAACATCTGTATTAGTGCAGAAGCTAGGAAGAGCATGCAGGATGCATTTCAGCTCAGCCAGGCAAATGGAGATATGACTGAACAAGGTCTAGACCCTGCTGATGACCTGCATTGTACATGTTAGAAGCCCTTCCCCAAAGAAATACTCTCATTCTGTTTCTAGAAGAAATGCTCCAGTTCTCTATCTGTCTGTGAAAGGGGTGAAATTCTGTGGCCTTTGCAGTACAGGACTAGACTGTTATGAAGATCCCTTCTGGCCCAAAGGTCTGTAAAGGTATTCCCTCTGATAAAAACAAATCACAGCTGGGTTACTTTAAGTGCTTATTTGTGTTTTCCAGCCTATGTCCTTCCAGTGAAAGTGGAGATGGAGATGATGATTCAGCAATATGAGAAGGCAAAGGTTATTCAAGATGAGCAGCTGGAAAGACTAACCCAGATCTGCCAAGAACAAGGGGTAAAGTTCAGTTATCTCTTTTGTTACATATAGCTTGTCCTGGCAAATGAAATGGTTTATGTACTTTGCCACAAGCTAAGGCTTGAGGAATATCACTAGGAGTTCTGTTGCAAGGTGACAGGTTTCAGCGGTAGGGAAATATCTAGCTGCGGTCAGGAAATTGCCAGCTGGGTCTTTGTCAAACAGCGGTTGTCTCCCTCTGCTGCTGTGCATGTGTTTTTAAGGTGAGGAAAACAAGTGCGAGAAATAGAAAAGCAATGTTTCCAGTATTTAATTTATTGAGTAAGTACAGACAATTTGACGTACTATTCAGAACATGCAAAAATCATTGCCATTGTTGGAGACTGCAGCTGTATTAATGTGATATTCCCAGGAATTGTATATGCAGTTGAAAGCTAATGAGTTGCCTAAACTCCTGTTTGCTGTGAAGTTTCCCTGCTTTAAATGCAGCAGGCAGCTTCCCTGTAGGTCAGTCAGAGACTCTTTTGGCAGACTCAAAATGCTGCAACAGAAGCTTCTAGTTGCTGGAAGCAAGTCAAAATTTCAGACTCTTCCCAGGCCCCTGAATGTTCAGTGACTCAGTCTTGAAATAAGGGAGAGCAGAGCTTACAATATCTCAGACAAATATGTTTACATTAAAAAGAAGATGTAAAACCACTGGTTTGCACAATGAACCAAGAGTTCTGAATTACAGGTTGTCTCATGAAAATGAGCTCATGAATAACTTGCTTTAAGGTAGAAACTAATCACGTATGACGAGGCTCAGGCTAAGTGCAGCGTTCAGGCGACCATCAAACTACAACAGAATGATACCCCATGTGACTTATTTCTGTTGTTTCAACTGTAAGGATAACTGTGAGGTGTCTTAGTAAAGCTGGGAGTTCCTTTCTAGCATCAGCGCCCCCTCCATACTTGTGGTAGGTGCTTTTCAAATACAAAATGAGGAGAGCTCTAAATCTGAATGACTCGGTCAGACAAAAAGTTGAAGGGCCTGAGCAGACAGGAGGGGAGGTGACTTATCCCAGAACAAGCCAACTGCCCAGCAGGTGCGTGATCTGAAGGAGGGATTTAGGTGCCCATCTCTAAACTAGGAACCTAAAATATTTGTTAAACTATCAGGATTTAGGTCCCTAAATGGCTTTTGGATTTGTATCCCAAGTCTCTTGGTTCTCTACCTAGGATTCAGCAAATGAACTCCTGATGGCGGTAAGGTGCCTTGTCTGTGTTATGAATTTAGAAAACCCATTGGCAATGCATGCCATTTTATACCGCTGCTTTTGACAGTCTGTCATATTAACTGTAACAAATTTCTAAACCTTACACTTGACTGCTGCAAAAAATTAGTTACATCCAAACATGTATGTTCAGTGGCAAAAGTGCAGTCGTCTTCATATAACTTTGTGCAATGACATTAATTCATTCATCCTTCTGTCATGGTTGGGAAATGGTATATACCTCATTTTACAGAAGAGGGTTTACCATTTGACCAAACCACTAGGCACACCGGAGCAGATTTCTTGAGTGCCACTGCAGTACTTTGTGTATCAGTCCATGCTATTGTGCTAACGTTCTTGCCCTAATGAGACAATCGTAAATTCTGAAACATTCATTTTTTAGGAAATGGATTATGCATCCAGGTAACTCTCTCAATCCCCAAACAGTTTTTGGTGTTGTTATTCACAGTGTTGTGTGAGGGTGGGCTCTTTATCCCAACTGGGGTTCAGGAGCAGCTTTTGCCACCCTCCGTTCTGGTCCCTGTGCCTCCTTATCCGCACGCCTGGCTTCCAGAACGTTGAAGCATACTAGACCTAATCTGAACTCTAATGGTTAGCACAGCTGTATATCAAGCACAAAGAAATACTGCATTGGTAGATGAGTAAATCTGTGGAAACAGAGCAGGTTCCCTCCTAGCTTTCAAGTGTCATCAGCTATGGAAAAATATGGACTACAGAAAAATGACAGCATACTAATCTCTCTTATTTTACTGTCCTGAGTTCCTGCCAAACAAATGTCTCAGCTGTATAATATGAGGTAAATGTACTAATTTGCTGCAGTTAGCAACATAAGACATTGACACAAGTACTGCATCCTTCCTTTGTAAATTAATAGCTTCATAATTCAGTCAAGAACAAGTTGTCAGCATTATAATATTCACATTAACATTGTGTACAGTATCTGGTGGGAAAAATATGTCCTAATGGCATTTAACGTCTAAAATTCTGCCAGGTTTTTGCTTTTTCATTTGATCATCTTTCCTGACCTTTTTAAAGGCTTGCTCGTTCATGGAGTTTGAGCATGGATGCCTGTGTTTTTGAGTGAAGGGGTGCCTGCAGCCATCTGACTGCTCTCAACTTTGGAGCCCCAGCAGGGAGGGATTGCAGGTTGCCATGTCTGTGCAGTGTCATCTCCAGCATGGGCAGATGGGATAGCTGGGAGCCACCTCGAGCCACATCTGCTCGTAGGGCTTGCTCTGATGCCCCAGATACATGCAAGATCTCTCTCCTCTGGGCACACGTCTAGGGCAGCCCAGTGCTCCCTACCAAGTAAGAAGATGGGGCAGCCCACTGTGGCTGCCTGCATCCCAGCAGTGTGGCTGTAGCTACTGACTCATCCTGAGGCTGCTACTTAGTGGCCACACTCATGATTTGTGTTGATTTATTGATTATAGACAGGGTTGAAAACATTCCTGTTAAAAAGGTTGCTCAGCGCTTCCTTTTTTAAGACCCTGTGTTCATTTCTTACTGCTTTGCCACATGTCAACCAACTGGGACTGAAATTCTCAATACCTGGCATCTTTCCCAGATTAAATTATTTTAAAAGTTTCAAACAAAATATTTGTGACTTCTGAAGAGGAGTTGGGAAAAACTAACCTGTTTTTTCCAGTTTAAAAAAGAAGAAAAAATGGCCAGTTCTTTGAGAAGCATTATGTCCCCCTGTTTTGTAAGTGGTACTTAACACTTTACAGGCAAGTAGCCTTCTTGTCACGGCTGAGTTTTTAGCTATACTTCTGAGCAGCAACAGATGCCCTGTGTTAACACAAACTGTGTGGTTTGAGTCAACCTTGTTGTGTGTATGCACGAAGTGGAGGAACTGAAGTCGTAAAGGCAACCTCTCTCTGGTATTTCTTCTCGTGCAGGTTTGCTGAGTGGACTTGTATCTTGTTCATAATTGATTTAGACATAGTCAAATGTACGTAACTATATGGTCAGTTTAAGTTGGCCTAATTTAGCATGGCCACTGAGGGAGGCATTTCCCTCTTCTGCCCAGCTGCCTTCTCCTGCTTACTTGCACAAATTCCTGTGAGGAAACTGATCTGGAATCTAATGGGTTTAAGATTAACCTAACAAAAATTATCAGTTTTTGTGGGGAGATTTTTTCTGGAATCTGGTTCACTCCACAGTTGTAGAAATACTTCTGTTGGCCAAAGGTAAGACATACAAAGGCAGGAATGAATGATGAGTGTGTAGGACTAAAAGGAAAGCAAAACCACCTGTTTGCCAACTTATAGCAGTTTAAGGCTTTTTTTTTTAAAGGGAAAAGCCAGGGAGAAAGAAAACTCAGTGAAAAGGTAGGGTAGCAAAGAAGAGGACTAGGACAAGTAGTCAAAGACAAGTATCTGGCTACACTGTACCAGCAAGCACATTCTCCCCAGAAATCACCCAGCTGGGGTTTCTGTCACATTTTTTGCTCAGGTCCCAGTTGCACAGCTCCTAGGGGCGAGGCCAAGATGATTTCACAGCCCAGGAGATCCGTGATTACCCACCTGTGTCACTGCTGCCCCACCCCTCTCTATTTTGGGAACCAGCCCTCATCCCTGGGATGAGCCAGGAGCAGTGCCTTCCCCAGGGCCCCCAACCTGGTTTGCCTTCAGATGCCCCTCTCCATCTCTTCTGCGCAAAGCGTTTTGGGGGTAAGGTTGGCTGTAGCCGCCAGGCCAGTGTCTCATCATGCCAGTGCCTTTGACCGGGCCAGCAACTATGTGTGCCACCCATGGCATCTTCACCTCTACGACTGTGCCACCCAACCCTGAAAAAAGCTCTTCGTGCCAGTCCTCCCACTCTCGAGGCGACTCTGAGTAGCCCCTTTGCTCCATGCTTCACACGTCCCCTCACCTTAGTTTTATTCTGTAGTGATCAAATATATATGATATAGCCCGTTTCAATGAGAAGAACGTGAGCTGTTCATATCGACCCAAGCAGGAATCTGCATGTGCATCTTGGCCTGTGTAGCAGCAAGCAGTGCAGCAAACAGAAGTGGGAAAAATGGAGTCTACCATCTAAAAAAATTAAAAGGAGGAAAAATGCAACCTCCCTTTGTCTTGCTTTTTAAATTAATGTTTCATTTGTTAGTTGTGTGTTGTTTTGGCCAGTGGTAGGGTATCACAAGTGTAAAGTATGTTTCCATTTCTGAACGACATTGAAGATGTACTCTTGCAAACATGAAAACTCTTTCCAGATGTTGATTTTTGGCTAACCATACATCTGAAAACCAGAATATATTTTATGAATTATAGTTGCATGGACCACCACTTTGGTCTCTGTAGTACCCCACTGACACTGTTCGAATTGTTTGCTGTTTTGTTTATTCTCCGCTGGCCAAGAGAGATGTCATTAAATGGGAGTGGAACGTTAGGGCAGTCAAGGCAGAGAGTACTGAAAGGGCTGAGATGGCTGTACAAGACTTCACAAAACATGAGAAACATTAGCAGTCACAATAACAGGATTTTCTGAAAATTGGGGAGGTAAAACAGTCTCACCGGAATTATTTATCAAAAATATAAAAAGAGTACATTGCTGACGGTATTGTTTTATCAGAATAGCTTAAATTAAACTGCAAAATGAAGAAAATTCCAAAGTTTCATTAACAATGCAAATTCCAGTCAGGGAAGATTGGGTTTTTTTTTTCTGGAATCAGCTGTAAAGGAATTTCCATTTCTGATAATAGATTGACATATGATCTTTTCTGTTTAACTTTCATAAGAGCCCTTCAGCTGACTACAGTCCAAGACTATGTATTCAACCTTATCACAAGAGCTCCTTTTCTGTCAACTCCTACAGAATTAGGTTTTTAATCATTCTCAAAACTGTAACAACTATGGAAGTTGTAATTTCTTTTTTATCTTGGAATATAATTTGTACAACAGCTGCTAGTTTAATGACAGGGCTATTTAGCTGGTAAAATTACCTATCGGAGAAATAACTTATGTTATCCTTTTGCAATAATTTTAATTTATTTCTAACTACCAGTCATTTTCTTAGTGACTGGAAGGCAGCCAAGGTCATCCTGTGTTTCATTCTGTCTATAAATCATTAGTTTGCAACTGTCTCCTGATTTTTATTGTTACCAACAATGGCTAAACTAATGGAAATAAACACTGGATTGTATCCCACTGGCAGATGAGTTTTAGGGCAGGGCATGCTGTGCAGACAGCCCTAATAGAATTAAGCAAAGTTACTGCTCCTATTGCATTAGGCACAAGTAAGCGTCTTTCTAAAATGTTCATTGATCTCTCCGAAACTGTCAGTCATACTCTGTTGCTAGACCATTAAAGAGAAGTACTATATGATTCACTGCCAAGTCTGACCCTTTTTGAGTCTTATATGCATGTTGTGAAATATCAGATAGGATGGGTGGTGCTTTTTATAAATCCGGGCATGTGAAGTCAGATGTTCTCTAGAGCTCTGTGTAGGTCTCTGTCATTTTGCCTGCTTATAAATAATTACCTAAGGCATTCTTTAAGTGAGGAAATGCACAAGGGTGCCCTGTAGTAATTTCTGTTTTGTTTCCTGCCAAAACATTGTTAAGTGTGTGTTACAAGAGGACATGCAACAAGTTTTGAAAACACTAAATGAGCTTAAATCTCCCAGCAATGAGCTTTCTCTCCATGCCTGACAATCTAGTTACCCATTCTTGTGTGAGACGGTGTGTAACTCCCTTTTTCTTGGTAGTAAGGGTATTTTCACATTAGCCACAGGTATTGCACTTTTACTTTGCACATGTTTAAACGTATTATTAGCATGCAAAACATACTGCAATTTTAGCATGGTTTTCTTTTGCCAGTTTTGAAAAGATCATGTATGACTTAATCCTGTGCACACTCCAGAATTGTGGTTTAAAAAATGTAGCCCAGCACTTGTGAGGCTGCGTGTGGAGTGCTGTAGCCTGTCTGGGCTCCCCGATACGAGAGAGACTTGGACATACTGGAGCAAGTGCAGCAAAAACCACTGAGATGTTTGGGGCTGGAGCACACGGCACAGGAGAAGCTGAGGAAGCTGGGTTTGTTCAGCCTTGAGGAGAGGAGGTAAAGGGGGGGATCTTATTGCCAACTTCAGCTCCATCATGGGAGGGTGTAGAGGAACTAGAGCCAGGCTCGTCTCAGAGGTGTGCAGTGACAGGAAAAGAAGCAGTGGACACAAGCTGGAATAGGAATTCCTATTAAGTATAAAAAAAACCTTTTTCACCATTAGGATGGTCAGCCACTGGAATGGGCTGCCAGAGATGTTGTGGTATCTCCATTCTTGGAGACATTCAAAACTTGACAGGCCCTGAGCAATCCAAGATAAGTGGGCTTGCTTTGAACAAGGTGTTGAGGTGACCCTCAGAGGTCCCTTCCTACCTAAATTATTTTGTGATATCTATGATGTTTTCAAATGTATTTTTCCATTGCAAAGTATGTTAGGGGACTATTGATACAGGAACCCACCAGAAGCTACCACAGTATGTGTAGCTAAGGATAATGAATATCATAGGTGTCATGGTAAATAACTTTAGTAGCAGTGTCAAAGGGACCAGAGCTCAGCTTGTAATCTCCGTAAGTCAGCAGTTAGTTTACGTCAGTCTCCTTGCTCTAAGCAAGTTATCTTCCGCACAACAGTGTGCCTGTGACTTCCCCACTGGCTCTCCGTGGCGTTTATGTGGTTCCTAGCACAGAGCTGATACCTATGAATAAGTCTTCTTTTAAAACAAATCAAAGCATGCATATAAGTTTTTGTGCTTTATTTTTCCCCATGTTATGCATTTATTGAACACACAAGCCCTTGTAGGGTGAAGGAAGGATGATTTGCCTGAAAATATGAAACATGACTTTTTCAGCAGAGGTCTCTTGCAGTACTCCTGTATTCAGGAGGCCCAGGTCTACCTTCAGATAGCTGCATCAGCTCCTGCCTGCAAATAGAAATTTCATGTGTTTAACTTGGCCCAGAATTTTTACTTAAAAAGAACATTATATTTTACACCTTTTACTGATTTATTTAACATGCCCTGGAGTATGTGACATGCAGTCAGAGCAATCTCATTAGCTCTTTTACACATTAGGACTGCCCGAGGTCAGTGTTCAATATAATGTTCAGGAGATATAAGCACCTGCAACGTGATTTGCTCATGCAGTCTCTCATTGAGAGACCCATAAAGAACAGCCACTTCTATTTAACCTAACCTTTGTTGTTAGTGGGTTGCTTTTAGTAGCCAAAACTGTATTCCAGCTTCTAAAATATCTTAGTCTAATTTTAAGTATTAATTGGAAACAATTAATATTGAACCAATCTCCTGAGTAGGTGTATGCCTTTCATGAGCTAAAAAGCTTAGGAGAATGTGTTTCCTGTTTAAGTTTTTCTAGAAATTTTTATGAATGTTCTTTCATTTTTTTAAATCAGTGCTTATAATAAAACCTCCAGTCCCTTTTCAAACATGCTAACTTAGGTTAAGAGAGTTTGATTTGCATTTTTAAGCAGTATATTGAGTTGAATTTTGGCTCTGTCTTATGTTCTGCATCTGTAATGGTGTTATATTTCTGCATCTCTATGGACAAGTTGTACAGGTTACTTTGCATCAGTAATAGTGAATATGGGACTGCCACAAATGCCATTAATACAATGAGTTCACTCTGTCCATGGAAAAGTCATAGTTGCACACATGACAGTTTTTACTTCCCTCTTCCCAACTATTTTAATGACTACAAAGACTTCAGGGCAAACATGAGTGGGACCTGGAAGGGAATGGTGGGACTATTCGTGATAAAGGAAGGATGGAAGGGAGAGCCCGTGTTAACCAGCTGCAGCTGCGGGGTGCCGTAGGCGACAGCAATGTTTCTGCTGTGATCTTCCAGCACGTCTCTGCATGCCGTTGTTCACCTCGCGCACGATGCCGACGTGCGGGGCACTGGGCTGCTCTGCTCTGCCTACAGATTCAGTCCTCCTGTCTGCTCTTGACAGTCTCATCTGCAGTTCTGGATTTTAGACCAGCTGAACTTGCTCAAGGGTAAGAGCTGAAAATAGAACAGACATATGGATTGTGTTTGCAGCAAGCAATAAAAGTGGGTTCACATATCACTTAAAAGTTACAAGCCCTGCATATGCCTTTCATACTTGGGCAGTGGATGAGGGAAGCATTGCTTGAGCCAGGACATCAGGTCTAGGTTTCGGTTTCTTCTAGGATGTTATACTTGTGAGATCTTCAGAAGCAGGTGCTTTCTCTGGTGCTGTGGTTTGGACATGTATTTCTGCCCTTTAAACATGAGATGGCAGCAAAGCCTCTTCTGTTGTTGACGTTATCAGAAGTAGTAGTTGGTCACCTGGATCACTGTGGTGTTCACTTTCTGTGTGATTCCAGTTTTGCCTGTGGTCTGTGTGGCTGTGATTCAACCAAGGTGTAATAATTTTTCTTATTTATTTTATAAAGATTCGTTTGGACTAAATGCAGTTGACCAGTGCGGTGACACCAGACGATGGTCCGCAGACTGCTGCTGGGTTCAGCAAGCCAGGCTGAGTAGTTCGTAGCTTGTTGGCAGAGTCTTATTAAACAATAAAATTTATGAACTCATCTGTTAAAAGCTGAATGGTGACCTGGCATAGAAATGTTAAGCGTTGACAGTATCTGTGGATTCAAAATGTTTGGAAACCCTTCCTTTATTGATTGGAGCACACAAGTGGGCATAAGGAAGTCTTATTTCTCTCCTCATTTTTGCCATAGGTTCACTGTGGCAGGAAGGTTTTTGCTTATGTGCTTCTTTCTTCACATCTATAAAACGCAGCAATCCTCTTCAAGCCTTTGGTCATTGCAAGGTTCAGCCAATCTTTGTAAATGCTTAAGCTGCTTAAATTGGGTGTGATGCAGAAGTACAACATGATGATATTGTTTTGTTGAGCTCACTTTTAAATGGTTTTATCTATTTGCCTTCTACCTGCCAATATTTTTTATCTTCCAAGAAAAAAGAAATCAGATCCTGTCTCTAGGCCAGAATTAAGCATGTTAGGGGCAATAATTTTTTTTCTAATGCATGGGAATGTTGAAGGATGAAATTTGAGATGTGCAAGGACAGTACCAGTGCCAAATTCTTACTGCCTTTTAATCTGAGCTAGGCAACTATGTGTGATTAAGCAATACCTTTTGAAAAATCTCCAAATGAATTTTTTACTATTGTTTTTGAGCGTATTTCTCCCTTCAAACCAAGGGGATGTCTGAAAGGGAATCTTTCTTGTTTTTAAGATGAAATGTGAGATATTTGGGGGTTTCTTTTTAAGACTGAAAATTAAGCACTGAAATGCTCTGTGTTGTAACATCGGTCTCTGGACAGCCCTTTCACCGCTGAATGGCGCGTTCATACGCTCACCTCTGCAGTGGCACCAGCACCTGGTGGCTCGGGACGCTCAGGGCGGCAGGGAGAGCAGTTGGTGCTCCCTGCTGGCTGCTCCTTCCTGCCTGGCTAACCGGCAAACACAAAAAGCACCAGCTGGGACCTGCCGTGGAGGTTTCAGTGAAGAGATCGAGGGGCAGGGCTGTATTTGACATTTGCTGATGGTACTTGACTCCGGTGGCTGCCCCGACAGGTACCTTTGCTTAAGAGCAGCGGGTGTTTCATGCAGCCAGCTGTCCACAGCTGCCAGAGCACATCCACTGATTTCGAGAGGACAAGCTGTGTGTTGTATTAAATCCTTGTTTAGTCGGTGGTTTGAAAATGACCCAGAGCGCTTAAACTGCCCTTTTGCTCTCTAGATTTGAGTCTTGCAGTGAGCTTTCCAGTTCCTGTAAGCTCCTTGCCTTTTGCTCTGGAAAGCAGATGTCAGTCTCCAGATACAGCAAACTGAAATCTCTGTTTTTTCTTTTCTCTTTTTTCTTTCTAAAACCCCTGGGAACTGCGTCTCGCTTCCCCTGCCGTCACTCGCGCGGCTCGGAGGCCCCGCTGGTGCTCTGCAGGGCGCCTGGCGTTGCGCTGGGTCACGCGCGGGCCGCCGCGGAGCGCGTGGGGTCTGCAGGCGGCCTTCCAGATCTGACAGCAAGATAGATTTGAGTCAGCACCGAGTGGCAAAGGCCAGAAGCAGAGTCATTTAGCCTACATGCTGTTATGCACCGGCTTTCAAGCGCCGCGGTGCTAATTCCGGCTCCGCTGTAAATGCAGAGTGACAGGCGTGCCGCGGTGCACCGTGCTTGCACCGTGCTCGCCGACAGCTTCGCCGGCCTTCAACTACAGGAGGCCCAGCAGTGCTAAGTTTTAAATGCCTTAGCCTATTACTTGCCTCATTTGCTTTTCCTTCTCAGGCTCTATAATTGGACACGACTTGGTCACTGCTGTACTGCTGTAAGATCTACAGATCTTAAAAAGCGTTTGAAAAGGAGAAACCCTCTGCCACCCGGCCCCGGAGCTGAGATTTCATAGTGCTTATGGAAGGGCTTAGAGGGTCCCTCCGGCCTCTCCAGGAGAGGATTTTCCTCCTTGCGTTACGGAAGATCTGTGGCTCTCAAAGACAGGCGAAATACGCTGTATCCGTCAGTTAGGTTATCGCTAGTCCCCTTCTGCCTTTTTGTCAGCGTCTGTTTTATAACAGCAGTCACGAGGCCGATCCCCCCCGCTGCAGCAGGGCTTTAATTGTCCTGGCTCACATGTTTGCACCAGAAAAATGGCACCCTGCCCCAGGGTTTCCTGCACGTTGTTGAGCAGAGAAGATTTTGGGGTGGAAGGGAACCACAGCATCCCTCGCCCTGCCCTAGGCAGTGGGGAAGCAATCTTGGGCATTGCTCCGAGATCCTGCCTCTTCGGAAATCCTCTGTACAAAGTCTGGCCGATTAGGGATGTGTCTCAAGAACCTATATGCCTGTTAAGGGTGATCTTCTATGAAGTTTTCATATAATTGAGCAGTTACTTCTGTCAGAAATTGTCCAAAAGCATATCTGCAGGTTGCAAAATGTGCTAAATAGATGACCAGCACAAGGCAATCGCTATTTTTAGATGATGTGAAGAACAGGCCAGCTCTTGTGAGTTCTGGGAGAGCATCAGCAGCTTGGACTCGCATCTCAGCTGAACCACATGTTTGATCTCACAGGTCTTCACTCAGGCCTGCAGCAGGTTAACGTTAAACTGGGTAATAGGCTGCAGCTCTAGAATACGGACTTCCAGCCATGTCCATATCACATCAGTATGTGTTGTTTTTCCCCCCAGTTTGAAATCAGGCAGCTGCGGGCCCACCTTGCCCAGCAAGACTTGGACCTGGCTGCAGAGCGAGAGGCTGCGCTGCAAGTCCCCCATCTCCTGAACAAGCAGAGCAGCAACAGGTACAAGGTGGTGGCGACTGAAGATTCAGATGATGAAGCCACCGAGAACATCACTGAGTTACAACCGCCACGAGGTGAGTGCTGCCCGCGTGCCACTACTTGCTGGCACAGCTGCTCCCTTAGATGGAATTAATGAATCTGCTAAATACTTTCACTCCACCAGTGAACTGATTATTTTCCCTGGAGACTGCATTTTTGCAAGAAAGTTATGTCTTCTTCAAAGTGGCAGGAACTGTTGTTATATTTGTGACAGATTCTGACCAGAGCCAATAAAATGGCCCTGGCAGAAAATGCCTGTGCTGTACCTCCCCCGTGTCCTTGCGATTATATCCATCAAACCCTGAAGAAGCAGCATCCAAGTGAGAATTGGCAAAAAAAAAAAAATCACTCAGAGGTGAAAGCAGGGGAATTGAGAAGACCATTGAAAACCAGTTTCAGACTTTGGCCACTTGCGTTTCTGTGATTTAGAGGGGACCCAGGGCAGTTCTGAATTGATGTAATGGCTCAGAGCTGCTACTGTGACTGCACAGGAATCCAGTTTGTAACTCAACTAGTGATATTTATAATATTGCATTGTTTTCATACTGGTTTTAATAGTATCCAGTTAAATGTATTAGGCCAGATTAGCCTCTTCTGTAAATCTTGTGTCAGCAAGGTTACATCAGGAATTAATGTGGCCAGTTTTTGGCCAAGTGAAGAGTCTGATGTCTGCTGGGAGGTACTCAAGTACATAAAAGTATGTTATGAGCATGGATATGTAATTGTGGACATATGAACCCATAGAAACCTGCGTCTCCTGTTGTATTCTGTGAGCTAAGTGATATTTTGTGAATGTTAGTGTTGGGTTAACAGAAGAAAAAAACAAGGTGTATGGTCAGGGGAAGAGGTGGAAAGCTACATGCCTAGAACTGTATCTGGACTGGTTATCTCCATGCTTTTGTACAGCAGAGGGTCAGTTCAGTGCTGCTCCTGGAAACAGGATTTTGATGAGTACAGGACTGTCTCTGTTTTGATGGGTCCCAGCTATCCTGCTCACTACCCTGCACCCTAGCTGGCCCACCAGGTTTGTGTGGTTGCCTGTGCTTCGGCTATGAACCTCACCTGGTGGTTGTGCTCTCACTGGGTTGCAGGTGCAGCCTGAAGGCTGCCGATGCTGGGCAGCCCGGTGGTGATGAGGCGCAGGCAGCTCCGGTACCAGCAAAGGGGCAATGCAGGGTGTGAGCAGCTCCGGTGCCAGCCACGGGGCGCTGCACGGTGTGGGCAGCTCCCGCTTTGGATGCTGAGGTCACATGCCGGAGGTGAGGAGCAGACCTGTGGGTACCATTGGGCTGTCAGCTGTCTGTTGGGCAGGCGTGTGTGCCTCAGGGAAACACTAACAGCTGTATTTACCTAGATCCATTTTTGTCACCTGAATGCTAGACCGAAAGGATTATTGAAAAGGGCGTTGCTCTTTCTCCCCTGATCCTCCTCGCGGGAGGGTAGGATGGGTCCTGATCTCCCTGATGGGGAACATAATACTCCGGAGAAGAGAACAGTCTGGGTTACTTCCTCTCACTCGCTTTCCTCTGTAGTGACGTGTTAGTCTTTCTCGGACATCTTTGCTGGATTATTTTAGTGGATGAACAGTATGTGAATATATTTGAATTAGAGGTTCTCACGACATCTTTCTTTTGGCCAAACTCCATCGAATTAAAGGCACAGAAGTATTTAATCAAAAGGTTTAAGAAAAAAAGGTGTCCACATTTTTTCAGATTATTATCCTCTCCATACTCTACACAGTAATGAAAGCATGTAGAAATTGTTTTTGTTTTTTCTTTTTAATAATGACTGAACACTGATCGCAACTTAGCCATTAATTATTCCTGGTTAGAAATTCTAATTAAAAGCAGACAGTGAAAGAGACTGCCCCCTAAAATGCATTTCCCCCTTTTTATAGGATTTCAGAGGCTTCCCAGGTGGATGCATTATAATTTATGCATGTGTTCCTTGAGGGTTACATTTGGAACTGGAGAGTGTTGTGCACATTATAAGGAAGTTTGCTGAAATTATAGTGCTGTGGAGATTCATCTAAAAATTCTTCTGTCCAAGGTGTTCATTCCAACTTCCAGGTTAACATAAGTACTCATTATTCATTTCTCCTTGTAAAATGCTGGCCAGATGGGCAACTGGGTGGACACACAGTCTTCAGTACTGATTTCCACATTCAGTTTGGTTATGGGATTGGTTAGGGAGATTCATGCTTGTCACTGAAAAAAACATATCCAGCAAATAACAAAAAAATGCAATACTTTACACACTGGATAACGTGCAGTTATGTTATATTTCAACGGTCATGCTGAGAATCTAGAATTAATTACTGATTCCCAGAAATGAACTGAAAATACAAGGGTAAATATTTTTTTCTAAATTATATAATGTATTACCTAAAAACCTTTTGTAGATGCATGTTTTTGAGTGCTTGTCTTTATAAGCCAAATTCAGGCAACTCCATTTTCACTATTGTCCTATATGTTGAATGAAGCAGGAGTCGGACAGAAAGAATATCCTATGGTCTCATAGCAAGGATCTACCATCGTGGTAGCCTACCATTGTGGTGGTAGGACTACCAACAAGGGCACCAAGTTAAGATTGTATAAAAAACACGAGCCCAGCATTAACATTCAGTGCTTTGTTTGGCAATCCAGATAATGGTCTATTGAGGCAGAGGAGTTTGTATCTAATTTCCTGGGTTATTTTGCAGAGGAAAGAAGTAATAAACCATCCCACCCATCATCACCAGGCTTTGAATCCAGCACCAGCAATGCTGGCTCCCAGTAATACGCTTGCCATTGCAGCAGAAGCTTTGGCATGCTGCCAGCATTTCTTCATTTGTGCTGTGGCTGTTCTAACCAATACGTATCTCAGCAAAAGCTGGCTGTGGTGTCTGGGGCAGAAGAGGAGCAGGTCTTCATCTTCCAGGTGCCATCCGTTGTGCCAGCCTGGCTGGGTGGTGTAGGCTCTCCCAGTGTTACAGCTCCCCACCTGCTCGTGCAGGTGAAATGCTTGTGGGACCTGGCTCTGCAGAGCAGGACGCTTGAGATGGTCCCGTATGTCATTTTTGTGTCGCTCGTCACCTCCCCCATCTCGCGTGCTGTGGTTACCCCGGCCGTGCTATCTTCAGGATTTTGCACAGCCTTGCTTTGCCTGGAAATATAAGCCTCCGGTGTTTTATCCCCTGACTTTTGGGGCCAAGGGTTATGCATTGCAAATTACCCTCTGGGTCAGACCGCATTAGGAGTTGCTTTGCATCCACTTTCTCTTAGCTGTGTTTTTCCTCCTTAAAGATCCCAGAGTGATGATTGCAGTTAATCACTGTGTGTCATGTGGCATTTGTGAGCTTTGAAAAATATCTAAGGTTGCCTGTTACAAAGGCTATTTTGAGGAGAAATAAAGGACCAGATTGCTAATAGTGTTAAAAGCTACAGTTCAGCTGTTAAGCAAAACAGGCGCTGGTGGGCTGTTCTCCTATGCTCTGACAGAATGTTAGCTCTATCTACAAAACCTGGGGATAGGGTATGGACTGGTATGTGTTTGTGCCAAACTTAACTTTGTCAGCCTTCAAAAACTCACTGTCTTTGGAGAGCCCTGAATGCTGCCAAGCCAAGAAGCTTGAGTTGGCTGGAGAACATAATGCAGGAGAAAATGAGATATTCCGTCCCAAGCTAAGCTTATTTCCCCTGTCTGTATTGGACAATGGAAACATTCAGTGCAGGATACTTTACCACGAGGGGGTTATGGAATAAAAAGGCATTCAGACTTTTTACTCATTTCCCTACCTGGGAGTTTTATGGGATAGTGCGTAAGTTAAAGCTCCTCAGAGGCAGCTCCAGCTTGCACGCTGGTGTTTACCCTGGATTTTGTGCAACCATTTACTACCGTGTTCAGTAAAATAAGTCAGGTAACCCTGGCATCGCGTGGTACACCCAGCACCTCGGGGAGTCTGGCAGGGGACGGCGGAGAAGCGTGCTGTGGCCTGCAGCGGAAGGGGGCTGTACGTGCTGACAGTTTCAGTAGCTTTCAGGACATATTTTCACCCAGCTTTTCTTTCTGCAGATCTCTCTCTGACCTTCCTCTGTGTCTGAGCTGCCAGGTCCATCCTGTGCTAATTCTCTGAATAACGAGCCATCTCCCCAGAAGTAGCTTACTGAGAGAATCCTAGCCCAGTAGAAGTAACTTGGTGGGAAATGTATAGATACATGGTATTTTCTATGTTGATTTGGCAAAGAGATGCAGGGAAATTTTCCCCTTTAGCTTTCTTTGAGTGGACAAACGTGGCGGCTAAAACGCAGGCGTCAGCATGCAAGTCAAAGGTGCCCTCCCTTATTGGCACCAGGAAAGATGTTGGGCAGGACTCTGGAGCCAGAAAGCCAGGGCAGAGCTGGGGCATTGGCTGCACTGTGAGCACTTGGCTTCGCTTCCCTGCCTCAGTTTCTCCAGTGCGACATGAATGGTGGTGCCCCTCACAGACTTTGAAGCGGCGCTGTGAGGCTCAGCTGGTTTGTAAAGAGCTGCGGCTGAAAGCTGCTGCCTGTGAACACCGCATTGCTAATGATTTTCAGGACCGTTGTGGTCAGCCTTTCACTAAGAGCCAGGGAAAGATCCTAAGTGCTGTCTCCTTTCTTCTGCCCAGAGATGGTTTGATGACATAATGGCAAAAATTATCCTATCTGCTCATCTCTAAATTATAAAGGGAGTTCTTTTCTCTTGCTGAATTCTTGCCTGTGTAACTGGTCACGGTCAGAATCTACTGTTTTCTGCTCCTGCACAAATCATTTTTAGGGTTTAGGATACAAAGTTCCAGGCTTTGGGGAATGCCAGGTTCACAATGCCCCATGTAACCATTAATACTTCCTCTGAAAATTTATTATTCGTTAATCTCTCCCATAATATATGAATTACAGTCCCTAGTGGAAATTCCACATTTTCCTGCATATATCATTTCAGTTTTTGAAATTCTACAGTACTGCCATAGTTTAATATTAACATGCCACCCTTATATTCATTTGAGCAAGAACTGGATCCCAGCTCTGTTACTTTCCATCACAGAAGGGTGATTTTAACTATTCTGAGTCAAATTTCCATTTTTATGGGGTTGGCAGCAAGTGGTTTGCTTTGGGGGACTGCTACAATTTACAGTCATGCATGGAGAAAAATAAAGTTTGCTTTGCCCACAGGTACCCACCATTTTGTAAGTGAAGAAAATGGGATATTGGGAAGGGAATATGAAAAATTCTGGAGCTTCAAAGGGCTTCTATTAAGATTATTCATAAGCTGCCTGAGAAGGCACTGGCATGGATTTTGTCAGTTGGTGCTTGCAAGGCTGTCTGAGCTGGTTGAAGACTTTTGGTTTTTCAGCTCTGCGCCAGTTCCTTTGGTGATCATCTGTTAGTGCTCTGAAGAGAGCTGTGTTACTGCAGAGCAATAGATAAAAAGTAGTTTATAGTTATTTTCAAATGTTGAAAAGTATCTGCTTTGAAGCCTACTCTTGGAAATGGTTATATCTTAAGTGCACTCTGCTTCCTAGTTAAACTCCATGAACCCACGGGGAGGCGAGGATTTGGCTTCGTTTTTCTAGACTCAATAAACAGGCCTTTCTTTTATAGAGACAGACCCAAGTTTCTTTCTGTTTGCTCCAAGCTGACTGTCACACATTAGGTCAGATGTGGATTTGCAGATCCTCATTCGCAGAGAACAAGGTTGGAAAGAGCATTCAGAGGTCGCCCAGGTCATCCTGTACCCCAAACCATCAGCTGTGCCCACGCAGGCACCGTGCGTCTCAGCCTTGCTCGAGGCGGCGCGCAGTGCTCTTGCAGGGGGATCCCCTAAGTGAGGGCCAGACCCATCCAGTGTGTTGTCATTTAAGGATTTTGGTTTTCTGTCCTAGCAGCATCATGTCCCAGGATTTCCTTCGACATGGCGACCCCCATCTCAGGCAGATTTCTTACTTAGAGCCAGGCGGGGTCTGTTGCTCTGCGCTTTCTCTGCAAGCTAACTCGGGCAGTTCCCCGCAGGGCAGGTGCCCTGGTGGCATCTCACGTGCGCTCGCAGCCCTCCGGCCTCTGCAGGGACGGGGATCTGTGTGACTGGAAGAGGTGTGTGAGCACTGCAGCTTGCGCTATTGTGGCAGTCCACCTTCATCCGAAAAGCGGGAGAAACCTCCTGGAAAGTGCCAGCTGGCTGCTCGTATTTCCTATTGGCACGGATTCTCCGTGTTGCTGGAGGGAAAGGGAGAGAGATATCCCTGTGCCAGCAAGGCAGAGGCAGCACGATCCTGCTTGGGTCGTCTTGCGCCAGCCCGGCAAGCAGCACAACACAGCTTAGAGATCTCACGTGTGCCTTAATAAATGAATTTATAAGTGAGAAGTGACTTCTGCACAGACTGCTGAGGAGGAAAAGAGGTCAGGTCTGGCTGAGAATTTGGTGATGGTGAAATTCAGCTGGTCAGGGCTGGAGAGCTCTGAAATGCCAGTGCTTGCATGGCAATCCCCAGGGGGATCTCCCCGGGAAGGTTACAGCTTCGTCGGGGAGTTTTCCCCCGTGCATTGCCAGTCTGCTTTCAGAAACACATTGTGTATGGCCCTTTCTGTGTACCCTCCAGCTTCCCTTCTTAGGGCTCTGCAGCACGATGCTAGGGCTGCGCTCTTGTCGTGCAAACTTGCGTTGCGGCAGTGTCATGGGCCAGTGTCAGAGCAGCATAGCTCCCATCATTGCTCTTATTTTTAGAAGTGTTTAGGGAGCAATAACCTGATCTTAATACTCGCGCCTTGAACAACCTTTCTGCTCAGAGTGTGTCTCAGTGGCTTTCATTGCAGAGTGTATTTTATCCTCCCTTTTTCCCAAAAGGCTTCTAAATGGTAGTGGTGCTTTGAGGAAAAGCCGCTGGTGTCAGATAGCAGTGATGGGGATAGATGATCTGCTTCGTTAGAAGCCTTCTAGTAAAGATTGCTTTCCAAAGGAGAGACATGGTAAGACAACGCTACTCTACTTGGAGGGCTCCTTCCTATCCTCAGTGGGAGACCGCACAGCAGAAGGAATAACCTTCCCGTTTGGAAAATTCAGCTGTGAGAGACAGAAGGCAGTACAATGAATGGCAATAAAAACACAAAGTAAAATGCTTCCATAGTGAACTATTGCAAAAGAAATGACTTTTTTAAGGCCTTTAATTGTAAAGATGTGCAAATGGTGTTTATTGTATGCAGAGGTTTTGCAGTCTCGTTCACTGAAGTCATTGGTGAAACAATTAAAGGTCACTGTTGAGGGATTATAGACTGAAAGACAGGTCTGCCTTGGGGGGAATCTCATACATGTGTTTCACCTAATTTATTATGTTTTTATAGGGCCAAGAAAGAGAGATTATAATGTTGTCTCTTGGGTCAGATGAGATCATGTGGGACCGTACTCCAAATAGTTTATTATTCCCTGAACCGTTTTAGCTTATATTCTGAATCTTGCAGGAAAAGAACGGGCAGATAATTTGAAAGCCTTTATCAAACAAAATATAGTAGCTGTCAGACAGATCCTGACCAAGAGCCCCACATTGTTTCAATAACCATGATTCGGATAGTGGGCTAAGAGGCGGCCTTACCTCCCCATCCTGAATGTGACTTCATTGCATTCAGGGCCTTGCAGAAGGGGTGGGTTCAGTGTCGGGGAAGGCTGCTTGGTTCTGAGGCCTCTGACCAAACTTCCCAGCCCGACGTGCCACTGGCCGTTCTGGCCAGTGAAAAGCCCTGATCCTGTTGGAGTCGGTCTGCTGTCCTGGCCTTGCACTGCTGGAGCTCATCATCCATAGGCATTTTCCAAAGGTTGCCGTTTTCAGGGGAAATGAGAGGGAAATGCTTTTTCTTTCTGATACTGCCAGTAGCTTATTTTGCTATAAATGTCATTTGTGCATCTGTATGGCTAAGGACTTTTAAAAGAAAAGTTCCTCTATGTGGAAAAGGAAGTACAGGTAACATTGCTGTATATTTGAGGAGTTGGATGAATTTCAAGGAAAGGAGGAAAAAAAGTCTTCTGGATCCTGGAAATTCTAACTTGTCGGTAATATGAAAAAAAACTGTAAAAACCCCCCCAGGAAAATATGAAGGATGAAGTATTCCTTAAGACAATTGCCTTTCTCTAGCTGAAGCTAAAGCACACTGAAAGCAGAAAAAACTGTGTACAATTTAAATAATATAAGCAGTCTCTTGCAAAAGCTGGTCTCCCCTGCTTACTCATATCAGCATCCTACATGCCATCAGCCGCAAATGCATTTGTGCTCTTGATCCCATTTGACTGCACGTACTGAGCAGTGGGGACTTCATCTCACTGTAAATCACCGTCAGCTACAAAGCAGGGCTCCACAGTGATGTGCAGTGCTGTACTTTTTATCCGCGTATACATTTTATATGCAGAAATAGTTGCTTTCAGCTGTATATTTGTGGCATTTTCTTTATACTCCTTGCTTTCAGCAGTTAAGAATATAGTCAGAGATATCTGGAATTGTTTATAACCTTTTATGTCCAAAGCAGCTGAGACTCCCATATGACAAAGACAAGTTTGTTAATTGTCACTTTGCTTTAATGTAATCATGGAAGAAACTTAATCTGTAGCTGAAATATTTATCCTGCTGCTGTCTTTCCATTACTCTTCATTGCTTTTTATTCATAAGAATCTTTTCAGGGTAAAAATATAGATTTTTTTATATTTTATAGACACACGCACACACATATAGGTATATAGATATATGTATGTGTGCATGTCTAAAAATTTTAGCAAGGCAAAACAGTGAGGTGAAGAAGGCTGTCACATAATGACACGAAGCAGCCAGCTCTGAGCCTTGCGTGCAAGCAGTCACACGCAGCCAGCAGAGCTGGGAGTTGTCCTCACCACGCGCAGGGGTCCCAGTGCCAGCATTTCGGGATTTCCTTGTCAGGCGTTTGGCATTGGCCTCTGCCCATGTAATGAGCAGTCAATATCTCTTCGGTTTGAAAACAACTTACTGATTTGAAAACAGGTCGCTAGTACGTTCTGTTGGTTGATGCAGAGATGGCCAGGACAGTGACGGTATGCAGTCCTAAAGAAGGTTTGCTTTGAGCATTGCTTTAAGGAGTGGAAAACAGGCAAATAACTTTTCTGGGTTGCTTTTTTTCCCTCAGTGCAAAGGATCCTGGCACCTGGGAAAGATTTTAATGAGAGCCAAAGGAGATGAGAGTCTCCCGGTCTCCTGTTAACCGCACTGAGCGTGGCCGTGTGCTCTTCCAGGCGAGGAAGAGGGGTGGCCCCGTGTGCGCAGCATGCCTTCGTCCAGGCCTCAACTGTAGCCGTTTTCCTCTTTTCTCTACTTAGAAACAGACTCTGAATTAAATGTGATGAAAACACATCACCAAAAATATATATATGCAGATATATTCTGCATATAGCTAAAGGTTCCCTCCCAGAGCAAGAACCTGTGTCTATACTGGTAGGTTTGGTGGCATTTAGAGTGTAAATTATGTATGATTGAAATAAAGTGTATTTTAGTAGCAGATAGCTGAAAAGCTTTGCAATGTACTCCTAATCCAGCGGCATTGCCTTGAGCTACTCTGAGGCCTCTTTTCTAAACTCAGGCATTAGCACAAAGCACACCTCTGACTGCAGGCATTTAAAGATCAACAAGGGCCAAAAAAGCTTTTAAGATCCAATGAAGCCAGGCAGACAACCCTGTTCCCTTTCAGTGTCAGGTTAGATTGCCTTCTTACGAGCGCAGCTATTTCAGGTACAGAGTGCTTGGTGGTTTGGGTCTTGTTGTGTGCAGAGAGTGTTCCCCGGAAAACATCTGTTTCTTTCACCTGCAAACCGCAATGTGCTGTGAAAAGGCAGCACTGTAGCCACAGAGGCCCGGGGGATGAAGGAAATCTGGCTCAAAGGGATGAGCATGGTTTGCTGAAACACCGTATCAAAAAGAGCACTTAAAAGGAGAGGATGCTTTTAGAGCACACGATACAGCGCAAGTTGGGCAGGTCAGGCTGCCTGCGAGCTCGCCCTGCTTGCTGGCCTGCTGCTCCTGTTTTCTTGATAGTAGTAGTCGCGTTCTGCTCAGAGTTGGGACAAAATAAGTTTGTTATTTTCCTTTTTCAGTGACTGTAAAATGTTCTGTTTTTCTGTAAGGTAACAGGAAAGCCCTCTGTCATCCACTGATCTAGAATGTGTTGTCTTGAGCGGTCCTTCAGTATGCAGCACAGCTGCTGCTTTCCCTTTCGGGGTAACCGTTTTTCTCTTACCACTGTCGACGTTCGGATGCAGCTCTCATGTATGTGTTACGAGTGTAGGGCTACAGCCTCAACTTGTAGAAATCCTTATAGCATATCTGAAGCTAACATAATGTAATATTAAGTAATATACTATATATCACATGTATATGTAATAATATTACAGCAACCAAGTAGCTGTCTTTATTCCTTCTAAAGGAAAAATGAAATGTTGCTTTAGAATTGTGGAAGTACACATTAAAACTACACTGATTTACAGCAGCTGTAGAGCTGGCTTGTCCGGCTCTGTCGCTTGTTTCCCAAAGCAGGACTTGCGCTGAGTTTGAGTGCCGTTTCCATTGGTTTTGTAAATTCTTTGTGTGGCTTTTAGGGATACCGTCATCCAGGACAGAAGCAGCAAAGTTCGAGCTGCTCTTCTGGAAGCATGCTGGTCTTCTTTTCCCACTTCATTTAGTCCCGTGTTTTGCGGTAGCGAGTTAGGAACACCGAAAGGAAAGGGAGAGTGCAGGCACAGCGGCGAGGGTTACGTCGTTGCTGCTCAGCATGGCAACAGAAGGGGTTTGAAGCGGGGGCTGCAAGCGAAAACGAGGCGCAGGGTAGGGCCGCTTGAATAAAGTACTGCAAGAAAATCCAAGTACCCCCAAAGGAGGGGTAAGAGCTGCCCTTCCAGTCCCCCTCCCTGGAAATCTTTTCCCCGAAGGAGAGGCTTGCTGCGGGCTGACAGCGGGCTCGCTGGCTCGTGGCGGCAGCGACTAGCGTTAGGTGAGAGGGGGGTGCAGCTCAGGTCAGAAACTCTGTGGAGCCGTTCCCCTTGCAACGTGCGATCGCGTGGAAGGAGGCAACGCGGTGCTGTAATTGCGGCGTCAGGAGCAGGACTGTCTCTTCCGGTACCCTCGGTTCAATCTGCCGGGATTCACGCAAGCTCTGTCCTTGTGCCATAGCTTAGGTGGATCTGCTGTGGGAGGGGAGGGCCCTGCTGGCCAGGAAAAGGCCGGTGTGAAGCTCGTCTTCATGAGTGCTGAGGAGAAGGACCTGATCAGCCCCATGTCAGTCTCTGGAAAGATCGTGGCACGGGTTTTCTTAGGAACCATTTTGAAGCACATGAAGGACAGGAAGGTGATTGGGAATAGTCAGTTTAACCGAGGGCAAATTCTGCCTGACCAACCTGGATTGCCTCTGTGACAAACTGACTGATTACGTGGATGAGTGGAGTAACGTACTGTCATTCTGGGGAAGATTTTTGATGCTGTCTCCCATTCCTGTTTGGGTCTGAGCGGGTCCAGGTGATGAATGGGCTACTGGGTTGCTGGGAAAACAGCTGGCCTGTCGGACTTGAAGGGTAGCAGTCCCTAGCGTGATAGCCAACTGCTGGCCACGTCCAGCAGAGTACCCAAGGAACTGGTACATGCAAAGAATGAATTCCAAATGTATGTTTTCAAGTAAATTATGTCACAGCCATACAGTATTTGCAGAGAATTTTTGTAAGGTTTATAGGACATCTGTGCTCACAGCCACACGAATATTAGGGACTCTAGTCTGCCGAGGTGAGCACCCAAGGCACTTCGTGTCCCTTGAGTATCCATTCCTCAAGCCAAACCCTTTGGGTCATTTTAAATAGATGGCTGCTGTTCACTGAGAGCAGTGTCTTGTACTGGCAGAAATTACCAAATGCCCAAACAGCTCATGTCATTTAAATTATTCCATTCTTTGTCTGCAAAGAGAAATCCAGGGACTTAGATCACAAGGGCTGTGTCGTGTCCATCCAGAACACCATCTTTGCAGGCCCCATTCCCGGAGCAGGCTTGTAAAGAAGTATAGCAAATGATCAGCCCTATTTTGGCTAATTCCTATCAACCATCCATGCGTATGCTGCAGCCACGGGGCGGATGGGGCACATGGCCTGTGTCTCCAAATCACGTCAGGTCTCCTGACCTCACAGTACACATTATGAAAAAGGCTCAAGCGGTTCTCTGGGCATACAGGACACAGGAGAGCATTTCACAGGGTGGGATTTCAACCATTTAATCAAATAAATGGTCTTCTAATGACTGCCTTCTTATTTTTTCCAGAGGACGACATGAATAATTACATCAGTCAATACTACAATGAGCCCAGCAGTGGTAAGTGTCCCTTAAAAACGTGGGGATAAACTGAATTTTGGCTAGGTCTGTGTTGCACCACATGCTGTAAACCAAGCGAGACTGAACAACGCACTAGATCTGTCCTGGAGAGGAAAGCCACTGTGGCAGGTTGGTTTTCTCCATGGATGTTTGTATCAAGCCAGAAATTCTCCAGAGATTAAAGGGCCCCAAGGTTGCTCCTACTGGAGTCGCTCATAATGGTTTGAAGATCCAGGAGAGGTTAATTCCCCCTCACCAGGCTGTCCAGTCCACAGAGTGGTTCAAATGGACCTGGGAATGGAAAGTATGGACAAAATAAATGAGTGCAAAGTAAGTGGGGCCTTAGCTTAGCTCAGCACCAGGCTGGGAACCTTTCAGAAGGGTTAAACTGAGTGACAAGAACCCTCAGTGGCAGCAGACCTGAGGGCAGACCCTGAACGGTGTCCCCTGGCAGGCATCCCGGCAGCTCCGAGGGCTCACGGCAGGTGAGCTGGAAGGGGCAGGTGCCGGTGCCGTGCCCTCCGCGAGGGGCGGCGTGCGGGGTGGAAATGCGCAGGGCAGCTTGCTGGGGGCTCGCCCAGAGCCTGTGGCTTCTGGGTGGAACTTGTATAGGCATGGTTTGAAACATCACTGTGAGCAGGGTGTATGCATATAGAAACGGAGATACAGATAGCTATAGGTGCACACGCACAATAGCGTGAGAGCAAGAGGGCAACGGTTTGGGAACCAGGAATATTTCACTAGGGAAAGCAGCTGTGACAAGTGACCCACTCACTGAATGCTACATTTTTTTATGCCTCCTCTCCTCTCCTCTCCCTCCCTCATACGGTCCCTGCAGACAGCGGCGTTCCCGAAGCAGCCATCTGCGTGGTCACCACGGCTGCGATCGATGTTCATCGCCCCAACATCTCCTCCGACCTGTTCACGGTGGAGGTGCCAATGAGGCTGGGCAGCACCGGGACGTCCGCCAGCATCACGTCGGGCAGTGCCTCCAGGTCGACAGTCAGCTCGGGCACCCGGGCCCGCAGCGAGAGCAGCCAGACGCTGGGCTCCTCACCGGACTGCAGCACGGCCTGCGAGGAGGCCCCGGAGGCTGGCCCCGCCCGGCAGCGGGTGGCCCGGGCCGTGGTGCAGGAGCTGCTGTCGTCCCTGTCGGAGGAGGCCTGCTTGGCACAGAAGGGGCTGGATCCCGTCAACCTGAAGCTGCCCAGTCCTGCGGGCTCAGCCGGGGCCAGTCCTGACCTGGGCCACCGGCTCAGCGTGCTCAACCAGAGGAACCAGGAGAGCCTTGACGTCTTCCAGCTCAAGCCGCTCATCGAGTGCCCACAGGGTGCCCCGGTCATCGACGAGAAGTTTGGGGCGCTGGGACCCCCGGAGCCGCGGCTGGGCAAGGTGCCTGAGGCGTAGGCTGCCAGGCTTCTCCAGCCAGGGCCCGCTTGGGGCACAGGGATGGACGCAGGCGTGCGCTCGACCCCTGCCACCGCCACCAGCTCGGGGCCAGGCTGGGCCCGTGGCACCTGGGGCAGTGTGCACCCAGCAGCAGCCCAGGGCACCCAGGGACACTACGGACCCACCAGCAGCCCCAAGGCGCCCGGGGCAGTATGGACCTGCCACCAGCCTGGGGCCAGGGCAGATCTACGTGCCCAGAGGCGCTACAGACCCGCCAGCAGCCCGGGGCCAGCATGGACCCAGGGCCTGGCCACCCCCTGGGCAGAGGCACCCGGAGCCTGGGGCAAGGGGGCCCCCGGGGGCAGGCAGCCGGGGGGACCCGTGGGAGCTGGGCGAGTGTGGTGGGGGCATGGCGCTGGGGAATAAAGAATGGCAGAGATGTCGGTGTGCTGTCCTTCCTCCCTTCTTCCTCCTCACTGCTCTCGCTCCAGCTCTTCCTTCCTCCATCACTTCCTCCTTCACCCCCTCCTTTCTTCCCTCCTTGCCTTCTTCCCTCTATTCCTCCATCTCCTCCTTCCTTGCTCCCATCCTTACCTTTTCTTCCCTTTCTTCCGCCATTCCCTTCTTCCTTGTCTTCCCCTTCCTCTTCCCTTTTGCTCTTCCTCCCCTCCTTCATCCCTCCATCTCTTCTGTCTGCTCCCTTCCTTCCCTCTTCCCTTTCTTCCATCATTCCCTTTCCTCCCTTTTCCCCTTCCTTTCTTCCCACCTTCCTTCCTCCTTTTCCTTCTTCCCTTTCCTCCCATGTCTCCTTCCTTTCTTCCCTCCTTCATGCCTTCCATTTATCCTTCCTCTATCCCTTGCCATCTTCCTCCCTTCCCCTTGGCCTTCCTTCCTTCCAGCCTCCCTCCCTCCCTTCTTCACAATTTTCTTCCCTTCCTTTCTTCCTCACTTGCTTCCTTCCTCCTTCAATCCCTTCTTTCCCTGCTTCCTTCCTTCCTTTCACCATTCCCTCCCTCCTTCCTTCCTTCCCCCTTGCTCTCTTCCAGTCTTTCTTCCTTTCCCTCCTTCTTTCCCTTTCTCCCTTCCCTGCTTCATGCCTTCTATTTATCCCTCCTCCATCCCTTCCTTGCCAGCTTCCTCCCTTCCCCTTTTCCTCCCTTCCTTTCCCCTCTCCACCCTTCCTTTCTTCCATCCTCCCTTTCCTTCCTTCTTCCTAATCCTTCTTCCTTTCCTTCATTTTCTTTCCTTTTCCCTCCTTCCTCTCTTCCCTTCCTCCTTCCTCCCTGTTCCTTTTCTGCCTTCACTTTCTCCCTTCCACCTTTCCCCCTCCTTTCTCCCGCCTTCTTCTATTCCTATCTTCCTTCCTCCCCTCTCCCCTTCCTTCCTCCATTTCCTATTGCCTTCGTTTCCTTTCTCCCTTCCTTTCTCCTGCCCTTCTCCATTCCTTCCTTGCTATCTTCCTTGCTTTCTCTCTTCTTCCTTCTTCCATTCCCAACTTTGTTTCCTTTCTCCCTCCCTTCCATTCCCCTCCTTCCTCCCTTCTTTCCATCCTTCCTTACCTCCTTCCCTTCATTGTCCTTCTGCCCTTTCTCCATTCTTTCCTCCTGTCCTCCCTTCCCTCTTCCCTTCCTCCCTTTCCTTTTCCTTCTCTTCCCTTCTTCCTCCCTTCCCTTCCTTCCTGTTCCCTTCCTCCTTCTACTCTTCCCTCTTCTTCCCTCAATGTTTCTCTGTCCCTTCCTCCCACTTTCTCCCTTCTCTCTCCCTCTTCTTCCCTCCCCCTTTCACTCCCTCTTTCATTCCTTATCTCCCATCCTTCTGCCTCTCTTCCTTCTTCCCTTCCTTCTTCCTCACCCATCCTTTCTTCCACACTTCCTCTGTTCCTTCCCTCCTTTTGTCTATCTTTCTACTCACGTACTCAAGGGATCTCCTCCGTGCAAAGCCCATGAGGGATGTTGCTCAACGTGGCAAAGGGGGACGTGTGGTGCAGGGCGCCATTACTGACGGTGGCCACCCACTTCCTCAAGCTGACGCCCCGCACAGGCCCCCACACCAAGCAAACAGCCCCAGGCGCACCAGCGCTCCGGTACAAGTCTTTCTTTATTGCCCATTGCCCACCCCCATTTCCCCCAGTGCAGTACAGGGTCCAGCACTGGCTCACTTCTTCTTCAGGAGCTCTGTCATCTCCGGCACCACCTGCAAGCACCAGCACGGGGTTAGCGTGTGCTCTCCATACGTGCTCCCTGCCCTTCCCAAAACCGCTCCATGTGGTGCACCCAAGCTCTTGCCCTCCCTTCCCCCCCCCCCACCCTCCCAGAGCCCCAGCACACCACTCCAGGGGCGGTGGGTCACCCCAGCCCACAGCACTCTTCCCCTACTTCCCTGCTGCTGAATACAGCTGCTTAATTATTTAAGAGCGCTACATTTCCATTAGGTGGAAATAATGCATTCGTACAAAATTTATTAAGGAAATTGTCTACATGGTGGGTCTTCAGCATGCGACTTTGCCTCTGGCTTAGGGAAAGGCCCACGCTTACTGCCAAGGCAGCGGGCATTAGCTCAGGCACGGCATTAAGTGCTGGCAGTGGGTCTGCCTGCCCCTCTCCCCGGCCCCGCTATGCACACACCCAGCACATGGGTTTGTGCTTGCAGGCGCCCGCGTGCGAGCCGGAGGCACTCGGGCACGTTCTGCACAGCGCCGCGGTCCAGGAGAGACCTGCACGTGCGGCACGGACAGGCAAAAAGTGAGCCCAGCTCCTGCTGCAGGCGCCAGCCCATGCCAACGCTGTACTGCCACACTTTCTGAAGCTTAACACCACATGTAAGCACCTCCATGCAGTTACTGGCTCAAAATGGTTCCAGTTCAGGAAACTAGAATAACAGCACAATGAGTGGCTCTCTCATGCAAAGATGCACGTGCACGCACATGCGCGCACACACACACACACACACACACACACACACCCCCCCAATACAGACACACACAGACACCGACACGCACACTGACACAGATGTGTGTACACACCCTGACAGACTTGCACGCACACACACCAACATATGCGCGCACACACACCCCCACACACCCCCCCCCCCCAATTTACAGGGACTGAATTTTGAGACTGATGCTAAAATCATTAAGCCCCATTTCTTAATTAAAACAAAAACAAAAAACACCCCCAAAAAACCCAAACAACCCAGAACCCAACTGCCTTACACAGGCAGACGTCTTTCTTTAACACTTCTTAGGCGCTATTATCTGTCACCGCTGACCGTGTCACTAGCCAGTCTGAGCCTGCATATGTCATGTTTCACCTTACCTTAAATAAGTCTGCCACCAGCCCATAGTCGGCCACTTGGAAAATGGGAGCTTCCGGATCCTTGTTAATAGCAACGATGGTCTGCAAGCAACACCAGAGAAATGCATTAATGCTGTGCAGGGTTTGACTGCAGAGCCCGACCTCGGCTAGGAAACATGTACCAACTTCTCACCCAGCCATTTTTTCACTAGCATTCAACAAACACTTTTCTTTGCATCTCAAAAACAAAAGCAAACTACAACAAACAAACAACAACAACAATCCCATCAAGGACATATAGCCCAAACTGAGCCAAGTATTCACAACAATAACAAAAACAACATCACTTTTTTGAATGTCCTTTCCCTGCTCCTAGCATAGCTCAGGGCTGGCCTATCCTTCCATGTTGAAAAGTAAGGTGGTTTTTTTTTTTTTTTTTTTTGGGGGGGGGAGCCCTACTACAAAAGATTATCATCTGCAAGATCGAAGCCAGAGCATTATAGAAATAAATCAGTGGTAGCAGTCAAAACAAGGAAAAATAAAGCCATGCCTAAAGGCCCTTATAATTACTATGGGCAATGATGTAATTTATTTTGTCACACAGCAGAAAAATGCATGTGCTCTAAATCCCAACACAACATTCAGAAAAATGCCTGTCTTGATTTTTAGCTCTTCCATACAGGTAAATCATCATTTTGGCAATGCCTGCAGCAGCTTCCAGCAAAGTAACTGTGGGTGTCGACACCAAAAGCCACGACAGGCTGGGGAGAGGGCCATGAAGGACCAAAAAAGAAAAAAGAAGCGACAACTCATAAAACAAGCCTTGCACCAAGCAGGCATAAGCCACCATGCTCCAGTACTGCCTTCCCACCTAAACGGTGCCAATTCGGGCTCTGCTTTGAGGCACCGCGATGCCTCAGGACAGCCCTAAGCCAACGTTTACTCATTCGCTTATCTGCCATTCCTGAGAAGCCACAGTTCATATTTCTCTGTTTTACTCCCTCCACTAAACATACTTGGCCAACAAAATTAATGGCTCAGTAGCACATGACTAGTGGCAATAACTCAGGTGAAAGCAAATCCGGTGTTTTCAAGCCCACAGAAATGTTTTTTTTCTTCACCGGTCATTTGTATCCCGTGACTCCCTGTAACGACCGCGGCACTGGTGCAGGGAGGCCGTACCTACAGCAGAGCCGGCTGCTGCCCTCGCTGCTGCCGCAGCAAGGAGCTACCTAGTCCAGCCCACGTCTCCCAAAGATTTTCCCCAAAGTCTTTTTTGGTTGTATTTCAGTTGCCCCATTTGCAAACACCAGCCTCCTACCTCCATCGCCACAGTCCAGGAAGCAAAATCCAGGCTGCGATGCCCGAAGAAGTTAACTCGATAAAACCTCTCTCTCTCTGTGCAGGCCCGACGCGCTCGCCCAGAAGCGCTCCAGGCGCGAAGCCGCGGGGTGCCGGCGCCAGCCCAGCGCAGCGCGCAGCCAGTGACGCCCCGCAGCCGCCCGCCCTCTCCGCCGGCCACGGGAAGGCTCCCGCGGGAGGCGGAAGGAGCGGCCACCTCTCGCTGCACGCCCAGCCGCAGGGCCGGAACAGCCGCCCGCTCCCAGCGCCGCCGGGCCGGGCAGGAGGCGAGCGGCCATGGGGAGGGTTCCAGGTCTCTGCTCCGGGCTGGGGCAGGTGGGACGAGCGCGGGGCCTGCAACGCCCCCGTCACGAAGGACACCTGCAGCCGGCAGCACAGCTGCAGCCCTCTCGGGCTCCCCTCGCCGGGCGCCCTAGCAAACACCATCTGTCACCTCCACTAAAATAAGCAGCACCACCTGCCTGAAAAACGCCAAGCTTAAGCCTGACTTTGGCAGCCTAATTCTCCCTCTAACTGTCTCCATTAACTAAAGTAACTTTTTAATAAGACCTGCTTCTCCACCTCATCATTTAACCAGACTTCGAGTGGGAAGAAACAACAGCATAACCTTGCCCGCAGCAGAACTTTTACAAGTTAAATCTCCTAGAAAGAGAAGACATTGTAACTAACTACCTCATGGGGGAGGAAAGAATAAGGACAGAAAGCAATGATGATTTTCTAGGCCTCCTCAAAAGCTTCATTTTCTACCTTGCTGTAAAAGGACAAATAAATTATCCATTTCACTTGGTAGAAAGCATCTGACTACTTTGGGAAATGTATCCTGAAGTGTACAAGTTCACAACGCCGGCTAATTCACTGCGCGGAGGGAGGACGGGACACTCCCGAGACAGTTCCCACAGCTGCGTCATTCTTCTACGTTCATATAAATTGGATCTTTCAGCAACTACAACACCTCTATGCTTTGGCTAAAAGGAAAGCAGAACACATCTCAAACACAGGTAAAACTGAATTTTATGATACACACTTCTGTTTAAACTAGAAAAAACTGTGACGTATGGGAGAACTTAAACTGCAAAGCCTCTCCTGTCAACAGATTTCACCTGTCCTTATTTCATATAAAAGACCTTTTCAAAATACCACACATGGCACTGGAGAAGTCACAGAAGCAGAGGTTTTACAGTTAGTTACAGTACTGCACAATATTGCTGCACAATATTTTTATAGCAAAGGAAATCCTGACGCTTAACAGTAAAACGAAGTTCTCAGGATTGCTGGTAGTCTTATCAAGGTAACGCAGAGATGAACACAAACCGGGTCAGATCAAGTCTTAAGCAACTTTGAATAAACAGTTATCAATCAAGGCCTGATACTAATTCCCTCCGCCCTCATCTCCCCCCTACCCCCAAAGCCTAGCTGGAGACTAATCACCTACACGGCGCCCTTAATACTGTGGCCGTCAGCCACAGCAGAGGGTCTCGAGGGCCCGAGGAGAGCCGGGGCGACTGGGGTTAATACCGCACTGTGCTGCTCTGACTCCCCTTCTTGTCCCCTCACTGGGAGCACAGTGACTAAAACTACCCCGTTCCACCAATACCAGCGAGAACACGCTGCCACCGCTCCTCTCCTTTGCACCTTTCCGTCTCACCTCTCAGCAGCGACCTTCAACCTTGCATCATCTTTAATTTCCAATTTTGTTTTTTCTCCACTGCGTCGATGGACATTAACACAGCTTGGGACGCTGATTTTAGAAAAGGGTGCTCTATCCCAAATCCAGCTTTTGTGAATTCCCCAAAATATCTATGATTTAAATACCATATCCAAAAGGAACTAAATCCTAAGAAAATGCAGATCATTCGCAGGCTGGCTTGTGATGAGAATTACCAGTCACATAAACACACTACAGAGCGTCAGTGGTCAAACAAGAGACAAATTAAGGATCTGCATGTAAAGTTTTACAAATCTTCTGACAGGTTTATCTGGGTGCCAGAAAGCAGAAACAAACCCATTGAAACCTGTGATGAGTTCCCTGAAAAGAATAAAAATTAATCTTGTTCTAAAATTAGTTGGGGGTAGTCAGGACAACCCACCCTTTTTTTTTTTTTTTTTTTTTTTTTTTGATGTCTGGTATTTGATAGTACGATTCAGCAGACAATTCTGCTCCTCTTTCCAAACACTGCTTTGTGGACCAAACACTGGCAATTCCAGTTTCAGATTATTTGTTTTGGCAACTAATGAGTTAAACCTTTTAAAGTTTTACTGCCATTTTATAATAGGTTTCCATTTGAATGCCTAAACGCAGGAATGTTAGAGACATCTTTTACTTTATGGAATAGTAAGTTCATAATTCAAATTGCACATTGTTATGCATGAATTAATGTGTCATATTCTGAAATAAATGCAAATGGAACTATTGTATTGAGTTCAGGCATATGCACTTTTCTTTTTAAATAAACAAAGTCAATTAGTTTCTTCTAGCTTACACTTTGGGTTTTAGTGCAATAGCTTTTCTAGTGTGTTAGATGATTTTCCACAACACCTTATTTGGCAAGACTTAGAGGGCTAACATGTTTTAAAACATCAAACAAGCTGGCAACCTCAACATTAAAAAAAAATTGGAAAACTGGTCAAAATATTGATGTAAAAACAAAGAAATCAACTCTTTTCCTTCCTCAAATTATTTTCTAGCACATCCAACTTCATACCTTGCTGTCTTTCATCCCAGCCAAGTGTTGGATTGCTCCAGATATTCCCACAGCAATATAAAGTTCCTAGAAGAAAACAAAAATAAGACATTTTTGGTACCCATGATATAGTTTCAGTAAGTACCACAAACTTTACTTAAAATCAGAATCATACAGTGGTTTTTAACATTAAAGTAGTTTTCAGTATTAAAGGCAGCACAATATGCTGATGAACAATGCAATCGTAAAAGGAGAATCCCAAAGAAGCATCTGGCAAAGACAGATGAGGAAAAAAAGGAAAAAAAAAAGACGACATCTGCATCAAACATGCGACAGTCGAGACCGCGTTGTAACACATGCCACTTCCCGACTACAGGACAGGGCCACCAGCGCTGCCCACGAGCCTGGCGATTCCCACAGCAAACAGTAAGCGAGATAATCCGCAAGTGGCAGATCATTACAAGGGATAATGTGGGTGCCTAAACATGGGCTCGCTCGACAGAAAACTGGGGCTTTTCTGTGCGAGGGCTCGAGGAGCCTTTACACATGACAGGATGCAAAAAGCTTAAACTCAGGTGTTTATGCCTTTAAGAAGTTTCCTGCAGAGTGGGATAAAGCATTTTGGACGCTGAGGTGGGCTGGTGCGATTTACAGCCGCAGTGACGCCGCGCTCCCCTCAGCCAGCTGCCAGCGCTCGCGAGCTCCCTCACCCCAGCAGCTAGCGACGGCCGCAGCAGCCAGCGGCCGAACAGGAGCGCTTCCCACGCACGCACCTCTGCACTGCCTCGCACACCGCCCCCGTCACGCTTCGGGGCTATCCATCTGGCAGCTCGGAAGAGACTCGCACTCGAACCAGGTGAAAATCTATATGCAAATAAATCTGTATCGACAGTTTTAATTCACAGCAGAGAAACGGCTTCCTGTGAGCTGGAAGTCATCCGAACTACGATCTATCCAAAACCAAGCACACTGCAACTCCCAGTGACTGCTTTGCCCCACCAGAAGCCCAACCTGCGCTGTTTAGCTCCCTGGCTTTACAGAAGGAAACCAAAGGGAATACTTCTCACCAACTTACTTACAAGAGAGGCGGCCCTGGCAAAAGGAAAACGTGTTGCTTACACTACCATTTCTCAATGCCTCGGCCCTGCTCAAGAGCTCCTTCTCAGCGGCCTGCTCATAGCAAGTACATTTCAAACTTGCATTAAGGCAGAATCTGCCTTTAAGCAACACATACATGGTCTGCGGACGGTCTGCATTATTAGTTACCGGGTGGAGCGCTCGCTTCCAACCCTTCCCGCCCTTTAAACTGCTGCCTACTGATGAGATTCCTGAACTTCATGTTCTGGAGCCAGGAAATTAGCAGGATCTATCAATGAGGCACCTGGTCAGTGTTTACTTTCCACTCCAAAATAGAAGTTTAAAGTTTTAGCTTATTAAGAGGCAGAAAAAGCTTCAAAATTTGGTTAGGAGCACAGCCTTGGCATTTAGGAGCTTGGGTTTCCAAGTCTTGCAACACAAGCACCGTGTTTCCAGCAAAACACTGCTGCACTCATCTCGAAGAACTCTGCAAGCTTTACGACTGGCTTCTCAGCAATAGCCTTACATTGAGACGCGGTCTTTGCTTAGGGATGGTTTTATACAGCTGAAAGTCTTCACGCCACTGGCGTGTGGCATCTCTTTGGAACTCTGTGTCTTATTTTGCAGGGGAGCTGCAGAGGGCTGCACGCGAGAGCTGGGCAAGAGACTACTCAACTGACAAGCAATGGCGAGAGCCTCGCGCCCAGGAGGGGATCGCCGGTCAAAACAAAACGGTGACGCTTGTACTTACATAGAAAAGACGTGACCTGAAATATTAACAGAACTTCTTCTTTAAAAATGCCAAGGCTAGTCCACATCTATGAATGGACACATCTAATTTAAGAAACGATTTGGGGGATCAGGGAGGGTAGGAAGGACAGAAAGACGCCGTCCGCATGCAACTGGAGAGGTGGCTTTTAACATGGCAGACCAGAGCACAGCTGCAGCGCAGGCACCAACCTGCCGAGAGGCTGGCAAAGGAGGTGTTCAAACGCAGAGCACGCAGGCTGCTTTTTCCACACAGGCCTGAGAGTCATTATATCAATTAAAAAAAAAAAAAAAAAGACGATTACTCTCTGATGTTTCTTCAGCTACAGATTTTACCTATTACATTGATTTTTAAATAGGCATAGATAAATAAAATTTATGAAGCTTTTCTACACTTTTCTACAAAAGCTGTCTCCTGTAACAACTGAAGGGAAGGGAAACAGAGCAGGAACCAAGTATTTCCTATTAATAAAAAAAGGCTTTGAAATTGATACATAAAATCTAGTCCATGTACTTGCACAAAAGCACACAGCTGTTGAAGAGACTCAAAAATTTCTTAGTCTCAGTTGCTTTTTGCTGAATAGATTACTATTAGAGGTCAACACATTTTAACCACAGCTGCAATGTAATATAATATGTACATATGAGAACTCATGGTAAGAATGCAATATTTTAATTATACCAAATAAGAGAACAGATGTTACAGAAGAAATTATTCTAACATCACATAGTCCTTAACATGAGCTCTTTTTAAAAATACATTACTGTAATTTGATTTTTGGAGCAATTCATTAAGTGCTAGTCATCTAGACTACCAGATACTCTTATCACTCTGTTTAACATTTTGAAGTTCAGTCTTTGGAAAGAATCCAGTTTACCAAGAGCCAGATGCCTATGTATGTATTCTATTAAAATATCTAGGAAAGACAAAGATGTTTCATTAAAAGGACATTTATAAATTACCAGGCTTGTCTAAAAAGCATTTACTATGCATTTAAAGCCTACCTGCTTAGTTATTTGCTTTTGGCTCTCTGGCTAAGAAAACTGGTCTATTCAATAGGTTTTAACACTTACGGTCGACCACCTCAGTAAGTAACATTTTCATGCAAAGAACACACATGACAGCATGTTTCTTATTAATAGTACTCTGCTGCAAAATAGATTTGGTTGCTTAAGACTTAGTTTAAATCTATTCTACAATTTACTAGGAGGGAAGCAAAGGATCCACAAGATCTGAATGATAAAGACTCTGGCCTGCTCAGTGCTGAAACACCACCTCCAAGGAGAGAATTTGACTGTTCTCCCGAGAAGTCAGGAAAGACCGAGAAGTTTTAAATTCTTTTCAAGGCAAGCCCCTTGTTTTGAAAATTTGGAAATTTTATTTTCACTGAAATCATTAACTTCTGTCATGGCTTTAGCTGAGTCCTATCAATCATTTCCACCGTGCTAGCCTGCCACGTCCTCAGTGAGGAGTGCAGCCCCAAGCGCAGTAAGGACAGCGCGGAGGCAGGGGACAGAGCAGTGCCGCGCAGCAGCATGGCTTCCAGCTGCCTCATGCGACGTGCTTGCCATCGCAGAAAGCGCAGGAAGGCCTGCAAGGAGAAATACAGCTCCTTAGAGATCGCCTACTCAGGAACCCCAGGCCCAGGCACAAAACTCCCTGAAGCAGACTCTGCATCGCACGGCACAGGTGCCAAGACAGATGGCTTCACACCAGCTTCGCCTTCCTGCTTTGTGGATCCTTGGAAGCTGCTCTCATCACTGCTGTCAGGTGGTCGATCCGCAGGCTACAACTGCAGGTGCTGCTGCTGAAGTCCAGGACACGGGGTGGCGTTTATCAACTCCCTGGTGCTCGCGCACAGGCAGAACCGCATCGGAAGGCTGCTGGCAGCTCTCGGCCCCACAAGCGCGGCACAACCAGAGAGTACAGGCTCTGCCCCACGGGCTCACTGTCCCGGCTGAGCCCAGGCGCAGCCCCAAGAGGCGAGTAACACGGAGGAAAGGGAAAAATGAAAGTTTTGGTGCTATAAGGGCATAGCGTCAGATCCGACAACTGTCTTGCCTCACAGTAACTGAATTTCACACAGGAAATAATTACCACATGTACGTCGCAGCCATGCCACAAATCCTCCTTTGTATCAAGTGGGGAGAGCAGACATCGGCGTAAGGGACGGGACACCAGAGAGCTAATGGTAGGAGAGCGCACGGTGGAGGAAACAAGCAGCACAGAAAGCTGAACTTACTGAACAGCCTAAGAGGGCAGAAAGCAGCGGGCGGGCAGGCACAAGCAAGACAAACAAACAGAAAATGTTTAAAATGACAGATGTGCTATGGAAGCACAGGAAGGTGAGGGCATCAGCACGAACGTACCCATTGGACTTCTCACAAGGACTACAGCAGCAGCCAGGGTGGATTCTGTCAGCCAACCGGCAGATAGCAAGTGTCTTAATTTGTCCTGCCACACAGTATCCCACAGGAGGCCAGTGGGAGCCAGGAGCCTGACAGAGACCCAAAGTCTGCAGGCACAGGTTTGCATCACAAAAAACCCTAAAAAGAAACAAAACTCAAAGTCCCAAGTTTATCCTACTTACAAACAAGATTCCAAATCAAGAATCTGACTTCTCATTTGCTATATAAAGTATTAATCTAGCATTGCACTGTTTTCTCCATAAACCTTCAAAAATACAACCCTGGTATATCTCCCAAGGCAAGTCGTCATTCACTGATCATTTAGAAGAACAGTTTCCCTTGCCCATCCTCAAAATTGCTGGTTCTGGGTTCAATGTGCCCAACTTGCATATTAGCATCTACAGTAAGTCCATGAGACTTCACCGCGCAAGTGTGCACAGCTGCCTCCAGAAGGCATGTAGCCAGTCACATGCAGTTAGGACAAATGTCACCAGAGTGCTAAATGTGGATGCTTATAATTACCATTACAGCAATGCAGTTATTTTCCTGTGCATACTGCTTCTTTCAATTATCTACAGAATAATTTGATTTTTACTCGTGAAAATATTTAAAAATGCCTTAGGCTGCCCTGGAGCATTTAAAAGCTACATTTGCTTAAGAGAACCACGAGAATGATTTTTAGTTGCAACTTATGGTGACTTTGAATGCTATAATGCACTGTTGTGCATCTTTCACAGGTGCAATGCAAGATGAGGTAGTTACTTTGCAAGCGTGCTGTCAGCTACTATTGATTTTTATGCCAACTTTTGAATTACACTGAAAACCTTGAGTGTACATCAATTCGTCATCATACCAGTGGCATGCTTTTAAACAGCTAGTTTAATGAACCCCTTTGGCACGTGTACTCTTCCAAAGGCAGCTCAGATATTTTATTTTCTTTGCAAGAGTGAAAGGACAATGGCATTAGAAAGAAATCGTTATAATGAAAATTACTTCATACAACAGATTCCTTCCAATTACTAGCTATTAACCCAATAAAATATTTTCTGGCTTGACATTAGTTCATATATATTACACTGTATATCAAACAATTATCCAGTGTGTACTGCTCCGTGATGCTGTCGAATATGTTCCACTCAAGAAGCACACATTACTACACAGTATCCCAAGTACAATTTCTTTTTCACTTTAAGAACCTTTGATCAGCCAAGCCATGTAATTACTCTTAAGAAGCGTGGTTAGGGTGCCTGCTGGAGTGCAGCGCCATACAGCAATATTTTTTTGCTCTCTAGGGAAAAGCACATCAATTGCTTTCAGCTAAATGCACTCACATATGAATATTTTAGTACAATTTAATGTTTCTGCACCAACCCCAGAGGAGCAGAGCATCAATTTGTGAACATAGTTTTCTTGGAGTTAAAAGCTACGCTGGATAATGCAGGATGAAAGGGGTTGTCAATCCTTAGCTTTTTAGCAAGTCAGAGAAAGGCAGTCTGTAGATTCAGTCCCAGCTGCATACAAACAGCTCTCTAAAGTTTGCCACCATCGAGCTACTTTTCAACAGTAGTGAATTATCAGAGGAGATATTCCAAAAACAATTTCCAAGCATGGTCAGTTTTCCCAATGCTATTCCCATCTGCTAGCTACCTAGCGGCCTCAACTCAACCATTTATACAATAACAAGTGCACCTGCTGGTCTGTTACTAAAAAACCCAAATGTAACGCACAAGTGACACATTCCCACAAAGAAGCTAGCTGTAGGTGTGAAAAGTCAAGTAGCGCAACATGTATTTGATTACAGGAACTTCAGCAGCTCAAAATTCTCCGTATGTGTAACCAGTTAGGAAGCAATGAAGATCTTGCCATTGATAAGCAAGGAGAAGAACATTTTTGAAGTGAGTATGCACAACATGGCACAGATGACACACTTCTTGTGAACCTATGGGAATTAATTAGTTCACTCTATTATTAGTACCTTTAGATAAGAATCCGAGACCAAAAAGGCACAGAAATACTGGAATTAAGTATACCTTGTTTCAGTTTCCCCACACTTTGGCACAAGAGTGACAGGAAATAAAACTTAACAGGCTAACTTGGGCAGGCAAACGATCCCTAAGAAAGTAATGGGAAGAAATAATGGAAGAAGAGTTTGTATCCACTTATTGAGCAATAAAACCATGAGTCACTCATGCATTTTAAAGAAAACAAAATCACATTAGGCAAAGTATTTGATTGCTTTGCCACCAAATACAGAGAAATAAGAAACACAGGAATAATGTAAATGATGTGACACTGCCTTTCTCCCTTCCTGCCAGGCCCGAAGTTAGATGATGACTACTAAATGCTAAAAAGTGAGTCACACTTCAGAGAAAGGAGCTGCCTAGTAAAATCTTGGGGCACCTACAAGCTCCGAATGTGTCCCAGCACCTTGTGAAACATGTGGAGCAATAGGAATTCCACTGCTCTGCAAGACTATTCCAAAGCTAAATATACTGTACTGCTCACGAATGCTTCCTTGCTATGCAGCTTTCTTTTTCCCTCTTGCAATTTCATCCCGCTCCTGTTTTCCACCTAATACAACACAGTAAGTTGTTCCTGTTCTTCAGCAGCATTTGTGCCTTTCAACTATTTGAACCTAACATCTCACTCTTCTGCACAAGTTGCACCTCTTTAACTTGCTTCATTTTTAGTCATTAAGTCAATTCACACCAGTTGTAAATCTGCCTCCCTTTAAAATTCCTGCAATCTGTTACATCCAGGGAGACTTTCTGGTATGAAATGGGAGCTTAGGCACTGAAGCTAAGCAGGCCAGCAAGTTTACTTCTGGCGGTCGTATCAGGACTATACTGAATTCCCATCTGCCTTCCCCACCTGAGATCTCTCAGCACACGCAATATCCAAATGCAACCGCTTTCTGTGTAATCATATCACATTTCTAGCCCAATCATCTAATCCAGTGTCAATTATTACTGCATCATATATTTCCTAACTCCTGCTTTCCTGGGTTCTCCCTCTTGGGCTCCTTGTTGGAACAGTATTTTGCACCCAGCGCTGAAGGCAACAAGATCGCAGCAGCTGAACCCCTGCAAAGAGGCGTCGTGCCTGGCTGTGCCGTCCCTGCTGGATGCACCCTCCTCGGGGGGGAACCTTGCAGTGAAGTCTGAGATGGGGATGGTGACGCCGTCGCGTCGTGGCACACTGATGTTTAATCCTAGATGGACCCCTTTAGTCTTACAATTGCGAATACTGGTCTGGCCACTTCTTCCCTGTCGCCAGCTAGAAAAACGCATAAAGAAAGCTAAAGCAGTTACAGAACTGGACCCTGAAAGTGCATGGACTTCAAAAGAGGAAAATAATAAAATGAGTCACGTGAACAGTTAAACTCTGAACAGATTCTACTAGACGGATACATTTCAGGAATCAGAAAATCCTTCGCTGGGTCAGAGGATAACAAAATAAACGAACAGCCTGAAATGACCTGCAGTGTCCACGACAGCCAACTCGGACTGCCCCGGCGCTTCCTGTGTGGCTCCCGGCAGGAGGAAAAAGTTCGCAAAAGCTGGAGGGAGCGCACTTAGGGCGCACAACCAATCCTAGACAACTCAGAAACAGATAAAGTGGGAGTTGAAATTGAAAACACTACAGATTAATTCATTTGGAGGAAGAACCGACAAATACTAAGTTAATTAAGAAATTACGGCTAATAGGTATACAACATACACAAATATACGAAGAGTGAAATACCAGAAAAACAGTACTAAGGTAGGGTCTGACATGGCACAAAAATAAATTAAAATCTGCTTTCTCTTGAAACAAATCGCTTTTATTTTGCACTGTTTTTCCCTGTTTTACCAAACCACTGTTGTAGCTGACATTTCTAACGACAGCTATTGAACAAGCGGGGGATGTCAGATGCTACCCTTAAAATGCTGGGAGCCTGCGGGGAAGGAGGCCCCGGGTGCCCCAGCGAGCAACGCCAAACACGTGCGAGCAGGGCAGTTGTGGGTTTTGTGTCTCTTTGAATTCTTAGAGAAGAATTCAATCGAGTTTCAGTTTTCCCCTTTCCCTCCCCACAGGTTTCCCTAAACAAATGCAAAGTTTCACCAGTGGCAGAAAAAGTCTTACAACTGTGGTCAGAGCAAAGGATGTAACAAGAACGGGGCACACGGGAAACCCTGGGAGAAACGGGGAGCAACGCGGGTGCCTGAACACAGGCGCCCCGGGCCACTGCAGCTGCTGTAGGCTTTCCCACCTGAACGCCAGCGGCTGCTCCAGCAGGACAGAGGTCTCCCAGGTGCTGCACCATATCTGCCAGCCCTGTGCTCATCTCTTGTATACCCAGCCTGCCTAAAATGGCACTAGACACCTAGCTGTAGGTATTCAATCATCCCCTGCATGCCCCTTCCTCGCGCTTCTGTCCCACGGAGGCCACAGTCACAGTTCAAGGACTAAGAGAAGCTACCTAGGACTGACAACAACTTCTTGCCTTTCCCAGTCTGCACAAAGACTCACAACACTGAAATACAAGGGTCAGAAGTGTTTTCATTTAAATATTAGGCTGAAATTAGGCAAGTTCATGAGAAAGATTACACACTATTTATTTTAAGTTAGAAATGTTGCTAATTATAACTTGGATAAGGAAACCTAATACTGAACTAATAAAAGAAGTACTCACGTCCCATTTATGAAAGTTATAAATAACAGACATAACGTTATTTACTTTTCCCTTTTGTTTTTTTTTTTGTGAACAAATGAGTGAGAGAGAAAGAGAAAACTAGGAACATTTTAACTGTGCAAACCGAAGCCCCTATTTGAAATTTCTTACCTAAAAATAGCACCTACTCTGGGGGAGGGAGGCTTGATCTGTGCAGGGAATTTAGTAATTTTCTAACTGTATATGCTTAACTAATACTTAATACTAAGGCACTAATGGAAAGGATATTTTTATCCAAAACCTACTAATCTGAACATCCTCAAGGGCTTACTAGTTATTTTTCTTAAACAGAAACAGCAGAGAGTGGTCAATTGAAAACTAAATTTTATTTTTTGCAGAACATCTGCATATAAGAAATAGGGGAAAACAACTGGCTTCCAATTAAAAAAAGAATATACTCCTAAAATGGTTCTTAAAATAAGAATGCTTGTTACTGATTAAAGACACTGAATATACTAGATTCCTTTTTTTAATTAGGAAGGTAATGTTTTTGCTCAATTTATTTAATATATCCACTTACTCATGCCTAAAAATTTTCTTCCATCTCCTCAGATAATGCAAATCAGCCTTCTCTTTCATAACACAGAATGCTCAAATGGAGAGTTTTAGTCATCAGAAATCAATGGGTAAAAAAGCTACAATCAGAAACAAAAATAATACACTCCAGCATCTTAGGAACTGGAATAAAATTACAGAAAAGAAAAATTACCAAAGATCCAGTCAAAAATCAACAAAACGCATGAATCCCAACATGAATGGAAGCTCATGGTTTAGAGATCCACAGCTATTTAGGAAGTGTGAATGTACTGCATAGAACTAACTCTCAAACAGAAAGAAGGTAAAATTTGTACTCCTTATTTAAGTGCATTCTTTTGTTAGTGAAGCAAAAAAGCCTAGAAATGTTTCTTGCCTGGCAGTTTGTTCATGTGTTAATAAATCAGCATTTCAGGAAAGCTTCTGCGGCTGCGAAGGTTCTCACGTCCTGTGATGCACTGTCTGAACTGTAGGCTTAAAAACTGAAGTCGGTCAGGAAATTACTTGAAAGGCCAATGACCAAATTACTCTTCCTTCACCAAATCCACAATCAAAGACGTAAAGGAAGAAGTAAGCAAACCTTTTAGATCATTACCTTCTTACCCAACGATCAGGACAGAAACGCTCCCCAGGCAACCATAGGCACAAATCAGCAAGAGAAGCACCTCCCGTCCTCCCGAGCTCCTAAGCAACTCTCCCCCCCAAGTCTCAAAAATGACCCAATTTCAGAATCTTCTTTAAAAACAATGCATTCCAATCCTCCACCAAGACTGGGCAAGAGACTATTAATAGAAGAGTAAGAGCATATACTAAGACACTTTCCCACCAGAAACTAACAGCTGCACAGGAGAGCAAGCATGTCGCAAACTCCAACCGTCTCTTGTATCCAAGATTCCCCTGCTTAAAACCCCCATGCCCAGAAGAGCACACACCATGTACAGCAGAGTTCAAAACTAAACACAAAACTGAGGACTCAGCTAACATAACTAATCAATGTACAGAGTTGCTTTGCAATTTTCTAGATAAAATTATCAGACTGTGATCTCTTCCTGAACTACTGATATCAAGAAATCCTCGTAGGAAGAGGAAGCAGTCATCTTCTAGAGGATTATTAAAATAGCTGGTGTAATTTTAATTTGATCAAGAGAGTTCAGTTCTATTGCTCCTTTAAATGAACTACCTCTTCAACTACACAGAATTATTTTCTAGCTAAAGAACCAAACTGACTGTGAAGTAAAATTAGGAATGTGAAGTCAAGAATGTACACCTTTAAACCTTCTCATATTTAGGATACCTAGACAACACACTGTAAAATTAGTTCCTCTAGCTGGCGACTCTGGGATTTTTTTCCTTTTTTTTTTTAAACAAATTCAATTTGCTCTTTAATTATGATTAACATAAAATATTTTCTATCACACTTCTAAGCCACTGTGTGCTGTTCTTGTCCTTGTCTGTATTGTCAGATCCAGCAGAAACATTCAAACAATTTGAAATAACGGGTGTTTAATTCTCAATATGCTGTGAAGCTCATTATTTGATAACTACTTGTTAAGAAGGATGAGTGGAGATGTGAGAGAAATGCATTATACTGCTGATAAAAAGACGAAGCATCATACAGCTGTGCCAGGTATGTGCCATTTATTGACACAACAGTTAAATATCCATTAGTCAGGCAGAGAGGTTTCTGATGACAGTTATGTGGTCCTATGATGTGGTTGTACATTCTTAGGACTTTTACATGTTGCTATGAGCCATCTGTGGCAAGCTTTAGCACTATTCCTCTATCAAAAACCAGCTTTTTTTATTTGCATGTAACTGTTTACATGTTATGTCATGTCTCTGGAAAGAGTGTTCATCTTTGAGCCTTGAGACTGACAAACCCGCGCTGAGCTGTCGTCAGATTAGCATTTTCCGCTTCATTAATGAAAATTTGGGTAGTGAAGATCTAAGGCTGGTCAGTCTCATCTCATGCCCTTTTAGAACAGCTAAATGACACTCACCTCACTCCCTGGTTTTCAAAGATTTGGGTACATGACAACCAGCTAAGATTGCCTCCTTGTGACAACCAACTCTGCCTTCCTGGTACTGCGGTTCCCATATACCTTGCAGCTGCATGTACTGAGTTAGCAATGAACGTGTTTAATTGGAGCAGTTTGATGAGACCTATAGCTGCAACAGGAGCAACCTTATGCCTACTGAGCGATCAAAAGAAAGTGCATTATATTTAAATATAAATGTTCCCTTAGCAAAAAGAAAGTATTAGACTGTGGACTACAGCTGTCATGCGTGCTCTTTCCAAAAAGATAACAAACATTTATGTATTATGCACAAAATGAAAACATCACAAGGAAGCAGAGTTAGGTTTGCATTTACAATCTGCAAAGCCTCACAATTTCCTTGCATGGTAGAGGTTAATATCACTGCTATCAAGATTTTGGAAGGGCACAATATACAACCAGGTAGACCTTAACTCTCATCAACAGGTTTTATGCCTGCTTCTCAGAGGCTGCTTTGCTGTAGCAGTTGATTAACACACAGCTTAAACATTACTGTGCCTAGAAATACCACCACTTAGTGGATAGCCCTTCTAAAGGGCTATCATCAGAAGACCTCTGAGCACTTAAAGAAGCAGCAAGCATTCCTCTCCACACTGCAGGACAGAAGAGCTCAGAGACACGAGTATCTTATTCAAGAAAATCCAGCAGGCAAAACCAACCATAGACTCCAGGACTCCCAAATTTCTGTCTCTGGGATCTCCAAGTACTCTCTATCCTGCTGGATATATTACTGGAAAAATAATGGTCACTGTCTGAAGTTCTCAAATTTGCAGCTGCTGATGGCGCCAAGGTAAAATGTCTCAGATCCTATCAAGACTTTGGACATGTACAGCTTTTTAGTATTATTAAAATTATTGCTACTGGGTAAATGTACTAGTTGAAATAGTTGAAATACATCAAGCTGCTCTTTACTAAGAGTTGCAGCTGACTCCCCCTTTCTGTTCTCATTAAACCACTGGCAAGTCAAAAGTTGCTCTTTGGTGCCTTCTACTGCCATATACACAGATGAGAGGTAATGGCTTACCGAAGAGCTGCATGTTTATTTGGTTATGTAGCTCCAAGTCTGTATCTGACAGATTTCCATGCCTGCCCATGCTTTTAGTCACAATTCCCCAGTTGTGTCCTTAGTCAACCCATCTCAATACACGCTAGCTCACACTCTACCCCACACAGAGATGAGCTAAATTTGTACCTCTGTTTTGAAATGCTCAAGCCTGCATTATCTGTCCACCACTTTCCCTGCTTTTCCCAAGGTCATAAGGAACAATGAAAATAGTCTCAGACTTCTACAGGAGAGAAAGGCCCCCTAGATCCAAAAAGACACATGAGGATAGAAATCAGGCCGCTGTGATCTCAGGAGGCTTGGCAGAAAATACGTGCAGCAGGTTCTTTCCTCAACATTAAGCCACCCAACTAGAGCGTGCCCCTCAGCATCCCACTATACAGCAGCCAACCTGAAGGCTACTTCTCTCTCCATTTTCTTGCACTTTCATCCCTTACAAAATTTTGCTTAGCACGTAATGCAACAATCCAGTTACAGTTATCAAAACTTTAAAAATCATCATCTAGCCTACCTGTAAAAAAACCCCCCAAACCAAAACCCAATTCCCAGAGATCAAGCCACATACTATTATAATTTCAAGCTTATGTTAGCAATGACACCTTTTGGCATATCAATGACGGTTGTTAGAAAACCAAGATGTTCACCCAGGCACCTATAAAAAATCCACTCTGCAAAAGCTTTGACAAAACTGTCTGCAAAAGCCTTCAAGTTCACCTAAAGCAGAGATTTACATCACAAGTCGTTGTAGTTTTGCAAATGCATATTCAGGTGACAATATCACACTGGGCACACTAAGATTTTCCTGTTAGGCTCGGTATTAAGACTTAGCTCATTTCTAAGCATTCACTTCAAAGGAAAGAGTATACTGGAAAACACCACAGCTCTTTTATGAAAGATATTTCCATACTTACTGGTGCTACTATTTTGCCCGTCTGTCCAACTTGCATGTCATTAGGAACAAAGCCAGCATCGACAGCTGCACGGGAAGCTCCAACTAGTTGAAAGAAAACATTTCCAGTGTTTTCTTTTAAAATATTAGCGAGCCAAATTTATATCACCATAAAAGCACATGTATTTTACTGAAGAGTCCCACACTGTAATGGCACGTATTTAGAAACTTCCCTCTTAAGAGCTCTTATAGTAATCCCTCTCTGTACCACCGGCTGAAATTTCCAAATAGTAAGTGCTAATGCACTTCAGAAGCAACAGGAAATCCTTACTCCCAGCACCAAAGGGCCATATATTTAAAACTAAGGATTTCAGTCTGGCATATTTCCATTATTTTCTCTCGTTGCTTTGTCAAAAGAGGATTTTCCCATAAATGCCTTCCCATAATGTTCCACCGAGTTTGAACAGAATGCGTATGCCATCTTACATTGCTGTGGAGCTCGGAAGTCAGGCACCGTAAAGAAAATGTCAAACTAAACTTGAAAATACCACATGGACATTTACTCAGTGAAGCCGTCAATGTAAAAACAAATGCATTCATGTAAAAATATCTATTTATTACTACATGTGAAATCTAAAGCTAATATAGTTAAAATGTTAATGCAAACAGCTCCTCCTCCTCCCCCACCTGTTTACTTAGACTATTTTGCTGGAACACTGCATAGCCAGTTTTCTCCTGTTAATGCAAAAGTAGAGCAAAAAAGACCGAACTATTCGAACCGCAAGAATTGTCAAAGGGACTCTGTATAGGAGCAGTATTTAAGGACATATGAAGAAAAGATCAGCTCTTCAAATGAGCTAATAACATTTTTAAATTCATACAGTTGTTTGAGAGCATGTGTGTTGGAGATTTAAGAAGGGTGGAGAATATTACATTTGAGTATTTTGCTTCATACATGGGCATTTAAGTATATAGCAGACCACAAGGACAAACCAAAATTTTATCTAGGACTAAGTTAACAGGATTTTAAGAATTTCTTTGATAGGACATGAAAATAAAAGACTTAAGATGAATATTCTTTTTAATGTGACCTTTTTTAAAATCCAGGGTTAATAAAAGAAGGGAAACAAATTTACCTGCAGCATGCAATTGATCCGCAAGATCATATAACAACTTAAAATTTTCACCGCTCTTTAAACCTCGCCCTTAAAAATTAAGAAAAGAAAAAAGATTAAGAAAGAACATAACATGCTTTATAATTTTTATTGTCTGCATAAAATTTCTGTATTAGTGCTTGTATTTGCAAAAGCACAAATATAGGTTTTTTTGGACCTATCACTAAATAATATTTAACACTTAAAAGAGTTAACACTTAAGATGCTACTTTTGTCTTTGTGATTAATATTATTATTCCATATGTATAAACCAACACCACTCTGTCTAGTTTACTTCCTGCCTTGCCTGCAGCATCATCAATCTCATTCTCTGAAATCAGGGAAACAGGATTTGTCACTAATATGTGCTCCCTCTGCTGGCTTTAAGTACAAAATTCTGTAGTGGGATAACTAAGAAATACTTAGTTATAGGCACACTGTACATATCACAGTCTGTCACGTTATACGTGAAGAATAGAATAAAAACATAATGATTTTTAAAATCACGAGACAATCATGCTTGGATTACTGTAACAATTAGTAATAATTTTCAGTATAACATATTTTGATCCAAAAATACCTGATATTTCTATAATTTTGAAGGGACCCACTAGGTATGATGATGTTCTTAAAATGCTTGTTAGCATATGTTAAACTTCCATGTTTTGGCTGTTCATGATATAAAAATATTGGCTGCCTTCCCACTGTCCCCATATACCATATTTCAGAATTAAATCATAATATCTATATTCTAAAAATATATCACATTATAGTGTTTTGCTACAGGCATTATTTAATCAAGATGCATACTGTTAGTTAACTGCAACATAATGTAGTTTTAATATTATCTACTTACCACCCGATATAACCACTTTAGCACTAGTAAGCTCTGGTCGATCGCTTTTTGTCAACTTCTGCTCAATCCATTCACATAGCCCAGCAGGCGGGGGAGGCGTTACTGCTTTCATCAAATAAAAAAAAAAAAAGAAAAAAAAGAAAAAAAGGTAAAGCATGTATTTTCAGCCTTTTAAATTTGAGCTTTAACTTAATACAAAAGTTCATTCTAGAACCAATTCTACCATGACCTTTTAACTACTATCAATAATTGCTCTATGGCTCCGAGTTACAAGCCTCTCTCATTAATTGTACTTTTTTAGACTGTCGTACAAGAAAAGAAAGTTTTATGAACGATTTCAATTTTGCACATCAGACTGCGCTAAAATGAAAGTCAGTAGTATAAGTAATATATTGCTATCAACCCAGCGTAAGTGTGGTTCTTATTAAGACAGGCAGTCAAGCCAGCTATGGAGAGTTTCCTAACTTCCACAGTACAGAAGGGCTCAGGGGCAGCTACTGAGCCTCCCAGAAAAACAGGAGGAATGGGAGGGTGAGGTGCCGGACACACAGCTGGATGCTAATGATTCCCTCTGCTGGATTTACAGCACAGTCATAAATAGCCCCAAACAGAGAAAGAGCAGAGGTGACTATGGATTTCTCTGTAATCAAAGCCGTAGTGGCTTCATTAAAATAATAATTTAAATGGATTTAGTTAAAACTGATAGAAAACAATGACCGAGTGTTCTCAAACCAATTTAAACTGCTACTAATTTAGCTTGACGCTGTAACAAACTATCTCAATTGAAATATGATTGATTAAACCAAACCCGTGGATAGCCAGCCACTGCTACTTGTGCCCAGTTTTGCTTTGAAAACCAAACTGGCTATTTAAACAGCAGCCATAACTTTAAAGATGGAAAAGTCTCAGGATTGCTGTAGCAGACGTTTAAGCAGCAAGTGAAACAGGCAGAGGTTTCAGCGCAGAGAATCTCCGTCTCTGGTCACAGAGAAGGCAGGAAGTGAGCAGAGAATCTTCCCTTACCGGGCATCACTAAAAAGTGCAAGCCTGGGTATTACGGGCAGAAAGCAACGGTTATGACAACTGGTTTGCTTTGACAAATACTTCTGCAAAACATCAGCATGCGTTGAGCAAAAGTAACTATTGCACAAAATGGGAAAGTACCAAAACACATGCTCACCCTTTTCTAAACTGGCACTACCACCACTTACTGGTGCAGCCTCAAAAGAAGTTCCCCGTACAGAAAATACTTTAACGTTTTCCTCACATTTCACAGTGCAAACAATATTTCCTAAAAAAAACAAAAAACAAAAACAAAAAACAAAAAGAAATTATGTTTTTATAAAAGATAAAGTTAACATTAGACATATTATTTTTTCCATGAAATAAAATTAGTATTAGAAATATATTAGTACTTCTGCTAGAAGAGATAACATTCAGAAAGTTACTTCCCAAAATTGCAGTTTTAGATGCCCAGAACTGGAAACTCTGGCACTTAAACAACACAGATAATAAATATTTTTATTTACTTTTTATCTCAATGTTTCTAAGGCATTTTAACAGTTCTCTCTTTTTTAAGGGATAGAGTTGCATTCAAATCTTCCCTCATTAATGAACTTCTAAATTTCAGAAGAAAAAAAAACTTTCTGGAAGTATCTTCTTAAACACAAAAAGGGTATACAATTCAAAGTGGATCTTTTATCCTGTTGCAAGACTTCAGCAGAGTAGAAGACAAGGAAACCTACTCCAAATATCTGCGGAGCTTTTCTTTTTCTTTCTTTTTTTCCCCCAATAATCTGAACTATAAAAGGTAGTCATTTAAAGTTGGAGCTGCAGGGAACGGTAAAGAGAAAAATGCTGAAATATCAGCTACTCATAAACAAAGTCATCTTGAAGTTTGTGAATTATGGGGAAGTAACTTAAAAAAGCAACACAAGTCAACCACATTCTGGTAATGTAACTCAAAATATAATAGCATGTTGGTGGAAGAAAAATCTTGTACAACAAAATTAAGAAACACAAGCTAATGAGTGCATATCTAAATTAAAACACTGGGTCAGAGAAGCATTAGAAAAACTAGACTGAAAAAAAGAATTACAAATCAAGTCCATTAAAAATTATAAATAATCAGTTCAGTGTCTTCATAATTAGGAAAAATAACCCTGTGGTATCTTAAATCAGAACTAATGCTTGCCATATTAAATAAAGTCAGACAATTAACTTAATGTCTTACGTTTTACAAAATCTGATCAGAAGTGCATTAACAAAGAAATGCAATATGTATAAAGGATGTTGCCGAATTCTATTAATTAAAACGACTGATCTGGTTTCTAACTGAAATCCTACAATACCAAAGTTGCTGGTATTGCTTGTGTTCTCACACATGGAACGTCACGTCCACCCCCATGTTTCATTTTTATGAACCACAGCACTGTAGATCGTAAGGTGAAAATTCCTAACATATTCCCAGGTTCTAATAACAGAATTCTGTAGAAGTTATCAGTATTGGGTCCTTTATTGCACAAATACCACATACTTTTTCTGATCACTCACCTGCATAGATAGTTCTCACAAAAGTGTCTGGTGACTTAATTTCAATAATGTCAGAAATAGGAGCAACACTGAGTTTAGCTGCCACTCTGGGAATAAGATTCTAAAAATTAAAGGCGAAAAGTTAGAAAAGTAAAGGCTGATACACTGAACATGAGGAAATGCAAAGGAAATAAGTTAAAATTTACAAGCAAATTTAAATGAGTTAAAATTTACAAGCAATTTTAAGCAAAGAAACATTTGCTGTCCTGATTTTCACTTCATATAAAGTTGTCTGTGAGTGAAAAGGCACACACAACTGTGAGGGTACTGTGGGGCTACTCATGTAGCTTTAGCAGCCAAATAAAAACCCATTACTGTAATAACATTAGAAATTTTATGAGACTTACAGTAAGTAAACCCTTAATGCAATATCTTAAATTAGAAAGCTTATTTGCTTCAATAGTTTAAAACTGAATATAGATGCTATTTACTCAGAAAATTGACAATTATGGATTGCTGGGTTCTTACAACAGCCCTTCAAGAAAAGTAGTATTTTTGGAAGCTAGTTACCAGAGACAACAGGAGAAAAAAACCTGCACCCTCCCAAGAAAAACCAAAACATATTTTAAAATTATGATTAAAATATATATTCGCCTATTCTGAAATTGACTTTAGAAAATTACTTAGCACCTTTGGGAATGGGAGGAGGGTAAAAAGAACAACATAAAGCATTAAGAAATTAATTCTTCTAATCTGGTACAACACAAAGGGCCCAGTTCTGGAACTTTTACTCATATTAAACAACACTCAACTATGCAAATAGTCACTGATTCACTCCTCTAGAAAAGCACTGCTCAACTCTGGAAACCTTAAAGCAAAAGCTAGCAATCTTTACTAAGCCACTGCAGATAAAAAAAAAAAAAAGGGGGGGGAAGAAAAAACAAAAATCTGAGTAAGACTTAAAGCATGTAAAGATTTCTCTTAGGAAAATTATGAGTATAAGGATTGATATTGCTTGACAGTGAAAGTAGCAGGACGAAAGGCTGATGTCATTATTCACCCCACACTGGCAGATTTCTAAAGTACTCTTTTTTGTCTTGTTTAGCTGCACCATGACATTGTTTTTAGTATTGAAGAACTCCACATGCTTAAAAACATGCTCCTTAAAAAACAAGTTTTGAAAAATTGTATTTTCATTAAAAAACATCTTGGCTAGGAGTTGGATCTATGTTATTTATACATATTTTTAAGATATTTCAATCTACACTACCTACACTGTAGATAGAATCCCTCCCACCCCCCAAAAGATTGCCTCAACAGACCTGTGCACTTTCATTTCAACATGCAAACCATACAGCAATCTAGAAGGCAGGTAAGGTGGAGCAGCTAGCTTCATATGTTTTCATCTTCGTTTACTGTATTTTTCCTTACAATTTTCATCATGCTTTCAGATCTCTCAATCTATTTTGTGTTATATATTTTATACATTTTGTTTTGGTTACATAGGACTAACTGGTTACAAATAAATACTTTTTTTAAACTGCTCCTTTCTTTAATTCTAACTTGTCCAAGTCAGTCCACAATAAAATTCAAAAGTTAATCAGTGTTTCTAACTAATGACAACTCTTAAGTGAACTATTGTAATATTTTTTGAAAACTCCACATTGTCTGTGGTTGATCTGAAAACCCTCCCTCAGGCATTTGATTCACACTCACACATGCAACAGTGTCTCTGTCTCTTTTTCTACAAGAAATTTTTGATGCACTTTTCAACTGCTTACCTTCCCAAAGGCAGATGCTCCAGCGCAAATGTGTGTGTAATTAAATTGTTTTTGAGTTTCCAAAATCAAGGGAGTCAGCTCCTCTGAGGATAAAAATATATTGCTCATGATTTACAACTAACTTATTTATATTTTCGATCACAAGTATAAATACCACTTATTTTGTCAATAGATAGGTAAGAACAACTCTCACCTGGTAGAAATCCTTTGTATACATCGTGCTGAGCCACTAGAACTTTTGCAACACCCTGCACTTTGCTCACTTCTTGTGCTACCTATGATTACAAATGTATTATTATTAATTTATATTATAGCAGCATCTGGAGGCTCCAGCTAAAATTAGAGCTCCGTGGTGGCAAGCACCCTAAACAAGTAACAAGAGATAGTCCCTGCTGCAAAGACCTCACAGTCTACAGATTATGTAAAAGTGGAACACAAAAGTACGTATTTTCCAAAATCAAAACAAATCTGACAGAACAAAACGTGTACCTTCTGACTCCCAGCACAGCTCTTTACAGGGTAATACAAATGCATTTTGCGAATAAGAAAATTACAAAGTAAATCAAACATAAGAAAGCTTGCCTTCTATATGCAGGATTCCACGATAATCCTATGATTTATTACAACAGCCAATAACAATCACACTTGAAGATTATTGCTGAGTATTCTGATATAATCAAGAAACTAAACCCAATTTCTTTAAAATCAGTAACTATCTACCACGTGAACATACAATGCAAATAAAAATGTACAGTGATGTTACAATCTTTGGGCAAATTTTAGCAGAAATCCTTTGTTTGCAACTGACTCTTTGCCTACTAATGCGATGCATATTTCCAATTCTATATTTATGCCATTTTTTTCCCTTTAAATTTGAAGAAGTGAAGTTTAAATGATAAAAGGGTTGTTGCAGATCAGAGAGAAGAGGACTGACAGCAATGTCTGGAGACCACATGCATCGTCCCAGACCTAGCACAGCTCTATGGAGTTTGCCGAGTATCAGTTTTACACTCAGAAATTAGCAAGAGGAAACAAACAAACATTCCAAAACAGCTGCTGCAAAATATGTTTGAGTGACTGGCTGCTTAGTTCTACCCATAGAGATTCTTACAAAGAAGCTTAAAACAAAAAAAACCTTCACTTTCTGTGAGGTACTTTTCCCCAGGATGACATACATTGCCCAATAGACACAACGTACTTACTATCAAAAAACAAATAAAAAAAATTTGCAATCGCTTTTCCATTGTACAAGTACAAAAGAATAAGGCAACCCAAAGACAGACATTTCAGGCAAAATCCAAGATTTTATTACCATCTGGAACTAGATAGATATTTGCTTCCGGTCTCAACCTTGAACACCTGGGTCTCAGTTTAGACTCAATCTTCAATAGCCAGTGAGGTTTCTACAGCTACAGATAAATTAGCTGCCATGAGTATGCCTTCCACGTGAGATACTACATATCACTTTCAGAAGAATAATTTATAAATCCTATAAATAATAATAATGATAATAAAGATAAATATTAGGCTTAGTTATCATCACTATTACTGTTCACACGAGCCTACATCATCCTGGCATAGGAGTGACACTAGTGTGCTGAAGGATACATAGCCTCTAGATTTTGAATGTAACAAAATTTAGACTAAAGCAAGGCCAATAGCTAAGGTACAAGCAACTCCTATTTCAGACGTGAGCTACATAATAAAGTCAAGAAACAGTGATTTCAGACTTTTAGGCTGCAAACATACTCTCACTATGCTGCTAGCAGCTGACAAGTAAAAGCGAGATGCTCCGAAGTTCTGTTTGTCACTGCGACGTGCCATTTCTGCTGGTTTCCATTTCAACAGGGAAAGTTTCTTCCCACTTGCTTAGCACTGCAATATTTCCTCTTTCAAACGTTACAGGAAAATACTTGTTTTAAAAGTTAATTGCCCTTTAGCCTTATAAAAATTTGTTTGCTTTTTTAAGCTTTTAACAACTTACATTGATATTCACACTTGTTAAATGAAATCTATACCACATTTTCACTTTAGAAAAGAAACAGTTCAAGTGCAGGACATTTCCTGTGGATTAGCAATTCCTGGCACAGTTCCTCTTCACTAGAGATTATTTTCCAGGCTGACCAAGATGCTATCACATATCATTTGACTGCATTCATTATTTCATTCATATGAAAACAGGATTTCCTACCTTGTCACAGCTGGTACCAGCTACTAAACAAGAAACTTCCCCTCCGAGACGTTTTGCCGCAGTGATCACGTTTAGTGTAATGGGCGTAAGAGACTCATTGTTGTGTTCTGCTATGACTAGCGTACTCTGAAACCGCCGGAGCAGCGATGATGCCTTTAAAGAAAGACAGAGAGAGAAAGCCGGGTTTGATAATTAGCATTTAGGTAAAAAACTGTTCCTTAGAGCATCCAATGCTTTACAGAAAGTTTTCTATACGCAAAATTGTCAACCAGTGCTGTCAAACAAAATTGAGTAAACTTAGATATTTTATTAAGTAGCTAGAATACACAAAGTGTTAAAAAAAGTATAAACCTGCTTGATTGCGCATATCTGTAACATATTGCTGTTAAACTATAACATTCATAGGAAACTACTGAACAGTATTTAAAAAAAACATTTGAACAGATCATATTCAAGCTCAGCTGGTCAACTTAACTAAGTATCTTACAGAATGGGCATAACTTAACAGGAACATAAATATAAGATTTTAGATGGTTATGGAATGAAATCCACAAGAGGAAAAAAGCGAGTCTAAGGCACAAGGAAATCAAGGGTAGGAAATAAGTATTTACTTGCCTTTTTTTTTTCTTCTTCTATAGGCTTTAGCCAAAATCTAGCTACAGAACTCACTTTTTTAATTAGTTATTTATAAAGGCAAAGTTGTATGTAGTGGCAGGAAGATAATTAAGTAACAAGGGCTCACAGTCCAAAAACACAGTAACAAAACCTGTTGAACAGTGTCAGGTTTAATTTTAAGATAATCCATTTTCCTCTAAAACGTGAAAACCTTTTCACCCCCCATAGTATACCACCACAATTTAATACAGCTGCTTAAATAATCATTTTGACCAATTCACCCTCCACACACAGACTTTAACTCCTAAAGCAAAAATTGAAAAATAAAAAAGTGAAGAATTACAATGAAGCAAAACCACAGTATTCTAAGCTCTAACACTTTCTTCTCTAATTCTCAGGTGAATCTGGGAAAAACTGTTATTTCTCCAAAACTAGCACCAGGATGGGGAAATGGTAGGGCAGGGAATATTACTCTTCCAGACTTTGTTTATCCTACACAAAGCCTAAATCAAAACTTGAGTTACCATCAATGTAACAAGAGTTCTAACCTGGAAAACAAAATATATTCTTGAACGTGACCAAGCCACTAATATTAACACGACACTAAAGACTGCACACTCAAATATTACTTTTTTAAACATATATTCTGGCTCCATTTCCCCTCACCCCAAATATGCACTTACCCACCACTTAAACTACAAAAAATACCTTCAGAAAATCTGAGAAGCTAAAATTTGGATATAGGCTTTGACCATGCAAAGCCTGCCAACACGCTAAACTCCACACAGAGAAAGCAAACCCAAGGACTTCTGCGGAACTAATCACAGTGTAAAAATATAAATACAAAGATAAGTCTTTAGAGAATCAGGACCACAATTTGTCATCTTGCTTAAAACCATAAGGGTTCTTGTAAAAGCACTTTGCATTTCATCTTATATGCGTAAGGCTACTTGTTATGATTAAAGATTCTGAGATCGTTTGAAGCCAATTGCCAGTAACAAACTATTTATTGCCAATATAGATCAGACACCATATTTTTGATTATGTTTCATACATCATTTGCAATAAGAGTTATGAGATTTTAGTCACCGTTTGAAGAATAAATCCATGCTTTTGTGGCAAAAAGCCCACTTTTCAGTGATTTATATTCCTGTCACAGGGTAAAGCGGGCCACTCTCCTGGAAGATTTTGAAGTTTTCAAATTTCCAAAGGGAGCTGCAGACTCTCTAAAGACTTCTTTAATAAGAGCCTGGCTTGGCTCTAAGAAGCACGCATTTTAAACACACACTTAATTCTGACTATATTATGATCTCTTCCCTAAATAAGTACTGCACCACCAGAAGAGCTCTACATCACTCTGTCAACTGGTTCTAGAATAAACTCAGAAATTATTTCTTTTTTAGCCAGAAAGAGTAAGAGTAATGGATGTTTCTTGAGCACACTGGTTATTACAACAGAAACTAGACTTTATTTCTAAACTGATAATCCCACATTCTAACTTTGTGGGAACTACGCACTGGAAGGTCACTTTATGCCTACCCACGCTATGCCTCTGAACACGAAGTTAAGAACAGACTTAAAAATAAATAGAATTCTCATTCTAAGTCTTGGGTAAAAATTCTGGAAGACCAAACAACATTCCTAGGTGATTCTGAATTTTAGTATACTTAAACATGTAAAATCATTAAAAATAAATAAATAAAACCAAAACAAGATTGAACTGAAAGCTTAGCTTGTGACAATAAATATTCTGCAGTCAAACCAGAGGCTAATTTAGCCAGTGATCCGGAAAACTGAGACTCCGCAGTGAGGCAGTCACTGAACAGGACAGGCAGCTATTTCAGTGAAGGAACTTCTCCAGCTGCATGCAAGCAGGCACGGGCAATTATTTTGCCGATGCAATTTCTGCACCTGTACTTGGGCAGGATGGCTAGTTTCAACCATACATAAAACAGGAAGGCTGAGCACGAATCTAATCACCTGGCCTCAAGGATAAAAGGCACAAGGAATAACACACACCGAACAACGAAGCTACTAATAACAATGCTGGAGAGGCAACAGCACTCGGTCCTTGTGCTGTAGAAAGCGTCTGGTGAAAATGAGGCTCTAGAAAATCAAGCTATCCAAAGAAATCCATCACAATTAAACACCCTGTAAACTAGCGCAATTAAGTGCCTTCTCATAAGCAATGAAAACATGTGACAACAACCAGTAGAACAGGAATTTATTTCACCTAGCTTTAGATATAAATCTATGCTAGGCATCTATGTTCCCCGTACAAGCGAAACATCTACATTTCCTCTCTTGAGGAAACTCCAGACGGTGATTCAGTCTACACTAAAATAAACACCTAGGAAGGAAACTCGTCTGGAGTTTTCACTATTCCCCCATTTACTGTAGAGCAAACCTGGCCTCTGACTGCCAGATGGCTAAAAACTGGTGAGATCAACCTTTCCTAGATGTGCAGTATACAACACTTAAGCCACTGAGGAAGTACCACAGGATTCGCTGAATCTATCTTCTCAGGTTTCCTCAAAGCATCTTTTTGCTCTCCACCTAAGAAACCCAGGAACGCTTTCCAAGCAGAATGTGAAAACCTCAAGCATATGCCCAGGATTTCTAGACCTCCAATAAAATAACTGAGACTATTCACTGCTATTGTCCGGAGCAAACCTTAGGAATCTGGACATGCCCAGTCCACATGTACAGATGAACCCACATTTAATAAGGCCAACACAACGCACACCCAAAGTCCTCATTCAGTTTGCACAGGTATCCGCTCCCCACAGCAACTCCAACGCAAACAGAATGTGTGCTGGTCTTTCAGCACGTGGATGGATCACCTGTGCAGCGCGCTGGCAGTATGCCCAGCACACGGGAATTAACAGCCAGAAAACCCCGAAGTATCCGAAAATCTTTCATGGCTGCTTGATAAGGCTGGTGAGCAGACAGGTGTCAACTGTCTCTGTAGCGCTGCAGCCTATCTCCCGTTCAAGGACACCCTTTGCAGTGCAGGAATTATGAGACTGGCTCCACAAGCAATATACGTGGCAGACACCACAACAAAAGATGCGGTGGGCCAAAAAGTCTTCTAAAGAAATGCAAGAGCTCCAGCAGGTGCAGCCTGCATGTCCTCCTGCTCCAAATATGCATGAAAATAAAATAAGCTGTTTAGAAACTGCACCCAGGAAACTGGAGTTTGCCTCCCAACCTCATCAGAGGAACCAAGAGAAGTTTCAGGAAGTAAAACCAAGTAGCAATACACAGGGCAAAAGCATCTTACAAGTAGATCCACAAAGGAAGGTCTAAAGTTGATTTTCGCAGCTGTAAAAGCAAACTGGCAATCAATTAAAATTTTAAAACTGCTTAATAGGAATTTTGCATCTCATAAAGACCTGTTATCACTGGGCAAAATTCCCAAGAACTGACTCCTGGGACTAGGATTTGGGTATTATTAAAGATAACGGCGCGGTTCCTATACAACAAAATAATGCCTAATTTTAATAATAACAGTTTTATAGCTGCAACGTTTAAAAATATAAAACATATTTGGAAAGACAAAGGAGAGGAGGGAGCTCTGGCAAAAAAGTGTATTTCTCTTAGAGTCTCTGTAAAGGTCTGGCTACAAAAGATGTCTAAGACAGCTATTTAACTTCAAGAAATAGTAACTAGAAAAACAACACTACAGACATCTGAACAGAAAAGATGTAGCTATAACTACAACAAAGAAAAGCAAAAGAAATTAAGAAGATACTTACAAAAAGATTTATTAAGGAAGCATAATAAGACTTGTAATTACAAAGGAATTAGAGAAGCAGCAAAAGAAAGGTGTAATCCAGAAGAAACTTTTCCAGACATGTCCCATGCAAACTGTTAATACAAATCATAACAAAGTTGGTTTTAAATACAGATAACACTGTTGAAAGTGAACTCAAGATAAATAAATACATATAAAAAAAATTAATAGTTTGAGCCTATCAATGATAATAAAGGACTACTGAGATAGCCCAATAGTTTCTGAGTAAGGTCATAGTTTGTTGGTGTGTTTCAGACTATCAAACCTATTTATCTGAATTATCTCAAGCTAAAAACAAAAACAAAAAACAACCCCCCACACATGTATCATAGATACAAGAAAGATTTAAATAAAATCCACTATTTTCAGACATAGCAAGAAATTGAGAGTTCTGGACAATTCAACAGGAAACGAAAAACTCAACATCTGTGAAAACTGGGTCCCCCCAAAAAAGTTCTGAAGACAGAATGAGTGTATCTGCTCAATGTCACTAAAAATTAAATAAGCAACATTTATCTTTATTCAAAAGCTGCTATACAATAAGAAAACTAAAATACTACACCACAAACCAAAAAAGAAAAGCTTATTGTTAAGCTGCCTTTCACCTGAAGATCTCAACTAGCTTCATACGAAGATTCCTATTATTTCATTTAATGGGAAGCCAACCCTAAAGCATTTCTTGCACAATAAAAACCATATTGCAGAAACAAAAGCAAATCTTATTCCATCCGGACCTTTAAAACAACAACAGAACCCTGAAATATTATGCAAAGCAAAATAGTTTTCTTAAGAAACAGAGAGCCACAATGTCCCTCAATCTCTCACTGTTTTCTTTTTTTGAGGGCGTATGGGGGTAGAATACAGGGAGACCAAGAGATTCGTTTATGTCTTGCGACAGCCAAGACTAACACTACTTGCTCTTCAGAAATGCCCTTAGCACAAGGTCTAAGTTCAACACAAGAATGACAGCTGCAAGGGCAATGGTATGACATCTACCTACAATGACAGCTGCTGTGTCATTGGCTTAAAACTGCTGTGCAATGTCATATGAGAAAAAAAAAACTTGTGAACAGGGAAAAAGATGGAGACTTACATATCTGATAGAAAATACAATATATTCACTTAAAATTCTCTATTCTTTATCTGCTTGTTGTTTCATAGAGGGAGGAATTGGTGACCTGAAAATGCCCCTTAACTGAAAGTCTGCAAAACAATTCTGATGATCATAACTTTCATACCACTGTGAGTTTGGAAGGGACCTCACAAGCTTATACAAACTTATCCTCCATCAGAACATAAGCAACCGTATATATGTTATTTCGAACACATCTGTCTAGTTTGTTGTTAGTGATGAAGATTCCTAGGCAACCTATTCCAAAAATTTACTTTCTACTAGAAAGGATTTCTTAAAGTCTAGCTAGTCTTCCTAGCTATCTTAAATTGCTTTCTTTCAGTTTAAGACTATTGTTATTTAATTGCACATGCAGTAAAGAAACAGCTTATTGCTTTCTCTGCACCAATTTTTTTTGTGTATTTGCAGATTGATATCCCTCCTCAGTCTTAAGTTATGCAACCCCAACCTTTCCTTGTTGCTCATCCTTTACGGATCTCACATGTCCTGTTGTTTTTCTCTAGACTATTTGCTCTTGAACTGCAACACCCTGAACCTGATGCGGTACTGCAACAGAAGCTTTAGCAGTGCCGAACAGAAAATTGCTTCACTTCTCTTGCAGACTACGTTGTTATCTTTACACTGACAATGCACACAATGTTTGTTTAGTTTTATTTCATAAATTTATAAATTTAGATGCATATGGCTGAAAAACAAAGAGCTGGCTTCATGCTTCCATTGCGCAAAACTGAACCGTGAAGTGATCATGAGAGCAAATTATTGTTTACACAGCAGTGAGATAATGTGAGTGCTAAGAGCTCTGAAGATCATAAAGACTACCTTGCTAGAGAGTCTGGAAAGTCTGTAACCCAGCAATAACTAATACGGTGCTCACAATTACAATAGTTCTAATTTTTAGATAAATCACATCAGTATGTCCTGGTCTACCTTTGCTCTTATTTTAAACCATTCTTAGTACCTGAAATTGGTTAAGATATCCATAATTACTATTTTACAGCTCTACAGAATATGTACGTGTAAAAGTCTTTGAGATCTCAAAAAGAAATTTGAGAGATTTAAAACCATTGCAGAAGGGCTATTTACACAGAGTTTCAGTGTATTTACACAGAGTTTCAGTGACCGGCCCAGCATTTATTTGCTGATTTGGGGGGGGTGGGGGGGCCTGCCCTAGTGCATGCTCTGAGATTCAACAGATATTCAAGCAGACTTCAGGAATCATCTGCACCAGGTAACCTTGAGTTCACCCAGTTGTTAAATATGGTAACATACATGCCATGACACACTGAGCAGCAAATGCCTTCCCAAGGCCCAGCACTGCCCCAGCTGCGCAACGCGAAGGTCAGGCCTGTAACGCCACGTGTGCTCAACTCGTGCTTCAGTCCAGAGATCACCGCGGCTAATGCAACCGCATTTCTGCGCAGCAGAGCGCGCACCACCCGGGAACGCTGCATTAACCTCGCAGAGCCCGCAAAGCTTCTCCCCGGACCGAGGCGCAGCCATACGCAGCTTCTACTGAGAACGAGCGGCAGCAGCGGTTCGCAGCCGTAAGGGAGCGCCTCAGCCCTCCGGAGCGCTGCCTGCAACCGGGCCGCGCCGACCGGCGCAGGAGGCCGGCGGCGGCCCCGCTCGGGCCCGCGGCCGCCCCGCTCGGGCCCGCGGCCGCAGCTCCGCCGAGGCGGGGGCAGGCGCCACCTGCGCCACGGCCCCCGCGGGGGCGGGGCTGCCGCCCGGCCCCGCCCCCGCCGCGCCCGGCCCCGCCCCCTTTGCCCCACTCGGAACGGGCCCCCCGCAGCGGGGGGAAGGGCGAGGCCCAACCGCCCCCAGGCGCCCCGGGCCGCGGCGCGGTGCAGCGGGCCGCCCCCGGCGGGGGGGGACCCCGCTGCCCCTCCCGAGACGCCGCCGGGCAGGCTGCGGCCCCCTCCCCCGCCGCACCCCCCGCCCTCCCCGCGGCCGCCGCCCGCACTCACCGCCCGCCTCACGCGCTGCACCCCAACCGCCCGGAACATGCTGCCGCTCGCCGCCGCCTCGCGCTCCGGCCCCTCCCGCCCCGAGCCCCGCCGCGCGCCGCGCTCGGCCCAGCGCCGCTCTCGCGAGAGCCGCGCCGCCAGCCCACCGCCCCCGCGGCCTCATTGGCCGGAGCGGCCGGCCAATGGGGAGCGCCGCGCGCGGCGGGGCGCGCCGCGCTGAGCACCGCCCGGGCTCGGGGCCGTTGCGGCCGTTGGCGCGCTCGTTGCGGCACCCGCTCGGCGGCGCGGCGGCCTCCTCCGGCCCCAGATGGTTGGGGGCGAGGGAAAAAAGAAGGGACGAGTGCTCCCGGGCGGCCTGCAGCGCCGGCGCCCGAAGCAGCCGTTCCCGGGAAGCAGCGAAGGCGGCTTCTTGCACGGCGAAAGACTCGCCGTCATCCTCAGCGACCGCGACGTTTCCCGAGAGACCGTCAGGCATGCTGGATCCTGCGGGAATCCAAGTTATTCCATACCTTCGGATTTTTCCCTGGTGGCAAGGAGCTGCATTTAAAATAAACCAAGCTAGTGTTTCAGACCAAATTCACCACTAAACTAGGCGCTAGGGCTCTCCAAAAATACTGGTATCCTGGAGAAACTAGCAGCAGCCGCCGCGCTTGCGTTACCAATCCATCAGTCCAGGAGCACCAAGAGCACGTGGATTTGTGACTCTGTGTCCCAAAAATCACTGGATAGCAAGCCACAAATGTGGTTTCTTTCTTCTCATCGTGAAGCGATTTAGAGGGAAAAAACCCTGAACAGATACGGCCTTTGGGCTGTTCTTCCCAGCGTAAGTGGGGACCTGCAGCTTGTCAGCAATGTGTTCTACCGCTGTGTTTCTAAGGCACCGTATGGAAAAGCAAAAGGCAGATTGATCAAAACACCCTTCAGCATTGCCGCTGCCTTGGCACAGGCTCACCTCTGGAAGTTACTCTGCCACATGACTTCCACCTCAGATACCAAGAAGTACTACCGTCCTACAGTAAAATACAGCCAGGTCCAGCAACGCAAGCACCCCAACACTCGATTTACTTTGTCTCAAACCTCATAGGCCTCTATAATCAAAAATAGCAGCTGCGCTGCATGTTCCGATTTCCTGGCCCCGGAGCGCTGACTAAACTCTCGAGGTCTGGTGAGAGGAGGGCTGAGGGGGGGAGAGCTAAGGGAGGTGGGAAGCCCCCTTCGGGCCGAGCCCACTCGCAGGGATCGCAGCAGCCCGGGGCTGCTCCGACTTCTGCCTGGCTGGGCCCTTCAGCCCCTCCCCAAAACGAGGGCAGCAGAAAGACCCTTTGGGGCTGCCCGTGCACCTCCTGGATTAAGAAAATGACCCGATTAAAAAATGTTGTCATGAAGATGAGAAGAATGATTTTGCTGAAGTCTCAGGGTCCTGAGACAGGTTGGAGAGAGGTATAAACAGTTGAAGCAGCTCTTTGCCACTAATTTGGGAGATGTTTGAGGTGCAGCGCAACTCCGAGTGATGTGGAATTTCATACACTGTATGAATCTACACCATAAGTAATCCAAGAAAAGAAAAAGTGACAAAAAGCAAAATAAGGGTACAAAATAAGAGCATCCTGAGCATCCTCAGTTTGGCTATTATTTCTTTCTTAATTAATGTTTTACTCATTAAAACATGGCACACAATTTCATAATCCTATTGTAAGCTCCAAAAATGAGCTTCCAGCATGCAGGAGTAGAAGGCCTATCTCATGGGAATTAAATCTTTAATAAAAAGAAACAATCCATATACACCTAAAAAAAACAAAAGCACAAACAAAAATAAACAAATTCCTCTTTTTTTTTTTTTAATACCTCAGGCCGTAAGAAAAATTAGCCACCCTATCAAAACTGACCTAATTGCATCACAGCTCAGAATAAGTTGATCCCTTCACTATGTATCTGGTTTAATAGCATATGGCATATTTTGATGAACAAAGTGACACTGCCACTCTTTAGGCCAGATTTCAATGTGAAATGTCATTAATCCAGAAAATGACAGGCTTTTTATTGTATTTTCTGTTTATAATTTTGGTTTAAAACCTCAGTAACACTTCAGCTGCACATAATCTTTATTGAAACTGGCTTGATGCGGATTACACCCTGAAGCACAAAGGAAGTCTTTATCACTTATGGCTAGTGTTTTAGGAGCTTATAACTGTAATCAGGTAGGGATTATATCAGCATGATCCATATTAGCTGAACTGTGACAAAAAGCTTTTTTCTATTTGACCTTCCCACTTAAGGCATGACAATGTTAGGAACAGTAAAACACAAAACCCACAGGTGCCACTGAAGGTGGACTCACCATCCACTGCAGGCAGAGAATATTACTTTTTTGGGGGGAAGGAAAATTAGTCATTAATTAGTGGAAGCAGATCCTTGTACAGTGCATTGTTATCCAGGATTATTTCATTAGGATCTGCTGACCCAATTTCTGCATCTGAAAGGGAATTACATTTTTTCACACTATGGGAAGGGGGCAGGGGAAGAAATCAGTAACACAGATTACTCAAAATTTTAAAAATACTGCTGCTAATGAGAGCAGGTGGCTGTGTTGGTGTCTTTGGTATCTCTGCAAAAGCCACAGTGGAAAATGAAACCAGGACCATTGCAAATATGTAATCATGTCTCCATCAGAATCAGATTTTGGCTCCCTTAAAATACATCATTCCTAATTACAACATATGGAATCCAGCTAATGCAGCCTCATGACTAAGGGATTTAGGGAGCGGGAGGAATTTCTTTTTATTACAGCTGCGATGGTCCTCTCTGGCATGGGCCATCCTCAGCTTACAGCTCCCGCAACCTCCCCGGGGACAGCAGAGTCAGATCAATTAAAAGAGCCGCATTTGGGAAGCTTCCCCAACGCACAAAAGGATTCACCTCCTAATCTGTCAAAATCCAATAACATTAAAGCAACTGGAACCTGCTTTCTGATCACTGGGACCTTCTGAACTGGGCAGGCCATCCCCACCACCCCAGCAGCAAGATGGGAAGGAGCTGCAGGAGGAGAAAACCAGGAAAACCCACCTCAACTCCCACAGCACCGGCAGGGGCAACTAGAGAAACCACTGCTGCTGGAGCATTTTGCACCCAGTTCTGCACCTTGCCATGCCCGCAGCCACTGGGGAGCCCCGGGACGCTGCCCCAAGTGACCCTTGTTCCCTCAGCTCAGCCCTTCCCGCTGCCACCACCACTTTTCCTGTGAGAAACACAGAAACATCAACACAAGCTGAGACCTTTCTCCCCAAAACCCTTCTGACTTCCCACCCTCTCAAAACGCATCCCTGCATAGCCAGCACTTAGACACCTTTATAACGAGGCACCACCCAGCAGTGCTGGGGCTGCACCCCGGTTACCCTTCGGCAGCCCACCCACGCACCTCGGAGCAGACAGGGCCTCTCACTGGGCCTCCTGCTCCCCTTTGAAGGGGGACAAGGCCAGTAGCTGCTTTTCCAGAGCTGGCAACAGCAGAAAGACAGGACCAGGACCAGGACCAGGACCAGGACCAGGACCAGGACCAGGACCAGGACCAGGACCAGGACCAGGACCAGGACCAGGACCAGGACCAGGACCAGGACCAGGACCAGGACCAGGACCAGGACCAGGACCAGGACCAGGACCAGGACCAGGACCAGGACCAGGACCAGGACCAGGACCAGGACCAGGACCAGGACCAGGACCAGGACCAGGACCAGGACCAGGACCAGGACCAGACTCCTGCCCTCTCACCTACACCCAACCCACAAACCCCCACCACCAGCAGGTGTTCCCCCTTCCTTAAAAACCCTTCCCACATGCAACTCATTTCCATGTGCCAATCGAACGACAAGGAGACAAGGAAGCAGCAGCCCATCCTGACGTGCACCGCTCGCCTCGCAGCTAGCGGGAGGTGTGGGTACCACTGGCTGCCAGGTTACAGCGCCATTATTTTTTAAACAGGTGGCTGCTTTTTGCCACCTGCGTGGCAGCGCTGGAGAGGAAGGTGGATGCCGCTCTGTTCCCTGTCCGTGCTCCCGGGGCTTCCCCGCGATGGCGAGAGCAGCCGGTGCGTGTAAGCACCCCTGGGAACGGCCCTTTTCCCGCCTGCGAGCACTTTGGGGAAAGTTGTGCCCGTGGCTTTTTCACTCCGATTTCAGCTCAGTAAATAACACTTCTGTGCTGAAGGCAGCAGCCTCAACAGGCCTCTGTTTTCAGTGTTTTGGGACCTGTTTGCTTTGAACTCCTTATCTCAGAGCCCCGTATGAGCAGCCAGGTTGGAGGAGCGCCTGGATGCTGCCGGGCCCGGACACCTCGCCAGTGTCCCGGGGAAATCGAGTGCCCGAACGAGGAGCTTCCCAGGGGGGTGAAGAGCAGAGCAGGCCTTCCCAGGCGGCGTCTCCGGGCCTTGCGTGCACCTGCTGCTGCATCCAGCGGGCCACGGCACCGCGAGACCCAGTGGCGGGTGGTCGACCCTAAAATACACGCTTAATTTGCTGTTAGAGTGAGAGCAGTCAGCGAGTAGGACAGCTCAGCACGGGAGGGGGGGCAGCTGCCTCTCTGGGACACAACTGAGGCCGGCCAGAAATTAATGGATTGGTGTGGATGGGAGGGGAAAAAAGGGTGTGAAGGAGGCCAGAGCAGAGGATCCTGCGAGTCCTCTCGGCGGCCGAGAACTTTCCGAGCCCTCCTCAGCCCGAGGGGAAAGCTGGGAAGCTCTCGCCGCGCCGCCTCGCCGGGGCCGATGCTCCGTCGCTGGCGGGGCTGGCAGCAGCTCTTGTGCAACGCTGCCTCCGCGGAGCCGGGCCTCTTCCCCGCGACGCTCCGGCCCCTGCTGCTCCCAGCAGTCGTGCCCGAAGCACCGCAGAGCGATCCGAGTGCCTCACCAGGCGCGGGCCACCGGGTTAACCGCTGCCTCGTTTCGTCACATTTGTTTGTGAGTTAAGTACGTGCCTTTCTTTTGTCAACATCTCCTTTTAAAAAGGATATTGATTTTGTTTTCAAAGGCTCGCGAAAATAAAATGAATGACTACATTCTAAGGAAGAGTCATTTTCTCAACAGCTGTAAATAATTTATTGTTTGCAACCCACCCAGATCAAAAGATACTTCATCAACTGATGTGGCAAAATCTGGTGCAAGCTGCATTTCTATTATCTTGGATTCAATTAACCATTTGGAGCAGACTAAAACATAACTAGATCAACCCAGAATCAGATTAATATCCAATCCATAATCACATTAATCACAATCTGTCCATAATTAGCCATCAGATAATCCCATTGGACAGGAGGTGACATGCAGTATCCCATTATCTCATTAATTATCTATTTTGAGTATCAGGCATTGTCCCCAAATACGCAGAAATGTGCTGGGTTTTTTTAAGCAGAAATGGATGGGGAATTCTCCTTTTGCTACGTCCGCCCCGTCTAAGCCACTAATGGTTCGAAGGTGGAGTTTTACAACATTTCTTTGTTTTTACATCTTCTGCTAGAGCCAAGGGATGGCTCTTTGAGAGATGTCATCTTTTTAAATAAAACATGATTGTCTAAGGAAGATGGATAAATAAAACATTTGTTTCATGCGAACAAGTTTGTGAAAGAAAAGAAAACCCTTCATCAAAGGTTTTAATGGTAACGTGATAACAATAGCTTTGCAATGCTAAATCTTATTGCAGATGGTTCCTGTCCTTTTTTGTAATGTAAGTGAAATTGTGTTCCATCTGTTTTAATTTTATAATGGACTTAACCCATGGCTGGCTCTGGAAGAATCAGCATTTACTGCCTTTGCAATCTGCTGCAAATAGAAAAATTGTTGCTGCTTCCTCTTCATAAAGGGAATTCCTATTTCTGTTTGGGGGGAAAAGCAGAGCCGCTCCATGTGGAGCGGGACGCCGTCTTTGCTGGCCTCGCCCACGGCCTGGCGGCTCGCGGCCAGCTCTCGCGCCAAACCCACACGGGATTGCCCCCAAAGCACTTTGAAAGCATGACCGCTGGGCAGAGAAGAGCGAGGAGCGGTCAGCGTGACGTGCAGAGGTTGCATTTGGTTTTCACTACCAAGTATTTGCAGTAATTCTGAGCTGCCTGAAGCTGGTTTTCCAGAGGTCCTCCTTGACCTGAGTTACTCTAGGATTTTATCTTTCCCTCAGCCCCCCGAACAACCGGGCCCAGCGCAGCCGCAGCGGCTGCCTTTGCTGCTTCCCGGCATTACCAGGTGCACTTTTCAGCTTTTTGCACATCACCTGCTGCAGCTCTGGGGCTCGGGGCCGGCAGTGCTGCCTCAGCCGGGCCTTTTCCGGGGGCTGCGGCTCATGGCAAATGCAGCGGTACCCACCTGCTCCTGCCTGGCCCGGCCGCACTCTGGCCTCGCGCTCACCGTGCGGCTCCAGGGCACTGTGCGGTGTCGGCACAGGGGTGCCCCAACGCCTGGCTTTGCTTCGGCTCAGGTAAAGCCTCCCTGGCCGATCCGCAGCCTTTCCTGTTTCCAGGCTTGAGGGAGGCTTGGAGGAGCAGGGGGGACCCCGGCCGCTGGTGAAAGACAGGGCGATGCAGCATCTGGCGGCCCTGCCAAGTCGCTGCGCTCTCATGTGTCTCACTCCTACCGCCCTGACGCGCGCTGGGGCAGCCGGTCAGAAAGGCAAAACCCGCTACCGAACCCTGGAACGCCCTCTCCTCGCCCCGGCCTCCGCCGTTTCACACCTGCAGGGCGCCTGGTTCAGGGAAAAACAAGGGTTTCAGCTGGAAAATCCTCCCTGCCTGCCTCCTGCAGGTGAAACGAGCAGAGCTCGCCCTCACCCAGCGAGATTCAGACGCCACCGAGGCTTTTCCCCGTCCGGGCAGGCGGCTCCGTGCCTCTGCGTGAAATCACACCGGCCATGGTGATCCCCGGCGGGCGGCACGGAAAGCCCCGGACGGGCGCCGCGGCAGCCGCTTCCCCGCGCCGAAGCCTGCGCGGCCCCTCGGGGCAGCGGGCGCCCGGCCACCGGGGCTTCGCAAAGTCGAGGCTGAGGCGAAGGCGCTGCAGCGCTCTCCGACTTCCCACTGATGCGCGGGAAAGGCCCAGAGAGCAGGGGGACGCGGCACAAGGGCTGCCGGCTTCACGCCGAGCACGTGCCCGAGGTGTGCCCGGCTCTCCAGCTCTGCCGCCGCCCCGAGGGTCCGCACGGCCCGAAACGCAAGCGAAACCCCGGTTCGCTCGGCCTCGGCCCACGCCGGCCGCAGGAGCCAGGCGGCTCGCGGCAGGGAGGGCTTCTCCCCGCCCGCAGCCCCTCGCAGAGGCGGTCAGACCTCGCCAAAAAATTTTTCATACCAACGCATGCTTTTTTTTTTGGGGGGGGGGGGGGTCACAACCAGTTTCCAGCCTTTTTTAATGCAGGAGGAGCGCTAAATCACGTTCCTGCTGAACGCCCGCTAGCACCGCTGCGCGGAGCGGAGTGGAGCGGCTCGTCACGGCCTCCGCCGATCCCGCGGGGTCCCGCGGAGCCCCCGCCGCCCCGGCCCTCCTCCTCCTCCATTCCTGCCATCGGGCAGCTGCGGCCGCGGAGCCGCCCGCGGCAGCGCCCCGGCCCCGCGCCGCGCTCCCAAAACGCGCCGCGACGAGTCACCTCCCCTCCGGCTCCGGTCACCGCCGCCTCCCCGCGCCCGGGAGCGGCCGCACGGAGGCCCCGACGGCCGCGGCCCCCGCAGCGGGACCGGCTCCGCGGGCGCGCACAGGGGCGGGCGGAGAGGGGCGCCGCGGGGACGCGGCTCCGCGCAGCGCCGGGACCGCGCGGGCGCGCGAGCCCTTCCGCGGGCTGCCGCGGGGCACCTGCCTGCGGCCGCGGGCCAGCAGAGGGGGACAAGGCAGAGCGGCACGGAGAGGAAAGCGCGAGTGCAGGAAAAAATAAAATAAAATAAAATAAAATAAAATAAAATAACCAAAACAAAATAAAACAAGATACAATGCAATGCAATGGCAGAACATAGGAAAAGCAAAGTGAGAGCCAAAATACAGGGAAAACGAAATAAAAAGCAAAATAAAGGGAAAACTCCACGAAAAGCCAAAATAAAGGAGAAACAAAAAATGACAAACTAAACGGAAAAAACCAAGATAACCCGCCCGGCGCAGCGGCCCTCTGCGCGCGCGGACGGGGCGCACGCGGGGCGCTGCGGGGCCGGGGTGCGCGCGGGGCGGTGCGGAGCGGTGCGGTGCGCGCTGCCCCGAGGCGCCGCGGGGCCGGGGCGCGCGGGGGGGCCCCGCTCCGCGCACCGCTCCGCGCGCCGCCGCGCGCCCATTGTTCGCCGCGGCCAATCCGCTGGCGCCCGCGCCGCGGCCGCCAATCGCCTGCGGGGGCCGCGCGGCCGGGCGGTGAGGTCAGCGCCCCCCCCGCGGCCGGTGCGCGCTGACATCACGGCCCGGCGCGGCCCGGCGGGGCGGGCCCGGGGGGGCGGGCGCGGCCCCCGCCCGGCGCGGGTAGTGCTGGAGCGGCGGCGCCGCGTCCCGCATCGCGCGCCGCGGCCGCTGCGCCCGCCGCCGCCGCCCGCATGGTGGACGTGCTGCTGCCGCCGCCGCGCCCGGGCGCCATGGGCGAGTCCGCCAAGAGTAAGTGCGCGCCGCGCCGCGGGGAGCCGCGGGGAGCCGCGGGGAGCCGCGCGGAGCCGCTGCCGTCGGGCGGGCCCGGCCCCGCCGCCGCGGTGACAGCGCCGGGCGCGCTGCGGCAGCGCGGCGCCTCCCGCCTCCCTCTGCGTCCCCGCGCCCCCGCTCGGACCTAGCGCTCCGCGCCCGCTGCGCTCTGCTCGCCCGCTTCTTCTTCCCTTCCTTCCTCCTGCCCTTCTCTCCTTCTCTTTTTCTTTCTCTCTTTCTTTTTCTTTCTTTCTTTCTTTCATTTCGTGTTTGTTCTTGTTTCTTTCTCTCGCTCCGTTTTTCTGGTTTTACTTCATTCTCTCCGTCCCCGTTTCCCTTTTTGTCTCGTTCTTTATTTCGCTCTTTCCGTTTTATTTCTCTTTCTGTTTTCCTGTTTGTTTTGGTTTCCCTGTCTTTCTCTCTCTCTGATTTCACTTCTCTCTTTCTTTCTGTTTTTATTTGCCTGTGTTCCTGCTTTTACCTCTCTCTTTCCGTCTTTCCCCTTTCTGTTTTTGTTTCTCTTTCCTTCTGTTCTTTTCTCTCTTTTTCTTTCTGTTTTTCCTCTGTTTTCGTTTCTGTCTTTCTGTGTTTTTCGTTTTGGCTTCTCTTTTTCTGTGTTTGTTTCTTCATTCTTTCTTTCTGGTTTGTCTTTATTTCTGTGCGTTTCTGCCATTGTTTCTGTGCGTTTCTGTCTGTATTTCTTTCTGCGTTTCCGTTTTTATCTATCTGCATTTGTCGCTCTTTTTCCGTTCCGTTCCTCTCTCCTCCTCTCGTTGTTTCTCTCCGTATTTTATTCCGCCCTCTTCCTGCGCTTCTTTCCCCCTGCCCTTCTCTTTCCCCTGGGAAAAAAACAAGCAAAACCCCGAAGCGCCCCCGGCGCGAGGTGCCCGGCGGGCGGCGCGGGGCCGCGGGCGCGCACCGACGGCCGCTCTCCCGCAGGGCGGCCGGGGCGGGCGCGGTGCGCGGGCTGCGGGGGCCGCATCCAGGACCGCTTCCTGCTGCGCGTCTCGCCCGACCTGGAGTGGCACGCCGCCTGCCTCAAGTGCGCCGAGTGCGGCCAGCCCCTCGACGAGACCTGCACGTGCTTCCTCCGCGACGGCAAGGCCTACTGCAAGCGCGACTACAGCAGGTGACGCGCCGCCGCCGGCACCGGGCTCAGAAAAAATAAAAAATAATAAAAAAAAAACCACAACGGCAAAACCACCCTGAATCCCCCCAAGCGGGGCGCGGGCGCGGGCGCGGCCGGGCGGGCTCACGGCGCCCCTTCCCCGCAGGCTCTTCGGCATCAAGTGCGCGCGGTGCCGCGCGGGCGTGAGCAGCAGCGACCTGGTGATGCGCGCCCGCGACCACGTCTACCACCTCGAGTGCTTCCGCTGCGCCGCCTGCGGCCGCCAGCTGCTGCCCGGCGACCAGTTCTGCCTGCGCGAGCGCGACCTGCTCTGCCGCGCCGACCACGCGCCGCCCCCCGACGGCGCCGCCGCCCGCGGGCCGCGCAGCCCCGCGCTGCCGCTGCCCGCCGCCCCGCACCTCCCAGGTACCGGCTGCCCGCGGCGGCGCGGCGCGGGGGGGGTGGCGGGGCGCGGGCGGGCGGGGCGCGGGGGGCGGCGGCGCCGTCGGGGGGCGGCGGCGCTGACGGTGCGCGCCCTGCCCGCCCGCCGCAGAGCCGGTGCCCGGGCGGCCGCCCGCCCCGCGGCCGCCGGCGCACAAGGCGGCGGAGAAGACGACCCGCGTGCGCACGGTGCTCAACGAGAAGCAGCTGCACACGCTGCGGACCTGCTACGCCGCCAACCCGCGCCCCGACGCCCTCATGAAGGAGCAGCTGGTGGAGATGACGGGGCTGAGCCCCCGCGTGATCCGCGTCTGGTTCCAGAACAAGCGCTGCAAGGACAAGAAGAAGTCCCTGCTCATGAAGCAGCTCCAGCAGCAGCAGCACAGCGACAAGACGGTGAGCGCCCCGACGGGCACGGCGGGCCGCGGGGCCGCGGGGAGGCGGCGGCGCTGACGCCCGGCGCCGTGTCCCCGCAGAGCCTGCAGGGCCTCACCGGGACGCCGCTGGTGGCCGGCAGCCCCGTCCGCCACGAGAGCGCCGTGCAGGGCAGCGCCGTCGAGGTGCAGACCTACCAGCCGCCCTGGAAGGCGCTCAGCGACTTCGCCCTGCAGAGCGACCTGGAGCAGCCCGCCTTCCAGCAGCTGGTGAGCGCCCGCCCCGTCGGGGCCGGGGCCGGGGCCGGGGGCGGCGGAGATGCGCGCGGGGGGCGGCGGGGGGCTGCGCGCGGGGCTGCGCGCGGGGCCGCCCGCGGCGCTCACCGCCGCCGCTCCCGCAGGTCTCCTTCTCCGAGTCCGGCTCCTTGGGCACCTCGTCGGGCAGCGACGTGACCTCGCTGTCCTCGCAGCTCCCCGACACCCCCAACAGCATGGTGCCCAGCCCGGCCGAGACGTGAGGCGGCCCGGCGCGGCCGCCCGCCGCCGCGGGACTTCCGCATGCCTGCGCTCCCTGCATGAGACACCCAGCCTCGGGCCGCTCCCAGAGCGCCGGACGAAACAAAACGCCTTTGTGTTTTTTTTAATTATTCTTATTTAAAAACAAACAAAAAAATGTTACTGACGGCCAAAAAAGCACCGGGATTCTAGCTGCCTTCACCAGACTGCAGAGAGAGCCCCCGCCCTGGTTTTTTCGTTGTTTGGGTTTTTTTTCCCGGCGGATTTCGATGTTTCTTTTCCCCCAAGAAACGCGGATTTCCCAGCCGGAGGCCGGCGCGGGCCGGGCCGCCTCGCCCGCCGCCGGCGCTGGGGACAGGTTTCTTCCCTGTTGGGAAGGGAACAGCGGGGAAGAGCGGCTCCCCCCCCCCGGCGTGCGCGCCTTCCCGCGCCCGCGGAGCGCGCCGCCGCCCCTCATCTCACGCCGATGCCTCGCCCGGGCCGCGGCGCCCGGCCCCGCACGATCGCTGGAAAAACGGGACACGGAAACGAGACTTTTTATCGGGAAAAACAGTAATAATAATGTTAAGTTATCGATGGACGGAGGACGGATTGTTTGAGCCTTTAACGAACAAAAGTAAGTTATTGTTATTTATTGTCGGAGCAGCGGTTGAATAGTGGAATTAAATATTTTGGACTTAATAAAAAAGAAAGAAAAGAAAAAAAGACAACGATTGAAACGAAAAGGCGGCGCGCAGGGGGGGGGGGGCGGGCGGACCGCGGAGCCGCGCGGGCCGGCACCGGGCCGGGTACCCCCGCGCCGCGCAGCCCCCGCGCCGCCCCGCTCCCCCGCGCCGCGCATTTCCAGGCGGGAGGCGGAGCGGGACTTTCCCTTTCGGGCAGCCGCGGGCCGTCGGGGCCGTGTCCGCACCTGCCGCGGCCGGGGCGGGGGGCGGCCGCGGAGCTCCGCGCCCGCGTTACCGCCCCGTATAGGCGGAGGCGGCGGCTCCTCATCTGCGCTGGGCATCGCCGGGAGCGCGGCCGCCCCGTTCCCCCCCCCCCCCGGTACGGGCATAGCTCAGGCGGCGGCTGGGGCTGCGCCGGGCGGAGGCCGCGGCGGGAGCCCCCCCGCAGCGGGCTCGCGGCTCCGGGCGGCTCTGACCTGGGCGAGCCGCCGCCGCTGCCGCCGCCGGGCAGTCGGGGCCGCGCCGTCGGGGCCGGGGCCGGGGCCGGGGCCGGGGCCGGGGCCGGGGGGGACCCCGCCCGCTGGGCCTGGCCCGCTGCCGTCGGGGCGCGCGGGTCCGCCGCCGCTCCGCAGCCCCAGGGCGGCGGCCGGGGTCGGGGGCGGCCCGGGGGCCGGGGGCAGGTGGGGCCGGGGCTCCCCGCTCCCCCCCGCCGCGGGGCCCCGCGGACTCACCTGCGTCCCCGGGGGCGGCGAGGCGCTGCGGGGCCGGGCCGGGCTCGGGTTTCAGCCCCGGCGCCCTCCCCGGCCTGGACTGAAACAAGCTGTTGCCGTACCGCGGAGCGGAGCGGGGCCGCCGCGGCCGCACCAGCGCCTCCGCGGAGCCCCCGGCGCCCCGCTCCCCCCGGCCGGCGGCACCCCCGCCACCGGCGGCCCCGCGGCCGCGCACAGCGGCGCTCCCGGCCCCCGCGGCCGCCCGCAGCGCCCCGGCCCCGGCCCCGGCCCCGGCGGCGCCTTCCCCGCGGGCCTCCGGGGCCCCCGCGCCCGCCCTAGAGCCGCGGGGGCCCCGGGGCCGCCGCTGCCCCCCGCTGCCCGCGGCCTCCCCGCGGTGCCGCCGCAGCGCGGAGGCCGCGGGAGCCGCGCCGGGGCCGGCGGTGCCGCCGCCGCAGCTGCGCGCGGTTCCGGCGCGGCCCGGCCGGGGGCCGCCGCGGGCGCGGGGTGCCGGGGCCCGGCGCGGCCCGGCCGCCGCCGCTCGCCCCGCGGAAGGGAGCGCGGCGACGTGCGCAGGACAGAAACCGTGCTGACACACGCGGCCGTGGTACGTTTTAATAGTGCTGCATGGAAACTCGCCGCTAACCGAACATCACAAGGTTTGAACAAGCAGTATTAAAGTCTTACCGAAACGTTAAAAATGCGTACTGATTAAAAATTACTTATCCTAAATCGCCAAAAAATTATAAGCAACGAACCGTCATCGGAACTAAATCTGACAAATTCTTTAGGCTTTTGATCAACCCAAACGACATCTTGCAAGTCTTGTTTTTCTCTCTCTGAGTCTTGCGTTGCTTATGGTAATTTGAACACACCAACATTTGTAACACAGAAGTCACGCTACAGACAGAATAAGTTATTTTATTACAAGATATATAGAACATTTTTTCTCTATTTATTTGCAACCTTATTTCAGCAGTTTTGCAGTGCAAGTACTACCACATCGCAGGGTAGAAAATACCCAAACCATGACATAGGATATGTGAATGAAATAAACTCAAATTATCAAAATTACAAAACAGAACTTGAAAGTATCTACAGTACTTATGATATAAATAGTGCAAATTATATATATCTACAGCATAAGTATTTAGAGTATCAAAAAGTTTTCAGAACAGCTTTTTCAAGAAGGTAGCTCAAACCGCTCGGCATTAAAATGTTAGCTTCCTAAAAATTAATATGACGTGCTCATTTTTTCAAGAAGAACTGTCGAGCTTCTTCCCAGGACTGGCGAGGGAATCTGTTGGACAGCTCAAGATAATCTTGAGAACTGAAAATTTTTTCTGTTGGAAAGAGAACATAAAATTACCACATTATTCCCTCTTAAGACAAGATGGCAATAAAATAATAATGAACACACGGTCAATTCAATCCCAATTTACTCCCCCTCCCACTAGCAAGAAGTTCTCAAATCACGGATCTGTGGGGCTACAGCCGTGAGGATTTCGCTTCGCTAAGGGGGGCGGACGGGTCTGAGGAGCGAAGGCCTCGTTAGAATGCAAGTTATCGGCTCGGGCTCTGTGCTTTGTGCGTTAGCACGTCCGCATCTTTGCACAGTTGGCGTTCTCGGCTTGCGGGGGCCCAATCCAGGCGGCTACCGCTCGCGGCGCCCTCTCTGCTTCGCAGCTTCGTTTGCGGCAGGGAGGCGTTTTGCTGCGTGGCCCCCGCAAGCTCTCGAGGTTACGGGCGGGATTTTGCGCGGGAGCCCTGCCGGCGATGCTCCCCGAGCGCCGCGCGAGCAACGCGCCAGCGCAGAACGAAGCAGGTTATTGTTCCCTTTTGGGTTTTGGGGGGCTCCGTCCTTCACGTTAAAGTGAGACAATTGATCAAAATAATCCCGATTCTCCCACTGTTATTAACGCAGCTTTTTGCAGCCGGGGTGCGTTTAGAAATCCCGCTCTTGTGTTACCACGTAGTCATCTGTGTTTAAAAGTTCATTCAGTTTGAATAATGAAAATAAAAAGTAGTTTTCACTCGAGTTTCTCGAGCAGATTCTCATGCAAACACAAGCCTGGAAGGTTTGTGTAGTAAACACTGCGTGAGAGTGTTTCAAACTAAAAGCTGTAATGTTGATAGTAGAAATCACCACAAATTTACATTAATTTTACATTTCATAATTTATTTTTAAACACCACGCTTATGTTTTATACCTAGAACTGCTCATCTTCTGCCAAAAAAAGTACAGCAAAATACAGCCTGGTAGTCGTGGCGCATTTCTGCTTGCTGTTAGGGAGCAAATGACTATCCGAGAGGCTACTGTACTTGATACGAGATCCGGACGACTCCTGACCAGATTCCCATCAACACACTTGAATTTCATGCTAGTTTAACAAGTAACAGCTATCTTAGCTGAGCACCTTTCAAATGTTTAGCCTACAGTGGTCAACGGCATTCGACAGAATATTTGCAACAACTGAGAAAAAAAAATCACAACTCTTCTGCAGGCTGACAAACTTTACAGGATAATTACACGATAGTATTTTACTAGTTTTTGGCTCCTCGGGTATATTGGTATGTCTGTGTGACTTCGGTAACCTAAACCTTCTGACGATATCCTTTGTGATAGCTAAATATGTCCATGTGCAGTATCACATTTTAAGACATAATATCACATTGCATTTAATAAATATTCTGAATTTCTGATACTACTGGAAGTCATATACAAAAAAGTTAAGCTGGAGACCTTCTCCCAAAACTGTAAAATCTTTTTTGCAATTTCCTATATTCTTTTCATGGTGATACATATTCAAAAATCTGAATCACGTAAAATGTAGTATCTATCTACTTTGTTACCTAATTGTTACTTTAATACATTTCACTGGAGACATACCCCTCTGCTGAGATGACTGATTATCCATTTGGCCTGAACTCAGTGCAAAATCCTACAGGAAAAAAAAAAAAAAAAGGCATCAGGTTTTCAGATCTTGTATCAGAGGAATTAAAACATTTTTAGGTCTCTGTGGTCACCCAAAAATACTAATACTTTATGAAAACTGTAAATTAAACTCTGGCTTGTTTGCTAGGTCTCATAACAGAATACTGTTAAATTCTGTAATACAGAGAAGATTTTCTAGCTTTTTTGTGAGAAATTACGCTTTTTAATACACAATACAGGAAAAGCAAGGCTTTAATGTTTTCTGAGGAAATTTTTTTTATCATTGTTTTTAATTTAAGACTGTAGCTATGTTTCTGTAAAACAAATAGTGTTTCAGACTTGCACTCCCGACTCCCAGTACGCCCTTCTCGGCTCATCCCTCCCAGTTTCCCGGGCTTTGCTTCCCAGTGACTCCGGAGCCTGAGGTCCTGATCTCCTGGAAGCAAGTGAAGCTCTTCCGCAGACGTGTCTCCCTCCCGATGCCACGGCAGCGGAGCACAGAGCCGGTTCGGGTGACGGTTAATTGGGTGCCAGCGCGATGCACCGTCGCTGCTCCTGCGGCAGGGGCGACTGTAGCCGCCGGGGTCAGCAAGGCCGCTGGCCGCAGCATGAACAGCGCGCGATCCCGCGGGCCGGCAGCCCCGCGCTTACGGGAGAAAGGGCTTTAGCACCGTGTCTTTTGTTCAAGTATCCACTGAGCAGACATGGTATTTTATTTGACATAAGAGATACAATTTAGCAAATCATATATACGCTTAAAGGCTTTTTAATTTTTTCAACTCATCTAGAAATAGAAGTAACAACAATAAAAAGGATGACGCAAACTTCAGATGATGGAAATAAATAACACAAACAGTTGTAAAATCTAGCAATCATTTTCCTTTGATTTATACTGCACACATTTCTTTAATGTACTGTATTTAATTGGCATATTTTACACGCCACCCAAAAGTTACGTAAACAGGGCTTCTTTTTGCATTCCCTGGCACAGGCAGAATCTCATTTTCTAGTCATGAGCAAACATTTTACAGTCTTCACCAAAACTGCCACCGAAGCAAATAAGAGGTTTGCTTGACAAACAGCAGCGAATTGCAATGGAAAGAGAGAGGCAAGTCGCTTTGTGCATACTGTGCACAACAACTGTGTACATTAAATACATTTAAAAATGTCTTTAAACATTCTTTGGTTCCTTTCAGAATTATTTTCTGTGTATGCTCAATATTAGGGATTAGATTTTAACCTGGGTAAAAAGTTAAAATGCCATTGAAGCCAGCAAAGAAATGGCAATTAATACCACATGAGGAGCTTCCATATTTTAAAATAACGCCTTTTTTAGAAGCCTGAAAGAACAGTGTGTGGACTTGGCATCTGAGGTATAAATATACTCTTAACTAGAAATCAAATTAATAATGTTGATCCTTGTAAATATACTTATGCTTTACTATTTACAGCAATTCATTACCAGATGGCACATATTTTTAATACTAAATTTCAAAATTTTAAACTATTATGCAATTATTTTAGTATTAAAAGGATAAAAAGTAGTAGCACTCAGAAGTTTGATGTTACGCTAGGACTTTTAGTAAATATTTAGTTCTTGTGCCCTCTCTCCCAAATCCGTGTAGCCTACCCTTGGACTAGCTGTAAAGCATTAGGAAAAGAAGTTTGACTAACATTGCTGTATCAACAAGATTAACTTTCAGGTGACTGATCTGGAGTTCTAGCAGCATTAGAATCCCCCAAATGTACCTTTTTTTTTTTTAATAGCAGACTATTTATGAAAACTGCATTTATTCAACTGAAAATAGTTAATAAAATGTATGGAAAACATGAGGCATGCACAAAATCTGATAAATAAAGCACAGAATATAAATTTTCTCAAAGGGAACGAAAATGCTTTAAATCCTTACTCAAAACAGTATTCTTAATGACCTCAGTGGCTTACTGTCAAAAACAGAGATTGCAAGATTAGAGCCATAACATATGTTCTGTGTATTTTCTGCATAAAATATATACACTTCAGTTCTCTCTGTAAATCTGTTGTACACAGTATACAACTGTACATTTATATGTAAACAGATGAATACACAAATTTCAGATATGCCTCATGTGAAGTAGTTTTTTAAAAATAAATATTTTAAGAATCGTCCTGTGAAGGCAGGATCTACATCAAACCTTACCAGCACGTCCAGTAACTTTAATGAAAACAGGATTCTGCGCGGGATAGCGAGAACCTGAACTACTCAGTAACCTTCCAGCGTTATAAGATGTTTCAAGTACAGATATAATCTGTGGTTTCAAAAGAACGGCATCGTATCTTAGAGCACTTCAGTGGTGTTTCCTTGTTTTACTTAAGGCAAACGATTTCCATATACAGGGTGAAGGCGAGAGAAAGCGGGGCAGTCGTAGTGCAGGAATAGCTACCTGAATGAAGGTGGCGAGTAAAACACAGCTCATCTCCTGCTCCAGGATGAGCTTGTTCTGCGGGTTATTGTAACAAGCCGCTATGAGCGAAGGGAAGAGCACTTTGATTAAACGAGGATCGCTGAAATACTGGAAAGGCAACTGGCACAGTTTCTGCAGCACTGTGGGGTGACGGCCCGACTGCACAATTATCTGAAAATGCAAACGTAACACAATTAAAACATGTGATCAATCTATCTGTTCTCTTCCTGTTAACTACCGAGAGTGCTGAAGTCACACTAAAAAAATGAGCCTGGCTGAGAATAAAACACTTCATAAATACTAAAAATAAAGCCGAGAACATTAAGTCCTTAAAACTTCAGGTTTAGTGTGCAAGTATTATTTTTACTGCAGAGGAACACAACAAATAGAAGGCTGCGAAACTTCTTTTCCCTGTATCACAAAAGACAATAAATGACTGAGAAGTGGATTAATCTGAGGACTGCAATAAAAGAGATCATTTAATCCTTCCATTTAAAAGACAAAGCATTACAGAAAAAGGGACTATGATAATTTACAGATACCAAACAAAGACCCAACCCCATGCCATTTAAACATAACAAGAATGTCATAAAAAAATTAAGAAAGAGATCACCCAGACTGTAAAAACCCTCACGACGCATGATCATCCTTTACTAGGCAGCTCTCTAGCAATGAGAGGAGCCTGTGTTTCACCGGGGATGTCTGCTACGCACTTGCGGGCACCGAAAAGAAAAGGTGATTGTAAGGCGCCCAGCAAGGAGCTGCAGTAAGCGGAGACTCCGAAAGATCCTCCCATCTGTATTTCTTATCTCAGTTTCTATCAGTGCCATTGACTCTAAAAGGAGAATTGTTTAGATAAATGGGACTGTTGTCATGAAGCAGGCTAAGTTTACAACTGTGGACGTCTGAAGAAGCAAGGCAATGCTATTACTGGTCTCCTTGCAAAGGCACTTTTTTGATTTACTCGATATTCTTACAAAGTCTTCACGATAAACTAAAAAAATGCCCAAATCAGATCTGTTCCAAGTAACCTCGATTATACAATTATAATATGAAAGAGCTGTTTGACCCAAAGTTGGCTTTTTGGTATAGGAGGAAGCTCCTATAAGGTTAGGAGCACTGTAAAACTTAAGGTCATGACTGTAAATTGTACTTGGAAAAACACAATTTTACAGGTACACACCCAGACAAGACTGCATTCAAATTAAAACCAGAAGGACAGAAAGAAGCAGTCGAGACCACAGGAACATAAATTACAGGGATTTACAAGTTTTCAAAGCACTTTTAACAATACGTTAAGAACACACTCTCAGTCGATAATGCAGTTCAGTTTAAAAACAAGATCAACAAAGTAATACTTTGCATTTTTTAGTTCACTAGCCAGAAAGACATTGAAAACTTTTCAGAATACTAGTCGAAATGCCTTAATGCCCTTAAAGCCAGAAGGAATTTTTAAAAGACAGCCAAATATGTGACAATTACGCATACGTTCAGACATTGTTCTTTTGAGAAAAATATCTACTTCATCAATAAAGCATTTGGATAGTTCTGAATTTAATTATCAGCTACAATTCTGTAAGGAAATGGTTGCTGATTGATATTAAATGCTTTCCTGATTATAGTTATTATACAATTCTAGATTTTTCTGATAAATTCTATAATCAGAAAAGCATTTAATATCAATCAGCACTGTACTAAAATAACTGTAATCGATATTTCTGATTCAGGAGAACACAACAGAACTCGTGGTTTCTTTTTAAAAGCTACTGCACTTGATGAACAGACACATGAAGAGCAGTTTCTAGAATACTTCATTTTTCCTTCACTGAAAATAACTTCCTCTACCTGCTCTAGCAATGCCGTGGATAATTAGGGAACTCTTCTCACACTAACATCGTATATAGCCAGACACCATTCATGGAATCACTATTTCATTATATTTTTCTTTTCAACTTCAGGGCTGAGTTACTATCATAGCGTCAACATTAAGGATAGGAAACTTATGTACGAGAGCTGCTGATTGTCTGGTATTTATCACATGTGGAATCAATTTTAATGATTTCAGCTCATTGTACCAATATGGCTACTAAACCTGATACACTACATTAGGTACTTTGAAAAAAATCATGAACTAATTCTTCCCTCATTGGAAACACCCCCCCCGCCCCGGGCAAATAAACCTCTAGCAGAGTTCATATTTGTTGTCAACTGGGGGAGAAAATGAAGTCCAGCACGTGACTTAGCAGGTGAGCAATAAAGAAAACATGAAAACCTTGTCTATGACTTCTCCTTTATGATGGAAAAACACTTCTCTTGGCTTTAAAAACAAAAACAAAACAAAACAAAAAAACCCAGCAGACATTTCTCTCTTTTCTGAATGCTCATGGTGCATTTTACATGCCTAGAATACTCATCTTATAAAAAGCTCTAATATGAGCTCGAAACTCCTTACTGAAATACAGTGAGGAAAGGCTGCTTTTCCTCCTGCCACATGCTGGAACCCAGACACATCTACCTGGAATGAGCTTTTCTTGCTGCTCTCTCTCCAGCCTCAGATAATGCTTGTCAAACGTAACAAGATCCTAATTAAATCATTGCATTTCTGTGCAGTCAAGCACTTAAGCACCTGCTTAACTTTAGATATGTGCCTAGGTCCCATTAATGTCCATTTGTGTTTATTTGTTTTTGTGACTTGAGACTTCTCTATTAAAGTAGTAGAAGCTTAATTTCTTTTATACAGAGCAGGCAACTCCTACTATTGTTTTCTATATGTTATTAAAAAAAATTTGCTCATTGTCAAAAATTAAGACATTCATCCAGCTTTACTGTTTTTGCCTTGATAGCTGGGCTTAGCTCGGATGAATCCCACAGAAGAGGCACCTGCTTACCTGCATTATTTTTGGCCCAATACAATAGACATTAGGAGACTAACTCTATAAACACACAACCTACTCATCTTCTCAAAGACAAGAGTGAGAAGCTACTTTGAGAAGATGAGTAGGTGCGCCATGACTACAGCACACACGAATACAAGACACAAATACGGTTCTGACATGCTATTTCATGACTAAGTGCTTGCTCCTTACTGCTATCTGCCAAGTTGAAAACCTCGCGACTGTGGTCCCAGATACGTTTCCAAGGTGGAGACCTGCTACACAACCTGGCGCTGTGGTTAAGGTAAGCGCGTGAGAAAGCGCCGGCCAACGGCACAGCCTGCTCTCAGGGTGAAAGCTTGCTACAAATGAGAAGCTGCGGCGATCTTAAATCCTTTACTGCACTGAACCGCAGCAACCGCCTTGCCATATAAGTGGAAGGTTAGCACTTGACTAGAGTAAAACAGTACAAAATTAAAATGGTAATACAGAGTATTTCCTAAGGAATATAATATAGTGGCTATTGCACTGTCTTTCACAAAGTTGACAAGAAATCAACATCTGCTGAAACTGAGACATAGGTAAGGCTGCACAGTGTTTGCCGTGTCTTTTTCTGTTCAATTCTAACCTTGGGTAAAAGACATCTTTAGGAATACTGTTTTCCATGCTTGGTCTCTGCCTGAATTTTCAGCTTCCCTGTGTTACGGCTGCTAAGTCTATTGAACGAGCGCAAGCTGCTCGCCCGACACTATGACTGATGTGATGACCTGTGGGAACTCTTTACTGAGCAACACCTTCCAAGGCTGCCCATCAGCGGTGACCTGTCACTCCACCAGCTCATAGCCTCTGCAGGTCCCGCTGCCTCGTTCCACCTGCCGCAGCCGGAGGGTGAGGCATTCCTTCCGCCCGCCGGGCAAGCCTTGCTCTGCTCAGCACTTTGGGAAGTGCGCTCACGCACCCTCCAGGGTGAGGGCCAGCCCCATCCATTGCACTGATATTTCTGAAGCTGAAACAGCTTGAGTCCTGATTTCCAAAGTCTCTAGATGGAATCCATTTATTCCTTTGCAAATTTATTTGGGCCAATATTCACTACATAAGACTCTGCTTACTGGTTTGCTGCAATTTTTCTAGCTGTGAAAGGCTGAAGCAGTATAAAAGTCAGTCTTTCAAAACAGGCTACAATGACAAAAGCCAGCAATATGCCACCCAGCACTTGAGCAATAAAAAAAGACAATCAGTCAAGAAAAATTAAAAGCTCCTCGTGGTACGGAACAGCAATAAAGCTGCGAGGGGAACTCATCATTTGGCTTCCGCTGTCGCACAGGGAGGTTTCTGGCTACGGATTTGGGGTGGCTGCCGGGAGGACACCCCAGCCTGGCGTGCCTGCAGTTCGACCCTGGCAGACGGCTCTGCAGCCCCTCGCCCCCGTGCCTCCTGCCTCCAAGGACGTCTTCAGACAGCTGAAGGCCTTCGCTGGGCAGCTAGCGACCACGAGGGCCTAAACAGCTTAAAGAGGTTTTTCCTCGGGGTAGCAAAGGGACTTCGCAGCTCTCTCCCTTTTCCTGTGAAGATCCAGGGAGCCAGAAGAGCTTTCCGAGGATCCGGCAGGGATGGGAGAGCCTGTCTGAGGGGCCGCTCATCCCCAGGCCCAGCGGCATCGGCAGGCACACGAGGGCACCTTCGCATGAGCGCTATGGGGAGAAAGGTGCTTTGCTTTGGGGAACACCTCGCAATCTTGCTTAAATACTCTCTATGAATCATGCAACATATTTGTCTGATTTAATCTGCCTCTATATTCCTTTTGTCATGAACAAAAACTGCAGTTACTTGTAAATGCATAGGTATGAACTTGTGCCAAAGCAGCCAAATAAAATCTTCGTAACTAATAGCATTTGGCTCTTTTGAATGACACGGATCAGCGATTACCCGTCAAATCAGAAGTCAAATCTTACCAAGTCAATGTTTAATTTTACAACAAAAATTACAGTAAGAATCCCCTAGTCTGCAACCATATCTTTATAATGTAGTAACAGATTTTATAAACATCCTGTAAGTGATAAACAAAAATTTCACTGAGAAAACTAAAATTTCAGTCAGAAATCTGAGGAATAAATGTAAAATATTGAACAAATATTAGACAAATCTAAGTTGGAACTTGTGATTCATATATTACTTAAGACTTATTATATCCTAATTAGACACATAAGCGGAGATGCATGCTACTAAATTTTCAAGGACTAGTAGCTCAATCAAATCGCCTTGTGAAAATTCACATTTTTAACCTAAATAGCAGTATTTTGGTGACAACCCACATTTCTGTTTCCAAGTTGTAATTGCAAACGTTTTATATATGTCAAGAGTTTAAAAAAGAGAAACTAAATGAATTTAAAATTTTGCCAGCAACTTTCCAGAGATTTAAAGAAGATTAAGATCACAGATTTTTTTTTAATGGTCTAAGCACACGCATTAAATATTGCCAGATATTTTATTACAAGTAACAAAAAAGTGTTTGAGTCTTAGATCATGATCTTTTTTGCTCTTTGTGTACTACAGAAGGTTAGTCCAGGATTACTGGAGAGTGGAAGTGCTGATTTTTAAAGTAATATTTAGCTTAGTTCTACTGATGGATTTAGGTTTCCGTATTTCACTTGGACATTTGCAGCTCTGGAAAGGCATCATTCATGTCAGTTATTTCTGCCCATACACAACGTAAAAACACTGGAATTATCTTTCAAAGAGGCTAATTCATTTTCTACTCAGGAGGAACAGAAAGCCAGCAGAAAGCTTTTTGTCTATGCAAAGGCAAAACAAAGGACTAAAAAGCGAGTATTCGATTGATTCAAAAAGCCAGTTCTCAGCCAGCCAGACTGGGTCAGACTGGAGAATCATAGTGTTACGGATCAACTATGATGATGACGATTTATTGAGTACTGCCATTACACCTGGAAAGCCACGCGACAGGGGAAGCACAGGGAAGCTTGTCTGTTAATTATATTTGCAGTTCTATTTAATTATTTCTTTTAAGGCTCCCCCGCCCCTGCAAAATAATAATAAAAAAATCTGGTCATCGGGTTAGAGGTTAAAAACGAAGTGGTTTAAACCTGACAAGAAGCTGTTCTCCTCCAGAGGCCTAGAGAGCGAACGGGTTACCAAGGCCTGAGTACAAGCCCACAACAGCGTATGCTTTTAGTTAGCCAAGCAGCTGCCCGACGCACCAGAGGGATTCGCTAGACAAGACGGTCCATCTCCTATGACACACTCACCACATCCATTTCTGTGCGGCAAGCGACGTTGCCAACGATAATCCAATTTTCCAGTGTCCTCCAAGCTCAGGGCTTGGGGACACTGCCCATGCCGGCCGCTGGAGCCACGACTGGGCACGCAGGGAGCCCTTCGTGACGGACTGCTCCGAAACAGGGATGTGTACTTTATTATCATCCATTTTGTTCCATTCTTGGGAGACTTGCTGAAGACTTTTCACAAACATAATGGGAGGACATGATTTAAGCATTGCCAAATGCTAACAAAAGTGCCCAAGCGCAGTGTAACTCAGCTTGAGTTTCAGCTTTCATTCTGGGGTGCTTGCCCACAATTTCCTTACGCAGAGATTTCCCAGGCAAATTCACTTTGGACTGAAATCTTTGCTCACCTCAGAACACAGATCAGACACTTAAGAAAAGCTGAAACATTAAACCTAATTTAGTCCTTTCAGAAGAGTTTGTCTGAAAATAAAAGTATTCTCTTCTTTCTCTCCAGCATATTCAAACTGCAGTCTCAGTCTGGGATAATCAAAAATGGTGATTCTAAACTTCACTTCTTGTTTTATACTCATTATTAGTGGTTTTGCAAAGGCTTCCTTGTGGTTAAGCTGACACTTCACTGCAGTCACCAGCAACACTTTTTACACAAAGGCGACTGGGTGGGCTTGCCACATGGCAACATGAGTGTTGTTAGCTGTTATCTTGACCATGCTATTTCCTTATTATTTCTATTCCTCTTGCTAAATTATGTTTTACCATTGTATCATTGTTTACACTGTTAAAACGTGCACCATAAAAATGCACAAACTTCGGGAGCAAACACACTGCTGCGTTAATGGCAGCGCTACAGCTGGCAGACACTAGCCCAAGTCCGACTCCCGACGTGGAGACGATGGGCAGTAGCTCGCCGTTGCCAGCTGAGCACCTGGAAGCGAGTGGGTGCTGCTAGGCCTCCCAGCAGCAGCCGGATGCCGGCTTGGCAACGCGGCTGCAGGAATCCAACGCGACTTGCTGGCGCTTTCTGTGGGCTATGGGTTTATTCCATCCGCAGAAAAAAAGGAAAAATTGGTTCTTGCTGTTTTAAGGCAGCAGAGAAAGGAGAAGGACTGCCAAGGAGAGAACCGAAATCTGTAGCTACAAAAAACCCCAAATGCCAAGTTTTTAATAAAACTTTACTGCACACGTAAGTGCGCTGCTCTTGCGCGACTCTTTGTAGGACACCGGTGTGTGTTCTCGAACCAGGCTGGCAGGGTTCAGTAATCTGACCAAGTGTTAGAAGTTGTAGCTCTCTTATCAAGTGAAAAGACACAATTATTTTAACATGTGAAGTGGAAACACAGGAAAACGGTCTAATTCAGCAGCTGCATCATAAATTTGGAAAGTTTTAAACCTCCTGAAGCTAAACCTTCCTCAGTTCTTGGAGAGGAAAAAAGCGCTAATGAAATGATATATTCCATAGCTACTTTGTAACAAATACAGTGATTATCACTGTGAGATGAATTAACTTTCTAGAAACACAGCTTTCTCAACAAAATTTAATTTCTTATGAAGAGAACCATTAAAACTGTCTCTTCTTTACTGTGTTCTTCCACCATAACTTCTTTCATGTTCAGATGCCACTTTCTTAGAAGACTCACCCTAAAAAGCTAACGGGTCTCAAAGGGGCACCCCTGGCCATTTCCGCAATCTTGCCTGACTCTTGTTCCAAACTTGAGCATGTCCATTATAAACATTTGGATCTTAAAATCGTACTCTTGGTATGGGAACTATTAATGCTCCTTTTCTATTTATTTATCATTTATATAAATGTCAATTCTGATTTGTACAAACAGCTAATAACTTGACTGAACAGGAACTGAAATGCTGTGCAGCTATTCTCGGTAACTAGGGAGCCTTCCATCAAACAGTTAAATGCTTTTGTTTGATGTAGGGTTATTTATAACTTTGTAAAAGAAATAACTCTTTATATTAGTAGTCCACAGTTTCTCTTCAAAGTTAGATCTGCATTATTTCTTTGCTTCTATATAAACAAAACCCATACGGCTAGTATTTAATCAGCAGAATATGTCACCACTTAGACTCTTCTTCTGTTTTAAGGTCAAGCTCTTTTCTTTCCATTTTGCAAACTCCACTATTGGCAAGACTCTGAGCAAAGAATGTTTTAAATTCTTCCCAACATTTATCAGGAATCAGAACACCATTTCCATGCAGAAAATTTTCCAGAATGGTACATTCAAATTTAAAACCAATAATTTGTCTATTTGAAAAATTCCAATATTTATTTTCTTAAAATGACTGGTAAGCTTTCAGAAAGAAGTTAGACAGATAACAGAGTTCAGAAATAACATTAGTCTTCCTATAAACCACATTAAAGCTAATTCTAAAAGGATAATACTCGTATAGTTTAAGGACACAGATTTGATGGTGCTACATCATAATGGTGCTGCATGCATAATTCAAAGAAAAAATTATCTGAGCACTTTTTTATAATCATCCTAAGCCCTTTTATCTTTTAGGATAGGACAATGATAAATACACACAGTGATGTATTTAAAAATGTAAAAAACATCTATCAAAGATGATGCTAACAGGAAATCTAGCTAAGCAAGCTCTTTCCATAAAACACTTGAAAAAATGCCACCCAAAAAGATAACTGGCAAGTCAGTCACCTTAGTTAAAAGATAACAAATAGGGTATATATAAATTAAATGCAGCTATAAGTAAATAATGTTAAACAGATATTGTAAAGGATGAGCTCCATTACAACATGATAAGGTAGAAGAATAGAAACAATGATAATATGCCTTGAGGCTATTTGTGAATTTAACATATGCCTAGCCTACAGGATAAACCAGTAACCTAATCCCTGAACCAGCAAAACTTAGTAAAGGCTTAACTTTAAACATGTGAATATCTGAGGTTGCTCCCATGCTTAATGTTAAGCACATAAGTACCTTGTTAAACTGAGGTATAACATTACTTTCTAGAAAAAGGTAAGCTTTGCATAGTTTCCAAAATAATGTAACAGTAGGTTTGTGTGTTAGACAAATTATTTAACCAGAGGAGAATATTATTATACATCAAACACATGTATTGAGAAATACACATATTCTGTAAATTCAAATAAAACATTATCATGCATGTCTCAGATCCCTAGGTATTATTCCAAACATTGAAATGATCAGAATTGGGCTGCTTAGTCCTGCATTATTTTTGAAGAATCACCTTCACATTTAGGTAAGATCTTCAACTTTGATATTTCCTATTTCCTTAAGATTGTATCATCTTTTACATGTATCCGTACATCTACCTTTGCATTGACAGTGGACTCCAGCTCTGCCCAAGGCTACCAGAAGTTTGGTGCAAAGGGTATCCGATAAGATTTTGTACTTCAGAAGGATCAATTTAGGACCTAAATGTTCAGTTTTCTGACTTGGTAACAGCATTACGTCCTATGGTTATCAATTCGATGCACTTTTTGCACAGTGATTGCTTTTTCATGCTCTTGCACGACTGCAACAGATGCTCATGCATCTTTGAATTGGGATTCCTTCATCATCGCTTGCTTTATATGAAGACTATGGTATCCGATCATTGCAATCCACAGTTTGGCTGAAAACTAGAAATCCTACAGCTGACTCAAATGCAAGATGTAACCAGTGATTCTTTCTTTCAAATAAGTACCGAAGTGTTATCTGCTCATTTGGACACGGAAACCTTTAGGAGCAGTGGCTAGGATTTGCCTGGAGGGAGCACGCAGCAGGGCAGGGAGCTGAACCGGGGCAGCAGCAGGTTCGCAGGCTGCCGCTGGCACCGCCACTAAATCAACGCTAAGGAGGCACTGACATAACACTGCAGCAGCTAAGTATTTGCGTTACCTTTCTACCCGCTCCTGGAAATTTGCACCCTGGTTTGGCAAACAGAGCGTGATAAATAAAACATACGGTTTTCTAAAACTTAACCTGCATATGGATTTCTAATTAGTGAAACAATAATTCATGATCCTACGCTTCACTTCCTGCATTAAAATTAAAGCCCTCTGAGGCTAAGACCCGAATGTCTCATCTTTGATTTCTATTCAGGAGGCCTAAATTCTCCGTTGCCCCTGGAAATGACTGGAAAAACGAGATAATCAGAAAGTTTCTAAAATTCTGCGAGTGTTAACGCCTGCTGCTGGAACGAATCGCAGTGCACAGCCTCGTGCCTCCGCAGCGATGGCACGGCAGCGATGGCACGGCAGCGTAGGCCCTGCCACCACTGCACCCGAAATTTCACTGTTGAACATAACAGAGAATTTGTACTGTAAGTGATTATTTGGAAATAAATTCTTACAGGCATCTGACAAATGTTTAAGGCACGTAATTCTCTAGGTCTCAAGGTAATAAAATCTTAATGCACCACTTGTAACTTTAAGCTGCCATTTTGGGCTTGATTCTCTACTCATTTACACAGGTAAAACTTAATGGATTTGAATGAAGAGAAGAAACAGGACCTTAGTCATCAGAAGTGCAAGCAGACTGCTGGAGGAGGTTTCTGCCAACGTCACTGAAAACATGCCTATTTTTTTCCTCACCTGACAGGTCAAAATGCCCAGGAGATGGGGGAAATGAAATGAAATATATGTATCATGTAAAAAAAAGGTGTAATGAAAATACCACAGTTTAAAATACAGAAAATCTTTTTGTCTCTCCCTGAGCAAACTCTCTTCAAAAGCAAGCATCTTCTGTCCCCCTCTTAAAACATACCTGCAACTGCCTTATACAGGCTGGGAATTTTTATTACATTTTGTTTTCTGGCTTCCACAATAAATGTGATGGGTTTGTGAAAATATCTGATCATCAACTGAACAGACTGCAAAACATCGAGCCATCAGATACGTTACTGAGCTGGCTGAGAAAAAGCTTACAACAGAAAGCAAAAAAATGTATTTTTCTGCCATGAAAAATATCCTGCCATTTACCCATAGCTAAGTGCAGTGCAAGACGAGCAAGTTTTTCCACAGTACTCACTTCCCAAGATTTAAGGCGCCGTAATTTTTTTCTCTTTTCTATTTTGGTATCGCTCGAGTCCAACGCTACCGCAACTAAACACGCCGAAATGGGGTTGGGAGGCTTCTGCGGGCCCGCGCGGCCCCCGCGCTCCGAGCCACTGTCCCGCGCAGCGACCCCGAGCAGGCGGCCGTCCTCGCCGCGGGGCCACCGGGCTCCGGCAGCGCTGAGCCGAGACGAGGGCCCAGCTCTGCAGCGGCGACGGCAGCAGCCCACATTAAATTATTCTTCTGTGTTTACAGGCTAAGCACAGCAAGACAACAGCAGGTAGCTAAGGGCATTAACTTCTCGCATTAACCCCTAGGCACTTCCCCGCCACCTCCTGCGAAAATCGGACCGCTGAAGGGAAACGCGCAGCCGTCCCAAGCGGAAACCACACGCCGCTGGTTCTCTGGAAATCTTCCCTCATATGAATTCCTCCCCCAAACAAGGAAAAAACAGGAGATCCGTTCTGGGACATCAGAAACGCAATCAAAACGCAAAGCGCGAGGTACGCCGCCCCACCTGCCGCCGCCGTGTTTCAGTCGCTTTGTCAAAGATCATTCAAAGGAAGGAAAAAAAAGAAGTCATCAGTCAGCCAGCACACTAACAGAGGTGTCGGACAAATCGCCTCCGAGGCGTCTAGCTGGGAATGCCATGGTTTTTGGAGGCTTTGGTTCACCTATGTGAATTTATGTCGCCTGACTGTGTAAGACTGATAAAGTATACGTGCAAGCGGTGTTTTAATTCACTCCATTTTAAGTTGCTGAGTTTAATCCTTGGTGGATTTTTTGTTCCCAAGTCGAAGGGCTCCTAAAGGGTAGGCAGCACCGTGACACCCGCCGCTCGCTGAAATCAGCTACTCCCTAAGATTTACCAGGCGTATTTTCGTTCAGCACGGAAGTTTAAAAGGTGCTTTTTGAAAGGTTTAAAGAACTCAGTGGACAAACTCAACATGAAATCTGCGCTCCTAAAAGTACCTCCTCCGAAAAGAAACTACCAAAATCAGAACAAAGCGATTTCAGTGACTATTTACTTACAAATATGGGCATTAAGTATGCAAAAATTAGGAATTCTTGAATGTTTACACTTGTGGTATATATTTTTTTTTAAGAATTCCACCTACCAAATCAAAATGGATCCAGTCATAGCATAGTCCCCAAAAGCAACATAAATAATGAAAATGTAATGATAGCCTCTACTAAAAACCTCTAAATAACCATTCGTTCAAGTCTCCTGTCTATTTCTGATTTTCACAATCATATTATCTCATTTTAAAAGTATTTCTTCTTTTTCTTGCTACACACTAGAGGAAACTGGCTACCTTTTGAAACTCAATACAAGCAAAGCACTGTCAAATGCACAGAATAACTTCTCTATACAAGCAAGGCAACTTTTAACCTAAAGTCTCTTTGTAAGTGCCCCTTATAACCTAAGGGCATTTGTAACCATATTTAGGATAATTGTCATATGCATATATATGCATATGTGATATATATGCATAAACTTTAAGTTAATAAAGTTATTCTGCTTAACATGGAATAAAGTGTACTGTTATTTTATGACAGAAATACTATCTGCCATGTGGAAAGAATGTAAAAAAAATCAGAAAATGAAACTAAGTCAGTCATTTAAAGCAAAGAAGAGGAAAAAGAAACTCAGGAGTATGAAACTTTTCTTGTGGACCATCTACTGTGTTTTCTTTGTGTTGGAAAAGAGTAATAAATTTCATGAACCTTTCAAAACTGTGACTTCCATACTACAGTTCAATTTTTTTAAACATTATATTTATTATACCTTGATTCTGCTGTGTGCCATTTGATATTTTTAAGACAGGAGAAATTCCACTCCCAGAATATCCTGTAATCTTATTGTTCCTTATTCCTTTAACTGGAGCAAGATGGCACACCTGAAACACGTTTTACAAAAATTTTTCCACAACTAGATATCACAGATAAATTTCTAGTGAGTGATACCATTAAACTTAACTCTATGTGCTTCTACTTTCAACATATGGATTATTAGACATGAACATTTAAATTTTTTATGAGTTGACAATAAAAATAAAGTACTTTTCTGTTGGCATGACTGTCTAGGGATAAAAGTGAGGAAAGGTTTGGAGGGACAGATAAATAAGCTTTTATTCATTCAAGCGATGCAACTGGAAGACAAACTTTTGTGGATGAAATTCCTTCTTCAAGGACGCATGGTTTATGCATCCAATTTTTTCCAATTATATTGGTTACTCCAATAAAAGTTCTTACTTCTATCTACAAACCCTAATTTTATAATGGAAATTTTAAAACTTGAACTACCTTTTCCCCTAGCTCTTTCACAGGGATTTTATGTTCTGCAATCTAGTAACAATATTTTTCAGTTTGACAACAGAGATTCTTATAGAGCTCTCTAAATACAATGAGTGTCAAAGACTGAAAGAACAAAAGCAATTTTTTTTTAAATACATGCCTAACAAGACATATGTACCATGCAACTTCTTCTGGGGCCTGTCATGCAAGATCCTGAGTCTGAGGATCTGAACTGTGAAGGCTTTTCACATGAAAAATGCATTCTAACTACAATGAACATGGAAAGATTTTTATTCCCAATACAGCAATGCTAAAGAAGCCAAATCATCTGTCATTCATGTTAATTTAATTATGAGACCACATTCAATTATCCAATATAATATGCAAATAAAGTGATAGTTGACAGCACATACTAATTATATTCATTATAATAATTAAACCAAAGCAGAAAGGGAATAAAAATGTAATGAAATAGAAGAATATTTTTAATTAACAACAACATTTTAATTAGAAACTGTAATCCTACAGTCTGATAAAGTATGATTGGCTTATTCAAAGACAGGACATTATTTTTATTACAGTTTTGTTTTACATGTCCATCCTTACTATCATGGGACCTGTTTTCTTACGTTAATAGATTAAATGGTGGTAGAAAAAAGTGAATCAGTTTCCTTGATCATACTTCATGCAGAGCAGATGCCTAATAAAGCCGAGTTACACTGCAGCATGATTACAGAACTCCCTGTCTTGTAAAATGCAAGCTGTCTAACTCTATAGTAAACAAAAGTTCACGTGCCGATACAAAACAGACAGTGTCGTTTAGTCTTGACTAATGGTGTTAAAGCATTTAAAATATTAAAAGAAACACTCTTTGCTTTCTGAAATTTTTAGGTTCATAAGTGATTTATTTCTTCAGTGACAGCAGCTGCCCTAAAAAAGCTCTATGACTGTTAAAACAAAATATGAAAAAAGGAAAGGAATATTACTAATATATTATATGTGGGCAGAGTCAGCAAAATCATAGCCTTTTTAAAATAAACAGAGCAAGCACTACCAAAACAGGGAGGAATGCATTCCTTCGGGATCCACTGTCCTCCTTGCTGCTCCGCAGGATCAGCTGGGGCCGGACCAAGGGCTGCGAGTGGGAAGCACTAACCGGGAGCCCGGCCACCGTCACTGCGCGCACGCGTGCGGGGACCCACCGCGCGGCCCCGCTCCTATCCCCAGCTCCAGGAGCTCTACTGAAATACGAACCTTGAAGCTATGAGAGAGAAAAGACCTTTCCCTTTTAATTTGCCACTCAACTAAGTGTAAGAGTTTTACAGATAGTGTAATAAAACCAGACAAACCTGTATTACATTAAATGATTGGTGTATGATGCTCCTGGTAGATTTTCTTCTCTGAATGTAAAATATTTAGGAAATTGCCCTTTTATTATTTTGACTGCACAGTGGTAATAATTCATTTAAATCACAGTACTACTTCAAAAGATCGATGTTGAAGTTGACAGACTGTAAAATTTCCTTTTCAAAAGTCTATCTATTCTCCAAACTGAGAACTGCAAAATTTTGAATAATTAATTCTTTACCCCAGTATTTCATTTTGGACATCTTATCTGTCCTCATGGGCAGACAAAGGAGTCACAAAAGGCACAGTGAAAGCTCTAAACAACTATTTGTTCTTTTTTTGAGAGTAGACAGGAATAAAAACTTAAAATTAATAATAAGGAATATAAATTTACAGAGGAAAAAACTTGCTACCAGGCTCTATGAATATTTGGTTTCATAGGTAGTCTGGTGTACCTATTTTTATTTTGCAGCTCTTTTCAGGAGTTCAAGTCTACTGTTGGAAAGCTTTCACTGTGAGACCAATTTTTTATTTTCAGTAGGACTCTGCAGATGATCAACAATGAAAGAAAAAAATTGGAAGCTCTGAACAAGTAATAAAAAAATTTAACCCTAAGTGAATGAATCGAAAGGGCTGCATTTTTCCAGAAAGGCACTATGTCAATATTGGAAGTCACAACACTAACGACACCTGAAAATAATGACCGTAAGCAAGTTTCATGGCCTGCCCTGTAGTAAAAGAAAAAATACTGTGTTTATAATCTTCCCAACATTTTGCAAGTACCTGACTGAGCGACACTGAAGTTTTGCAAAAGTTTAGTGTTGCTATTAGAAATAGCATGATCACCACTCCCCTAGGCGCACTGCCGTAGATCTGAAGACATGCAGGCGGACGTACAAGCTTCTACGCTGATCAGACCTCTCCATCACCTTTCGTTTGTTAGTTCTCATCAAGTATTGAAACACAGAACTGCTTTTTTAAACAAAAACCTAAACAGAAACGCCATTTTCTCCATTAAAAGCTTATACAATAGGAATGTGAGAAATCAAAAAAGAAGTTAAGTGTGCCACGACATCTCTTGAGATGGTGCCACCAAAGCAAGACATCATAAAAGGCTGTTTTTACTATCTAAAAAGTACTGACACACTGTGGTTGTTTTAACAAAGATCCAAGCTTGTCTTACAGAGCTGTGGAAGCTATCTTTTAATCTTGAAAATTAACTCAATTCAGGGGTAGATTAGTGATGGCACATGACCTCAATCACAAGGGCTCGTGCTGAAGGCTCCAAGCCATGCCGAACGCGCAGCCGGGCAGCGTGCCCGCAGACAGACGCAGGAGGCACGCGCTCAGCCCCCGGCCTGCCTGCACTCCCCATCGCCGTCTGCTTCCCTGGCACTGCGCCCGCTCGCCAGGCTCGGACCTGGCCCCGGGCACGAGCGCTAAACAGCGACAGGCGCTACGGGCTGCTAGAGCTGACATCTCTGGGAGGAAATCCCTCTCCTCTCCTATTCCTGGCACTTCTAGAGCTGCATGTCCTCCTTGCAATGAATCACATCTGTTTATACTTGTGTGCCAGAAAAGACATTTTTTAAACTGCAGAGAGAAGACAACATTGTTTGCTGGCACTTCTGGATGCCAGCAAGACCAGCACGGAGCAGCGGGGATCAGGAAATCGCAGCAATATTGCACGGATTTGCAAAATGAACATTTTAAAAAATATTGCCCACAGGCCGTCCTTGTTCCTGAGACTCTAGACCACAGTTTCTTCTTTAGGGGCCCAAGGCCCCCGGTGGCCTGTCCCCGGAGCCAGGCAGCCTCGAGATCCCGAACGGGATTTGGTTCCATGGGGCAGCAAGGCTGCAGCATCCTCCCTGAGGCTCTGGACAAAACCACAGAAACCTTACTATATATTATATAATTATATAATATTTCTGACAGCATTGTCAGCCTTAAGATACTATAATGTTCCAATTATAGTTGACAACTGTAGGATCATGGTAAGGCAGCTTTTGTTTAAGCCTTTGCTGACAAGTGTAAACATTTCTTTCTTGTGCTCTTCAGCCTAACTGAGGGGGCTAAGTCTCTTGTCCTGAACACCCTCTGCCCCACAAGATTTAACAAAAATCAGCACCGGCTGTTACAAATATGGAGAGATAACAAAACAAATAACATCACAAAATAGTCTATTGAATCATATCACAGATTAAGATAGTATAATGCAGTTTTTACACATCCAGAGTCAAGTCCACATATTCAAAAATACAGACCAAGTGCCAACTTCTGCCTTGACCTACCCCCTAAGAGGCTGTATGCAAGCTGAGGAAACTGGGAGTTTTAAGACTGAAGGATTTGAAACAGTTTTGACGTTTTGCATCTGGATAATTTTATAAGCTATTCTTTCCAGTATGAGAGGTCATAGAGTCCATTAACAAAAGTGGACAACAGTCAAGAAAGCTAGAGGGGGATTTCCACTGTTTGTTTGAGAGAATATGTGTTTTACTACCAAAGCTGTAAGTAAAAGGACAGCTTAAACTTAAATGAGCCCTCTGGGTACCCAGGGCGTTGGTGACATCGGCATCTGAGGACATGCCCTCACCGAACACTGCTACACAGTTTAAAAGCTACCTGAGCTGGCTTTAAAAGGGTTTGCTTGGCTACCACAGCCATCTAACCAAACTGTACTGAAGTTCACCTGGAATAAAAAATATCAGTTGCTAAGTCTATCTTGGTGATGATTAAGGCTAATTATGATCAACACAATGTCAGCATCATTGTCTGCATATAAATATAGAGTTTGCTTATGGCGATGTAAAACGTGTTTTCGCGTTAAGATGCAACTTCAGCTTGTATTTGGCAAATGCATGTATTTGTGTTCAAAAGGAACCCCACAGGCTTCAAAAACAATGTTGACTACATTTTTTGCAGCATCCATGACTAAGTACATTCATGATAACTTCTGATCCCATTTTCCATTTGCCTTACCTGATTATCCGTGTTGTTTACAGTAAAATAGCCCACACAGATAATGACTTCGTGTAGCAGTCCTTCACAGGTATGCTGGGAGCAGTACCACAGCAGGGAGCTGACGATGTGGCGGAACGCAAGGGACAGTCCTTCAGCACCCACAATAGACTGAAAAAAACCCAAACAGAAATTATAACCTAGCAGTATATTATAAGAATTAGATGAATCACACATACAGCAATCATACATACTTTTTTTTGGCAAGTGTTATGTTCGTTGTTACAATGACTTTTTTGGAGGAAGTCAGAATCAGCTCTCTTACTTCATTCAGTAACTTATTAGCACAAAATGGATTATAATATTAAAAGTCATGAAATGAAAATAAGTTCAAATTTTAGAAGAACACAAAAAATTGGATTCTGCTTAGATGACATTCAGTATAGCATTAGGCTGACCATTTCATTTGACATGCATAACGTTTCGGGAAAACTTATTGCTAAAAATACTTTTTAGCATTAAGCAAAAGAGAACAAATCATTTTTTGCAAAACAGCAAAATACATTTCTCATTAATACCCTGTATGTTCTGAATGGAGAAGATTAATAACAACTAATAACTTTTCAAACATTGAAAAAAGTTAGAAACATCCAAAAGAAGAGAACACTCAGCTGCAAGGCTTTTTGGGACATTTTTAAAAAGTAGGCAAATTGCTGTAATGTGGACATTCAGAATTAGATTTTATCTGTGCAGCCTACAGCCTCTATTTAATAAACATGTCAAACAGACAGAACGACACAAGGTCAAAGGGGAAAACTTTAGCATAAGGAAGGAGCATGACAGTCTACTAACTCTAATGAAACAGCAGTGCAGGCCTTGGAGAAAACCTCTTTCATTTCATTGTTTTCTTGATTTTATACCTTGCAGTCTGCATTAAGCACATATACCTATATCCCAAACACTAGTACAGTTTAGCTTTAGCGTACTCAAAATCTAGGCAGGAAAAGTACAAACCTTGGCAATTAAAACAGGTTCAGCTCTGGATACTTTCCATGTTGAAATGCAAGAATTCTGGTAAGTTAGGATACTTTCAAAATTTAACACACGCTACAGTGACCATTTACTGCTTTAGCTCATGTGAATGGCACGTTCCGAGGTCCAGCCCTTATTTAATCAGTGCTGTCCACACACTGCGACCCGGCACTCTGTGTTTAACCTTCCCTGATAACAACAGGTCAAAGGGCACCTGAGTTTGTGTATAAAAGTTAAACTAATTTTTCAAGGAAACTATGCTTCCTTTTTAGCCAGAATTAATATCAGTTCAGGCTCCTGTGTTGTTTCTCACTACCATCTTTCAATTGTTTAGACTGTCAAATTAAATGAAATATATACCCATGAGCCATCTGTGCTAATACAAACTCTAGAATATCAGACCTCTTCTGTTAATCAAAAAACCCCTATTCTATAGTCTTACTAATACAAGATAAAACTATTCCTTAGAGATCATAATCAGGCCATATATAAACCACATTTTTCCCTCCGCTTTCTGGTAGCCTGCTATAGTCCACAAGGTCAGGATGGATGGTAATCTGCCTCAGGTATATGTTGATTTTTTAACACTACAGAAACAAGTCATATTAATATGATGAAACAGGTAGCTGCTGGGGCTACATCAAAAACAATATTGTGTCTACAGTTGAGTAAGACAGTTAAACAGATGCTTCACTGAATGGAGACCTGTATCAATGAACTGAACTAATTCACACTGGTTAGTTGTCTGCTACACTTTATGCAATAATTATTATCTTACACAATTTTATGTAGAACAAACTCACATAGTTAGACCAGGGGATCTGGGATTTCATGTTGGTTGTAAATGCCCAGATATGATGGTAGTTGGTACAGCGATGATTACAGACAGCATAAGAGGAAGCTAACATGTTTTACAAATTTATAGTGGTTTCTTGAGATATTGTGGGAGAGCCCTTCAGCTGCGGCAGTTTTCAATAGTCTCCCTGCCTGGTCTGTAAGCTGCAACTATTCCAAGTCCAGTCTTACTCCTTGGTGTACATGTGTAATATCTGTATCAACAAATAAGCATCCAGTTCCAAAACCAAGGGCTGCTGAGCATGCTGTAGAAGAGTGCTACACTGAAACATTGGACTTACAGAAAGAAAAGTGAGTTAATTGTGCATGTTAAGAGTTATTTCATGTGCAACTCCAACAACTACATTGTTCCTGTGCCCCACGAACGCTGACTGGCCTCCATCCTGCAGCTGACTACATAGATGAGTGCTGCCACATGCAGATCGCTCACTGCTGTATCAGAGATACTAAACACCCTAAAAATCAAAGTCAAGAAATAGCAACTGAAGGAGACATACTACATTTTTTACTCATGCAAAGTTCTTGCTGACTTTAATGCATGTCAGATGGAGTCTGTGGTACAACTTATATACAAATTACACATTAAATGAAACAGAAACCTATTTTGATGAATTGTACAAGAATGATGTCGCTAAATAGTGTTTTGCAAAGCAATGCTTTTTGACAGGTGTTTTATATTAACAAAACAACAGCTTTGCCAATTTATCTGAGAAATATATTAGTATTTATATTTTCTTAGTAGGGCAAAATGATTCACTTACACTAAGAATTTCTTTCCACAAAAATATGTAAGAAGAAATGAAACTCTTATATTATAAAATCTTTTTGAAATTTTTGTGAATAAAAATGTGAAGAGTTAAATTTCCAAAGAGATTTTGTCAACAAAATTGTACTTGAATGAAAAATGTTGATATCAAGTGATTTTCAGCTTCAGTTGTGTAATCTTAAATGTAAGCGGCCACTGAAAGCACCAAAGAATGCAAATCATGGTTGTAATATAAATCCTTTCACAGTAGGAAAACTGCTTTTTGATATTGATGATGAATTTTTTTATATTTTGGGGACTTAATAAATATAAAAATTAGTAGGCTTAAAATGAGTGTTTTTCAATAGAAAAGGTAATAGAGCATATTCAGCATTTCATATATTCTGAATTTTCACCTTTTGGTTAAAAACCTCTTCCATTAGCCACAGTTACACAGTGGAAACAACAATAATTTGCAATTTTATGCATGAAAAAAACCAATCATCATTTAATCCATGAAAGTTCCCTAAACAAAGACCTTAAAAACGACAAAACTTAGCCCAAGAAAACATATGCAATGATTAAAATTTTCCCTCTGAACATGAGTTTTAAAAGAGCGGTTACCTGAAAAGCAGGCAGATCAAGAACAGCAAAACTATTGAAGAAACGTAAACTCTGAATGGCGACCTGGATGGTGCTCTCGGCGTAGCTGTCCTTGGGACTCGCCGTGTTTGGATCGGAAATGGTCCCATGGAAGAGGACGCAGTAGAGCATGTGCAAGACTCCCACCAGATCTGTAGACTGAAGAACGGCCGTTAGCCCTGTGGCATCCTGGCGCGTATTGTCAAATATGTTCCAAGATCTGTCAAAGAAACATTAAACCGTCTAAAGAGGATACGAGCATCCAGGGAGAATGCTTTGCATGGGGAGGTAGGATTTCTGATACGCCAAATGGGGGAAACCAAGCGAAAGAAAAGTTAAAAAGGAAAAAGCTGACGTCTAATGTGTCACGAAACCACAACAGTTCCACAAAATACTTTCCCTAATCTAAGCACCATCTTGTGCTCTCTTTAATTGCAGTGTAGCTGTATTTTAAATGTCTCTCTCCACACACACTTGATTCCCAAATGGGTTCATGATACCAGCGCGAGACCACACGGAAGTTCAACAGCTTTAAAGCCGGAGGCCTGGATGCACTTTTCGGGGCTCCGTGCAAGCCTTGCCTGCAGCTCAGCAGCCTCCACCCAACCTTCTCTCCTTAAGCAGTAGCTAGTGGAGGCGGGAGAAGGCCCGAGAGACCCCTCTTGCCCTCCGTGCCAGGCAGCAGGCACTGCAACAAATCGCCCACCTAAGCAGCAGAGGAGGTTACTACGACCAGATGATCTTAATCAAATAGTTCTGCAGGAATTTAAGAATGAAGGGGTTGAGCAGTTAACAAAAACATGCTATTTCTGATTTCGGTCAGATGCTATTATGGAAAACCGTACAGTAGCAAAGCATAAGTAAGTATGAAATGACTGAGGCAAAAGAGCACAGCTTGCGCAAACGGAAACCAGACTTCTTTGGGATCTTTGGGGGAGGCAAGTAAAGTAGTGGATATAGGAAAGGTTTTGATTGTCTGGGGTATTCGGGAGAACAGACAGACAGCTCAGGATGTTCCTTCTGTTCTCACATCGAAACTTTCAAAAGCATTTAACATAATCACTCAATGATTTGCACAGCTTCTGTTTTTTCACGTTATTAATAATCTAGAAAATGACACAAGACAGTCACTACTAGAGAAAATGTAAGGCTGTGACTACTCTAGAGGTGAACTAGGAAAGCTGAATGAACGTGTAGTAGGCTGGCAAATACAAAATAAAGTACACAAATCACTGAACAAATTTTACATCCTATGTGTTCTAATCCTAAGCCATCGTGTAAAGCACAGTGAGCATCCCTCACTGCTACGGACATGGCACTGCTCTCCTCACATCACTGCTTTGCGTTTCCAACACAAATCCTAGGTAGGACGACTAACACTGCTTTTTGTGATACAGACCCTTGTCTTCAGTGGTGCAAACTGAAACCATGAACTGAGCCACTACCAGCCTTTGGTTAACATCATCTGGTTCTGTCATTTTCTCATTTTCTAGCGAAGCAAAAAAAGGCAATAAGAAAGTACCATCTCACCCACCAATGACAGCATCAATGAGAATTTTTACTTGTAACAGAAAAACTTTCTTCCTTGGACAAAAGAGAAAAAGAGAGAAACAGGCAGAGTGGAACAACACACCTGCATCTTTCACATCCCAAAGAATACCCTGGTACCAATTTCAAATACAGTTTAAATATTTAAAGAGAACGGAAAACAACAGTTATATGCAATAGCATCTTCACAGTTATAACAGCAAACTTCAAAGCTAGTATCCTTACGCGTTATCTTGTGAATACAATTCTTTCGAAAGGTAACAGGAGCAGGCACTAAATACACCGATGATAGCTGGTGGCTTTAGAGCCGCAGGCTGGTGGGCAGGGCTGTGCGACACCCCCGCGCTCCCGGCTGTGCTCCCGCACCATCGCTCGGCAGCTGCGCGGGGACCGAGCTTCCACATCTGCCATGCGGAGGCTGATCCGCTGCAGGGGAAGGAGGTGAGACGCAGGAGGCTTAAGGACATTATTTTAGCTCTCAGGTTCTTAAGTACCTCTGCACCTGCTTGAGAGGCGGCGCGGGCTCTTCGCTCGGCTCTGTCTGCCCTGAGTGCAAGTAAAGAGCAACACAATAGTGTTTGGGCTGTGGACAATTTACAGTATGAGCATGTCGTCTGCTTTTATCACTCTTCTTTCACATCTTCACACTTAGAGAGCGGTTACTCAGATGAATCATTTTTGCTTTTTATCAGTTAAGGTCACATATGTAAGGAATGATTTTCTTCTGTAATTAGTGTTTACGGGTACCGTTTCTTTTAAAGTACTTCCTGTTTACAGCCTGTGATTAGCCAATGTTACTGAAACAAAGCTTTAGGTACGGCATCTGCTGCCACTACCTCAAGAACTACTTAATGTCCAGTCCTATTTCAGGGATAGCTATGCTATGCAGAATAACCACAAGACTGCGTAATTGCTTCATAGATCTTTGAAAGCAGAAATCGCATTTTCAGATACAGGACGAACAAATACAAGGTAAGGGTTTCCATTTTGCGACACCGCTGTTGCGTTACAGATGACTCCGCTCCTGTCACTCGCCGCCGGATTGCTTCCATTCCAGCGTGGCAAGTCGGAGGCCTGCCCGGAGCTGGAGACTAATGTGTCTGAGTTTATTGTACAGCTTCCAGCACGGGGGGCTGTTTAATACAGACTGCCTTGAAGAACCGGCTGGGACTCCCAAGAATCTTTTGAAGAAACCGTGCCGCAAACCTAGCTGTGGCAGCTTCACAAGGCTGTTGGTGTAGAGATCTTTCAAAATATATATAATGATATTTGAAAAACAAGTCAAAAGAAAAAAACACAATGATTACAATTATGATTTGATGCCATTTACCTACTGCAAAAAGAGAACCACAAACATGCAGCCTGTGGTTTGCAACATTCACAACAATCCTCACATCCACTCTGCAAAGAATAAAAGAAATGGAAAAAATGCTAGAGCTCTAACTTTGGAGGGGGGCTACGCTGCACAACAGTTTATGACATTACTTTCCTTTTCCTATGTCTGGACTCTGAGCACAAAATCTTCATTTTGAAGCTCTGCGGTCTTTAAGTGAGTGTGTTTAAAGGGAGTCGGCAGAGAGACGCTTCCTGAAACATCACCCCAACTTGCCAGCTTTGTGCAAGGCGGATTCCTGGCGCGTAGCTGCAGTCCCTGCTGAGCGCTCGCCCGGCTGCCAGCGAGGCACTCGCGCCGAGGGCCACGGCCGCGGGGCGAGCTAACAGCTCTCGGACCACCGCTGGGCACTTCTGCGACTTTGCTTCGTGTGTCTGTGGGCCCCTGAGCACTTAAAAAATAGGTTTTGATGCCCAGTTATTTATTCTGCAACATGCAGTGGCCAAAATATGCTAACTATACTTAACTACTCTCAAGTAACTACGATAGTTATTTCCATAGTCGCATGTGATAGCACAGCGCCTTCTGCCAACTAGTATTTCTTTATTTCAATTCTATCTTAGGTTTTTCAAAAGTATACAACAGAAAAACTATCAGTTGAAGAATAAATATTCATGATCAAATGATAAACCCAAATTAATTACTGTATACAATACCTCACAGCAATTTTTTGTGACTATATGCAATGAGAAGATTGACCAATTTTACCACAGGTTAAAGTTAGCTTACTTTCAGCTCTCACTCCATCATTACTTTTAAACAGTCCCATATGAAAAAGCTTATATAGCTGGATAAAATCCTTTTACTGTTTTGTGCTGCTCTGGAGCAGCGAATTAATCAAAATACATATAAAAAAGTCAAATGCAAAACTGACTTAAAATGCAAGCATTATTTTTTTCACAAAAAAGACTAGGAATTCTAAAGTTATGCCACAGGACAAAGCTGTTAAAAAAAAAAAAAAGTTATTCTGTCTGCTAGGTTTGGCTTGTAAAAAAACTACTGTGGAACTGAAGGAACTGTTAGAAATGTTTATTTTTGATTTTGCCTGTATTACAGTTAATTTGTACATGAACAGGCCACTGGCTCCTGTTGCTTTTAACTGTCAGTTATAACCACTTTAAGCCTAAATATTTACAATAAAAAGGTAAAAGACGTTATTCATACTGCTTGTGGGCTTTAAAGAAGAAAAAAAAAGTATATGAGATGTGGGAAAACAAAGCATGAACCTTCATGTCTGCTGCTTTGAGTGATTTTGATCAAGTTTGTAAAACAGTGAATTTCATACATTTAGCAGATTTCAAAACCTTTTTAGTCAAGTATAGGCCCAGTGAAAATTCAGTGATAACTGTCAGGACACAGATGGAAGTAAAAACAAACAAGCAAACTGAAGTGAGCAGGTAAAAATACAAATTTGCCTTATTTCTAAAGTCAGCGAACAGAGCAACAAATTACTAGAAGATAAGAATTCCGCAAATAAGCAAATTTGAGCAAAAGGCAGAAAATACAAATTCCATGCATCTTTTCCCAGTATTTACTAGCACTGCAGTATTTACATTTCACCTTCATTGTTACCAGCTATCACCATGAAGCCTCTGAAAACGAACGTACGGTTTATACCCTCAGACCACTGCATTCTCCAAGATGTCTTTCCAATTCAGCACCTGGCAAGCAGGCAGGGGCTGACGGCCAAGTAAGAAACTACGCTGAAGGGAAGCAAAATTTACAGAATTTCTGTCTCTGTAATTAGCACAGAAAAACAGGTGAATATTTACATTATAGTCAAAGAAGCTGCAGGTTCTTAAAAAAGCTTACTGAAAGGCAGGCAGTCTTCACTAGGGGCTGCTGCTATGATAATCAGATGCTGCCATAAAGGAGTCTCAGGAACTGGTACAGATGACTTACAAAAAAGGTTAAAAAAATATGAAAATGTGGATATATCAATCCCAGGATAGAAAGATATTAACCAGTGATACTTCATTGCTTAAAATACACCACTATTTATTATAAACAGGAATTCTATTACAGCTTGATGAGAAACAGCATACTCTGCAGAACAAGTACAGAACTACAATTTCGGCAAGCGTCGATATGAGCAAACTATTTATATTTGAAAATATATTGTTTTAAAAACTGACTGAGCTAACAAGCAGACAAGCCTCTTTAAGGGTATACATTATAATGTTTGTATATTTGAAATACATACTCTTGATTAAAAACATAAAGCCAAATGGAAACATAAGTTTTCAAAAGGCTTAGAATATAATCTGTATTATTTTTTAATATTAGGATTTAAAAACTACCATCTGTATTTCTGTTTCTAAATTATTTCATTTAGAAAAAGATGTCAAAATAAAGATGGAAAATAATAATTAAACAAGTATAAATAAGTATTTAGTGCCTGTCAGACCTTGTTACAATTCACATTATCAAGCTAGGAACTACAGCACTGCGTAAAATGGGTGATTTGAAACATTTTAGTAATTTCAAGAGTAAATTTTTGCTAGTTCATAGTCCTTGCTGGATCTGCTCTGCGTTGGTGGTGAGCAGCACCCCAGCATTCGAGCCGACCACGTGCGTCCGACCCGCCACCCAGAGCAGGCGTTATCTTAATTACGGCAATAAACCGCAGCCGCCCAGCCCACTTCCTCGCACATCTGCGACAGGACATTCACCGTTTTCTGGACCAAACCCCACATAACTGCAGCATTCTGCCCCGGTAGCTTGTAATCCGCAACTTCTTTAGCTGCTGACAAAGATTTATATGTCTGGCCGCACCGTTCTGAGATAACGCGCAAGGGCCACAGCTCGGCGGCCTGCCGCCTGCCTTCGCGCTTCCCCAGCGCACTAAGGGGGCAGCGCGCAGCCCTCCCTTACGGCAGGACCACGGCAGAGCTTTCTAAAAGCTGATGTCCCGAGAAGCGCCAGCACTTGAGGGACTATTACTGGCAACGTTATCCTCACGCACGAGGCGCTCTCCTCTCTGCGCCTGCGTTACTGCTAGCCTGCCGGACTGCTCCAGGGCGAAGAGCCCTCTTCCTCGGCGGTTCAGCCTTCCGCCACGCTGCCGCCGGGAATTCAGCCCTCGGCTGCCGGCACTTCTGCTCCGAGTTCCCGCACGACTTTGCACCTGTCTCTGGGAGTCCTGCTCACCCTTACCTCGCATCCTGACCTCCCGCTGGCTGGGGCAGCGCACGAAGCACTGCGGCGATACGCTACGCTTTGGCGGAAGCGTCAGCGGACATTGCTAACGGGCACAGGCGAAAGGCGGCATTGGCAGCAGCCCTCTGCAGAGCGATACTACGCTTCTGGGACAGAAATTCTGCTTCCAGGCACTTACAGAGGAAAAAGGGATAGGGATTTGATGAACACCAGGCTGTACAGAAACAGCCGTGAGCACAAGCAAGATCCTCGCCGTACTGATGAAGGACTCGCCGTGTACTTTCTTAGTGTTTCATTTAGTGTCCTACTCGTGCTCAGGAGCAGGGAAGGGCAAGCTGGGGCAGCAGGGGAACGTCTCCGTTAAGGCAGAACCCGCTCTGTGCGTTCCCTGCCTGCTCACTGTTTTCTGCCTCGTATTCACAAGCCAAGGATGCTCCACATGCACGGTCAGGATTCAAGTCCCCCAAATACGCCTTATACCTCCCCTAGTTACAATAAAAAACTCCTTTGGAAAACAAGGTTATCATCCCAAACACTGTTAAGCACCTGGATTTGGGCACAAATTGCAAGACAGGTTTATATATCCATATCCATTGTTATTCTGTAAAAAGTATATTTAATAATTTGCTTTATTCCAGGTTAATAATTCCACCTACTGTTACCCTCAATGGTGAGCAAAAAAAGCTAAGTATTATCAAGTCCACAATTTCAAGTCTTAGTATCAAATGTCAGTTGTGTCAGGTGTCATCTTCTGCTCAGCAAATAGAGAGAGCTTGATGTTCACATGTGCATTTTATGTTTTCTTACTACATCCAATAAAAGACAATGACCTATTTTCAGCTCTTTTATATATATATATATATTATATATATATATATATATATATATTTAAACTCATCAGTGAGAAACAAGCTCTCACCTCCCTTGCTAGCAATGGATGCAACACAGCATAAGATGGGGCTTTGAAAAGCAGGTCCCAAGTCACCCTCACTGATTCTTACATGAGAATATAAAAATAATCAAAATAAGGTCCACATGGAGTTGCGTATGGTTAATGTTTTCAACAAACAATCTTTTATAAATATTAGAGAGTGTTTGGAAAATATGGTATCACATCCACAGCAAACCTTAAATTAAAAGAATCCATCAAGCATTTACTAGCCAGTACCAAAAATGAACATTTGAAAGGTAAGATCAATATTAAAGTTAAATCTTTTTAAAGACCTTGACAATAAATGAAAAGAAAAAAGCCTCTCTTATAATAAGATATGTTTATAACATATGTTCAGAATGGATTCCCTCATTTCAATAACTTTTTATGATGTTAAAATTGAGAATCCTTCAATTTATGTTACCACATTAGCAAGATTTTCCTTTATTGCATCTAGCTGTGTGATTTTGGACTTTTTTTTTTTTTTAAAAAGTCTACCATGGGAATAAAAATGTATCTTAGTTTAATGTCTCTAATTTTTATCTGCTACTGTAGATCAGTCATACACCTCATGTAACATTTCATGCTGAGATACATATACGACACCATTTGAGACTATTCTCTACTAAACAATGTCGTTGTGACATCTTGCCTACAACTGATCCAACCTGGGAATCTTAATGAAAACAGAGTAAGAACAGGAAAGGACAATACTTTTAAAAGAAAGAGGACGACTGTTAGTCTGCCATGAAGTTCTTGATGCAGACCTGGAGCCCAGGCACCTGACTGAGATCTCTTCCCTGCCTAGCGTATAAAGGAAAGTTTCCATGAAACAACTGTCCAAATAAACATGGGGTATCAATTTAGAGCTTGGTTTAGACATATTTTGCACACACAAGTTTACATGCATTCAAAAAATAATTAGAAAAGTTCCTGGGAGAAAGACCCACCAGAGCTACAGGATACAAACACACCTTCTTTGTACATGAGAATTTTTAGCTCCAAAAAAATCCTTGGAGGCGGGGAAAATATTGGGGGGAGGTGGGGCTTAGGCCTTTCTTAATACTTTTTAGAGGAGGTATAACTTAGGCTTTTCTTAATACTTTTTAGGTATCCACTATTGGCCACTTTAAAGGAAATTAAACTTGTGACCTGGAACATTCCCAGCAAATTATAACAGTTTTCCTTAGCTTTGGCAGCATTTAATGTCTATTTTCACAGATCCACTGCTCTTCAACTTTTTTTCCAATATAGGCATATATTCATTATTCAACCATATAGTCCATTCACGCTTTGTCTTCTGATCTGCTCTTTGTTTAACACAAAACAGTATTTCTTTTCATTATTAGTAGTGAAAGTTAGCTACATGCACTAAGGAAAATAATTATTGTGATCTTTATAGCAAATTCTGTCATTTTCATTACAATTATTTTATGTTGCTCTTGTAATAATGGTGAGAGCCTAATACACTAATACCTTTTTTGGCAAAACTTCCTTTGATGCTACAGAGTCAGAGAACTGCTGGTACTTTTTTTTTTTTTTTTCCTCCTCAGTAAAACAACTTCAAATGAATTAAGATCAGAGTGGTTAGATAGTTACTCTGATGTACAGAGGTGTATAATATGGCATGTTTGCTTGGTGCTCAAGAATGTATAAATTGAGCTGGAGAATCAGAAATACCAGATTCTTAATAGGTTGTCTTGCTGTCCCACTATTTACCATGAATGTAAGAGGCATCTGTACTTCTCACAAATAAAGGCTGCATTTTGTGCTATAGATCATGTATCACACAACATGTATTACTGTATTGTGACATATTTAAGAATTCAGTAAATTTCTGCTATTTCGGCCACCTTAATCCGTGTTCAGCAACACCTTTTTCTATTTAAATCACCTCAAATAGTAAGGAGTTATGCAACATGGCAGAAGTACACTCTGCATTCACTTCTCAAATGAGAACGGGCTTAGGAGATGAAAGACATTTAATTTAAACTGCCTTTTTAATTAGTTGCACCACAGCTCTTGATCTAAAGGTGAAAGACAACAGTTTTGAGATCTGCAAGTTCATTCCTCTGGCTTCTTTTCATGCGCAAATGAACCACAGTAAATCGTGAACAATCAGCACCTTGGGTTAAAATCAAAAGCATTGCTGTTATATGCAGGTACTAAGATCAGACACTTTTTTGTGCAGCTGTGAAGAAAAATGCTCAACCCTCCAAAATTCTGACTCTGCTACAAAGCACAGATTTTCTTGAAAGTACCACCTACACAGTGCTATATTATTTTGAGGTACAAAGATCTCTAATATTTTTGGAAGCATATGCCAGCTTCAGAAATTCCAAATGTTATATTATTCACTCATGTGGCCATAACTATTATTCCACTAAAAGAAGGGTGATTCTTTTAGTATGCATTTGACTTTTGGCAGTGTTGCCCTGGAATGTAAAATGCCAAGTTGGCAGCTTTCAGAAAGGGAAATTTCAGTAAGTTTGGGTAGTCTCTCTGGGCTCATATTTCTAGTAGTGCTTTTTCCATGTGCCTGTGCCCCTGAGTTACCAGAAGCAGCTCTTACCTGAAGCCTTGTTCCTTATTTTATATTTTATTAAATCTTGTTTTTCATCACTAGCATCATTTTTCCCTTTCAGAAATTCATTTTAAAGTTCTGTCAGTGCTGTCTTCTCCTGAACTCCAGGACAGTCTGACGGTGGTGGTTCTAGTATGTTGACCCTGAAGCTTTGAAATCTTTGACTTTAAAAAACACATTCCACCTGGTCAGGCTATCCTAGAGCTGTAAATTATGGAAGTCCAGACTTGCTGGCAGAAACCCAGGCAGAAGCACACCTCATGCTCATCTCCCCCCACCCCCAAAATAGATCTTAGGTTAAGATGAATGAACATTTTGTATTAGAAAATTCCCTGGCAAATCTAATAATACTTTTCTTTACAAAAAATATAATTCCCTTATTGACAGCAGTATTTTAAAGAACAAAAGCTGAGTTAGGCTACTCAAGAGACAAATCAATTAAGAGTTGATTTTAGTTGATAATAAAATACTTCTTGAAGTCCTTAGGACTGGACACTTAAAATTACTAGTGATAAAACCCTCTCTATAATGATGAGTAAGAGAGATAAAGTTTGCAATTCTGATAAATGATTTACAAGAATCAACACTCGGTGCAGGTAACTAATTACAGCTCAATAGTGAAAGGGTGAGCAGAGTGGATTTCCTGCACTGTTTCTTTACCAGTTCTTATTGTGTGACTAAGAACAGTTCTGGTTTCTAATCTATTTGGAAAGCTTACTTCCACATATGCAACGTTTGCAGGTAGTTACAAAGTTTGCTGCCTGCTGAACATACTAGAGATGACGGACTAAGTGCACCTACCTTCCATTGACAGCAAAACATAGTTGACATATTCCGTGCAACACTGCTGTGGCATTTTGCAGAAACGTGGCTATTTTGGGATTCTCATCAACAGGCCCTTGAACGGAGAGGAAACAGCAACACAACTTGTCTATCAATCCTATGTTCACCACATAGCTAGAAATGGATGAAAAATGGCATTAAAAATAGTCCCATTCCAGTTCTGATAAAGTAATTTCTACTTCACTACTATCAAACTATACAAAATGCAGGTTATGATTATTTAAACACTCTAAAAGCATTCAGCAAAACAGTTCAAACTACAGTAACTTCAGATCTGGCTCCCTGTAACTATCAGTAGTTTTTGTTAAGAGATCTGCCTGTTGTAGGATAATTTGTATTATGTCATTCAAGAAAGATGAATGTAAATGTTTATTTTACCATACTCCTAGAAGGACAATGGAATTTTGCCATAGTTAAATGATTTATAATAATCTTGGTAGTTCTGCAACAGCATGACTTCTTTTTAGCATGAAGAGACAAACTTCCTAGAACACACTAATTCACAAAGACAATGATGTTATCCAGATAACGTTTTATTGCAATACGTATATCATAGTAACCACTGCCCATCTTTTTTTCTTTTCTTTTCAAAACATCAGCAACAGTTAAGAGACTAACAGAACATGCAGGTAACAACCTTCAGCTATCAGGCAGGATCAGAAAGCCTCCTCAGTGGCTCAACCAAAACTCAGTGCAGAGAAAAACATGATAGTGACTTTATTCTTCTTATTATTTTTTAAACCAAAAAGCCTCCTCTTTCTTTTTTTATTATCGGAGTAGATCAGATCGCCATTCTCCCCATGGCTGAAGCTTCCACTTCAAACTTCCAGTAGCTTGGAAACGTAGGTCAAAAATTTTGCGGTTTGTCCTTGTACATTAACACAAAGATCTGTCTGTCCACACCAAGTTCTTTCACCCTTTGATCATTATTGTCCTGCCCTTTTGACTGCAGGTACTAATCCTTAACCTCTCTCAAATCCATTCAGTACCATGCACGCAGATCATTTTTCTTCCATGTCACCTAACTTCATGCATTTTCCCTTCTCTACCACAAACATTCAACTTCTCAGACTTCACTCCTGCTCAGCTGTTCATTCTGCTGACTTGTATGAGATCAACTTTCTCTGGGGAGACAAATATTCCAGCTTCAATCACCTCCTCCTCTTTCCCTTCTGAGTTTCTTTGTACTTTTTTCCACTCCACCCATATCAAATGGGAAAAAAGTCTTGTCAAAAATCAGAAAAACTGCTATTATATTCTTTGACCACCACCTGATTAAACAGACATGGGCAACTAAGATGCCTTGCAGACACCATCAACTGATTCACTGTTTTCACACTGATAGTCTATAAAAGCCAACCTATTATTAATATAACTCCACCCTACCAGGTCTTCTGCCTACTTGTTAGTCAAAACCATCTATTAGAGACTGCCTATCAGGGTGTAAGCTCCTTGAGATGGGGACATCACTGGCTATATGTTTCCATAATGTCACGTCCACACTGATTTGACCAAGGTATGGAACAATATACATAGTAAATAATAATGTTTATCATAAATAAAAAATCTTGATTAGATAATGCTTGTCCCTAGGAGCTGTACAAATATTTATGAAAAATAACTATTCCCACAAATATCTTACAGTCCAATTTTGGAAAACCAGGGACTCCTAAGATTTGGTAATTTTTCAGACAGTGTTGCTGCTCAGAGATTAATATCTCCTCAGGGCTAGAAGCTAGAATTTCTGCCAAAGTCTACCCTTCTGACACAAAGCTATTGGGAGAAATGAAAGTAATTAAGAATAAAAACACACCGAGTACAAAGCAAGAAATCTGACTGCAGTCAGATGAAAGGCTTTTTAAAACTGCTGAAGTCTAGCTGTTAAAAACACTTGAAGACACATAAAGATTATTAGTTACACACCGATTGCTTAGGTAAGCTTGGTTTGTTTGACTCTTCTATTTAGTAACATGAAAGGCTACCAGCATTAGGTTTCTTGCAGATTTTGATCTAAGAAATCCACCTAATCATACAGGTGATAAACAAGCTTGCCAGTACAGGCAGATAATTCCAGGAACAGAGTTAGATATATCACAGTCACAGAGGAGTGCTGAACACTAGAAATCTCTGTGGAGTAGGAGAGGAAAGTAAGAACAGGAGAGGAAATAAAATGATAGATGAGGAACATCTCCACTATCCGACTGACATCCACAAAACTTGTTCATTGTCCACCTTCCTTTACACCCATGCCTGGATACAGAGTGGTAGAAATGGCTGGTCTTTTGGCAAAGAAGAAACAGATGAGAATTTTGAATCTATTGGGACTATTCCCAGGAGTAACGAGCAGAAACTTCCCTACGGAATTGCACATACAGACGAAGGGAACGTCAAAGCTCTCTAATCTATTCCCTTCATCTCTTAGATATTTTAACAGCAGTAGCAAAATTGCAGTGATCTGGCTACCCTTTGCTACCCTGATGATGACTAGATAGTTGTTGTTTATGCATCAGGTCTAATTTTTCCAAATAGAAAAAAAAAAAATTATTTCAACTATCCTCTTTCTTCCCCAACCTTCCTAAAACTCTTATTTAATCAACTCTGCAAGGACACATGATACAATGACCTGGAGGTGAAAGATTCTCATTAATAATATAATTTGTCTGTTTTTGACTAGTTTAAAATGCCCTCTCTCTTTTTTCCTAATTGCACTATTACCTTGTCATCGTGTCTTTCATTCTCCATTTATAACCAGATCCCTTCAAGTGCCTCAGGCGAAGGACCTAGGTGGATTCTCATGTATCTCCTTAGCTTCAGGGTATGCCTGCACTTGGCGCAGTCAGTGTCAAATGTCCATTCAGCACAAATATCAATAAGCAGACCTCCCACCCTCCCATTCATAAATGGGGAGAGTACAACAGCCTGAAATTTCACACTCTTTCCAAACCTGTTTGGGGAGGAGGTGGGTTACCCGAGAACAATAAAGTTTTAGAGGTCACTGGTATCTATGACAACTATTTGTTTTGCTTTCCTCCTCCAGCTGTCTTTTTTGTATCCAACAACATCATACCAGACTTTTTTAAAGTCTGAAGATAACTAGGTGTGCAAGTTTCAGCACAGCTTAAGACAAAGAAGTAATACAACAAACAGTTCAGCTTGGTGACCGACGCTCCCTGTGCCACATTTTTGGTAGCAGATCATCAGCCTTCCATTTCTTCAGGTGCTGAAAATTTTTTGATGACTACCTATACCATTTATTAGTGAAACTATACAATTTAAGCAGAATGAACGCATTGCTGGATAAATATGTTTTGCTTACTTTATTTAAAGGGCACTAAGAATGACAAGGAGAGGGATTCTTCTTTAGCTTTATAGTGCCTATATTGCTTAATTGCTTTAAAAAAAAAACCAGCAAAACTCAAAACACACAACAAAAAATACGATTAAAACAGAAAAAGAATGAAACAGCTGGGTTAACCGTGAATTCAGTGACAAATATATACTGCACATTCAGTGACTAAGAGGGTTCCAGTTTCACCTGAAGTTGCTGTGGGCTTGTTTCTTTTCTGGAGGCTGAGTATCACCAGAAGCCTGTAAAGCTGCTATACATTTGGTATCATGACAGAGCATATAGGCAGTCTAAGATACGTATTCTGAATATCCACTCATGTGTACAGAAAAGAACCCTGACTAAACTCAAACATAGACAGGAAGCATTCAAGAGGTGGAAGCAGGACAGGTGACCCAGGAGGAATGCAGCGAGACTGTCCAAGCATGGAGGGATGGGCTGCGATCAGCAGCACAAAGTCCAGCTGGAGGCCAGGCACTAACAGTGTGCCCTCAGGGTCCATACTGGGTCCTGAATTAACATCTGCATTAACGACCTGGATGAAGGGAACGAATGCACCCTCAGCAAGCGTGCAGATGATACAAAGCTGGCAGAAGTGGCTGACAGGCCAGATGGTTACGCTGCCATTCAGAGGGACCTCAACAGGTCGGATATACGGTCAGAGAGGGACCTCATGAAGTTCAACAAAGGGAAGTGCAGAGTCCTGCACCTGGGGAAGAATAACCCCATGCACCAGTACCGGCTGGGGGCTGACCTGCTGGAGAGCAGCTCTGCAGAGAAGGACCTGGGGGTCCTGGTGGATACCAAGCTGAACATGAGCCAGCAATGTGCCCTTGGGGCAAAGAAGGCCAATGACATCCTGGGCTGCATTAGATAGAGCATTGCTGAGGAAAGTGATCCTTCCCCTCTACTCAGCCCCAGGGAGGCCACACCTGGAGTGCTGTGTCCAGTACTGGGCTCCCCAGTACAAGAGAAACATGCACCTACTGGAGGGAGTCCAACAAAAGGCCATGAAGATGATTAAGGGGCTGGAACATCTCTCATGGAAGAGAGGTTGAGACACCTGGGACTGTTTAGCCTGGAGAGGAGAAGGCTCAGGGGGGATCTTAGTGAGGTGTATAAATATCTGATGGGAGGGTATAAAGAAGATGGAGCCAGATTCTTCTCAGTGGTACCCAGTGACAGCACAAGTGGCTCTGGGCACAAACTGAAACAGAGGAAATTTCATCTGAACACAAGAAAACGCCTTTTTTACTGTGAGGATGGTTGAACACTGGAACAGGCTACCCAGAGAACTTGTGGACTCTCCATGCTTGGAGATATTCAAACCCTGACTGAACATGGTCCTGGGCAAGCTGCTCTAGCTGACCCTGCGTGAGACGAGGCTGGTTGGACTAGACAGTCTCCAAGGTTATCTTTCAACCTCAACTATTCTGTTATTCTGTGAAGTTTTTAAGATTATTATTAAAATAATCTTAGTAATGAGAAATTACAGGTATCTAGAATATATTAAATACAGAAACAAAAAAGTCATAAAGTCTGTAACAAAGTACTTGATCAAAACAACTTATACATTTTTATGCATAATTACAAAAGAGTATTTAGATGGGTACTATCAACTGGTGGAATTTGATGCCATAAAAAGTCATTGAGTTAAATATTGTATCTGGATTTACAAATGAAGTGGCTGGCTAGCAAAAGACCTGTTAAGGTGTTTGTAGCCATGCTACCCAATATATTAAGGACAGGAAAAAGAAATCTAATTCTTTGGGGTAGGATCATCAACTGTAAGTATGAGAAAGGAGCGTTCAGCCTTGTGGAAATGATCAGCTGTGTTATGGATTTTTATGTTTTCATCTAAACATATTATCTCTGTAAATGTTTATGACAGAAGATGAGATTTCTCATTAAACAGAATAGCTTGACATTACATTGAAGAGAGAATGTTTTTGAAATATAAAAAGAAGAAGGAAACAAAAATTATTCACTTTCCTGCATAACACAAAAGCTGCAAATAAGAGAAAATACCTTAGGACTTAGTAATGGGAAATGGACTGATCTAAAGAGAATAAACATTCACAGACGTGCAAAATCTCACACATAACCTGTATGAAAGGACTATTGTTAGTTTTTCACACATCAAGCACTCAGACATTCAGACATTTTACTCCTTCTTTCTTGTAAACATTGTGGTATTATGATGAATTACATGATCACATACTCTCTGTTCCATAGGACTCCTGTCTCATGGCTAGGTAGGGAAGCGCTCACACAGTGCACAGTAATTCATTGCTAAATTATCTTGTCCTTGTCACATTTACTGCATGCTGTAGAAAAAGGAGATTTCAAGAGAAAGTAATTTTCTCACTCACTTTTCTAAAGTATTTAATGACTAGTGTGCCTGTAAACTTTCACAATCATGAAATATTTTATATTCATAACATCCCTGTATACTGAGGAGTTGATATTATCCAAATATTCCATGTAAGAAACAGAAGCACAAACCATTCAATTGATGCATGCATTAATTTTGCGTGTTCAAATTTGGAGAGGCCTATGATCTTGTTTTTAGTAGTATTTGGCATTACCTAGCACATCATATGTTGGAAAGTATAGCTCCCACTGACCTGGTGTTGAATGTGCTCAGCACTGCTGAAAATCAAATCCAGCTCTCAAGTCAGGACTCATAAATTAATGAGCAAGTGTAAAACATTTAAGTGATTTTGTGCAGCATTGCATAGGAATGCTATGTCACGGGCAGGATAAGAATCCCATTCTCAAGCTCTGCGTGCAGCTGTCAAAGAAGAGACTACACCTTTCCCTTTTACAGTCCCTGCCTCATCCACTACCTACCTTCCCACTTTGGCAATAAAAGATGCAGTAGTTTTAAAATCACCGTCTCCTCAGTTATGTATGAGCTCTCTCTCTTCCTTAGGAGCTCAAAATGAAAACTACAGGAAAAGCTGTGATCTGAGGAGTACCTGGAAAGTAGCACCCAAAATCTCATTCCAGCGGTACTGTTGATCTAATAAAAGATATCTTCCTCTACCTACAAACCTTGCCAGGCTTAACTATGGGAAATTCCTTTCCAAATTAGGCAGTCCACAACTGGAATATGGCCAGTGTGGACAGAATCCTTCAGAAATTAAGCTGCTATGCTTTATCAAGGTTCTGCTTAGCACTTCCAAGCTAATTTTTGAATAATTTGTAAATACTCATACTCATGGGGGCAGCAAGAAGTCAGAAAAATTGTTTCCTTGTCCCATTTCAAGTCTTTTTACCACAGAACTAGAATATCACAAGTAAAAGATGAGCAAAACAATGTATTTTCTTTTACTCTGTTAGAACTTACCAAGTTATTTTGACTGAAATTTTGCTCAAGAAAAATACTTAGAAAGGAAAATTGCAATTAAAAAATAGCTACATTATAAGAGCTGAAATCAGATTGATAGGAAGTACTGGATAATCTTTATAAGATTATATATTGTATAACTGGCTTATGTGAATGCATGTATGATATTCAGGATCACACAGGCAATGTGCATACACAGCTGGCACAGAGAACTAGAGAAAATATGGAAATTATGGAAACCAGCTCTAAGGTATTGCACAAAATATCGTCTATCCAGAATTCTGAAAAGAACAAACATTAGTATACTAAAACAGCACAAGTATTTAAAAATAAGAACTGAAAATAAAAGTGATATAATAATAGATTAAGATAAATCAAAGATAAAGAACAAAAGGTCAGTGCAGAAAATTCGTCAAGGAGGGCAGAAGAGGTAGACCTTACTGAAAAACTAAATGTACTATTTGCCCCAGTGTTTCCAAAAAAGACAGATGCTAAGACGCACATATTCCCCAAGGCTGGAAATGATATGAGAAGGATCTAGAGTTTCATCAGAAGAATTAAAAAATGAGAAGATCTATAAATGACAAAAATCTAACACCATAAAACATCTGTCCCAAAAGAAAGAGATAAGATCGGATTCTATGAACTTCTGTTAAAACATAAGCAGTGTTGGGCTCTTAAAATTTGAGAAAAACATACAAAATTATAGGAAGTGGTGGGAGGAAAACCAAAACCAAACCACGAACTACATATAATAAAATAAATGTTCCTGCAAAAACTCAAATGTAAAAAGCCAGTGTACGAATGGCGAAAGCCAGGACAGGTGACCCAGAAGGAATACAGCAAGACTGCCTGAGCATGGAGGGACGGTGTCAGGAAAGCCAAAGCCCATCTGGGCTTGAATCTGGTGAGGGACGTGAAGGGCAACAAGAAAAGCTTCTACAAGCACATATGCAGCAAAAGGAGGGCTAGGGAAAACGTGGGCCTGCTGCTAAATGGGGCAGGGGCCCTGGTGACAAAGGACATGGAAAAGGCAAAAGTACTCAATGACTTCTTCGCCTCGGTCTTTACGGGTAAGACTTGCCATCAGTAAGATGGGTAATTATGAATAAATGATAATAACTAGAGATGGAGTTGCATGACTTTTTGCATATAGAAGAGATTAATATTAGGGTTATCTATATTTATCTAATGGTTTAGATAAAAGCCTACTATTAGAGTTATATTTGCTACTAGTACTCACTAAAAATGTGTGAGTCAAGAGCAAAGAGAACAGCAGCACAGGTCAGAATGAGTTGGACAGGCCATATATTTGGATGCATAAACAACTTCTGAAAGCTAATATAAATAAATACGAATCTACAGAAGGTCACATAAAACCAAAGCATTTTACCTGCTGTAGACGCTCAGTAATCCAGAGACAGATAAATACAGAAACATAGTTCATTCTCTAAAGTGAATACTGAAAAATCAAGTTCAAAATTAAATCACCCTCTCAGTTCTCTGTATTTCTATGTCTGCAGTTTTCTGAAGAGCAACTTGGAGAATATAGCATTCCAGTTGTCTTCCAATTATACACATATACTACCCTTACTAAGTTAAAGCATTTTTTTTCTTTCTTAAGTCATTGTAATTTTCTTTCCCTGTGATAAAGTTTAGATATGTTTCATGATTTTTTTTTAACCTGATTAAGTCTTGGACTCTGCTGTTGAAGGCTTCAGCTTGTGAGGATTTGCTTTTCGCTTCCTGCATTATCTTCATTGTATTGTAGTGGTTGTGTCTATCTGGGAAGCTGGAGATCAGACATCCAAAAATCACAGCAGTTATCCTGAGAAGTCCTGTTGTTAGACCTTCAAATACCTGCTTATTTGCACTTCTGCCTGAAGTGGCATTATGGTCATCTGGAACATTAACCTAAGTAAAGCAAAAAAGAAGAAAAAAACAACTGTAATTCAGTAAAAATAATCAACATTTGTAGAGGAACACTTAGAAAGCTGCATATGAGTAAACCAAAAAATAATAATGAAGTAACATATTCTAGCAGTGCTGAATATGAACATTAAAGTATTTCTGGCACCAAAAAGGGGTTTATATTCCCCTATGCAGATAATAAAATTTAAAATAAATAAAACAAGTCAAAATGGAATTTAGTGTATGAGAACTGAAGGAAACCTTACAGTAGCAAAGTATTTCATTATTATGATTGTGCTGTTCTTATGTATATGCAGGATTTTTGGTAAGTCACTAGCAAAAATTACCTTTTAAACTTGACTGGGAATAAAAAAACTAATAAGATGGTTCATTTTGATTGCTACATTGTGTTATCACAAAGATAAATTAAATCTCTAGGATACACAAAGTCTTCAACAATACAGAGGAAAGATAGCTATTTGCCATGGAAAGAACAGCCTTTACGGTTGTGGGGTAATCCCCTGCTTGACTTTGGAAAAACACGACATAGTGTCAGAGGCTACTCAACAGTTGCGTTCAAGAAGACCAATCCTGCAAAAATGAGTATTTTGAAAGGCCTAAGTTCTTGTGATACAGCAGGTACAGCTGTGGCTCTTCAAAGAAAAAGGCAATATACTTTGTAGGCCATGGGAATGATCTTTGCAGTAAGGTCTAATCCCCTATGGACTTTCTCCTCAATAGCAAAAAAAGGGACATAAGCAATTACAGAAATATTATCCCAAAGTAAGAATCTATGGATCCTTTCAAAGTATTTTGAGCGGAATTTTAATTTTAGAAGAATTACAGAAACTAAAGCAAAACAAACAAACAAACAACAGTACTACTTTGCCCTTAGGAAATAGTATACTGAAATATCTGAACAGTAGACATAGACAACCCATGGCAAGGCCATAGGAGGCTTCATCTGGTAACAGTGACAAAGTATGGTGGGGAATGCAAAATTTTTCCAGTCTACAAGGAAGAATCCAGTTGTGCTCCTTAGCTTCTGTATAATTTGATTCAAAACAAATTTTATTAACTGTTGAGGTAAACAAAGAGGGTAGCACACAGTTCTAAGCCAGCTATGAAGGACGACCAGGTGAAGTTCCTATTATGATCAGGGAGAAACTGCCAGAAGAGTAAGTGAAGTGTGTGTATAGAAGATACCCAGTTTTACAGACAAAATATTGGCAGCGTAGATGGATCAAGAAATGTAGCTGCTAGCTAAATTCACTACGCTTAACAGTGCTGGACTCTACATACTATTAGGCTTCTGTGGAGGCAATTTTATAAGACAGCTTGAAACTTTCAGCACTGTGACCAGTGATCAATATTGGCTGAAATTTTATTTTCATTCCAAGTTAAAATCATTTATACTTGGTAAGTAAGTGAGGTCACAGAGTATTGTTCCTCCCTGTATAGGTATCAGGAGGGATTTGGTAACACTTGGTGACAAAGAACAACATGCACATTTCTTTATTATTCATTAGCTCCGAGCCTGGTGTTGGTACTTAAAACTCATTGTAATAGTCTGCTTCTGGTGATGAGCCAAGTGAGCAAGTGAGAAGTCTTTAGCTGCTTACTCAGGTTCAATAGGAAAAATAATATTATGTTGCTCCAGTAACTTATGTTGACTAAAATAATTCACGCCTAATGGTTCTAATTGCCTAGCGAAATAGATGGATTATGCTTTATAATATATAAATCAATGTAATGTGGCAACTTTGTGTTAGGAACACCAAATTTTAAAATTTACTAACAAATGCTACTCATTTCTTTTTCACTTAAGATAACAAAATGATATACAACCTATTTCTTAAAAGATTTAGTAATATTTTGTATTACAGCATTCCATCTGCTATTATAATCAGAGGATGTGTATTTTTTTCTTCTAGTTGAATATACGTTTGGGGGCTATACTTTCTAAGTATAGAGCCCTTAGTTACACAAGTTCATGCTTTAATATAAAGTTGTCTTCCTACTTTCTAAAATAAATAGATCTGGTATTAATACAATTAAAACTTTATTGCAAAACTGATTTTTCTGATTTGATTATTGGGGAAAGTGTATGTTAAAATAAAGTGAGAGAGAATTTTTTTTTTTTTTACACTGCGTATGTCAGATAGGACATTGAAGCAAATAGCTTTTTACTTAAAATGGGTAAATTTGAACTCATTGCTATGCTGAATATCTTCTATTTATGTGAATTCAATGAGTCATGAAAGATCAGCTCTTTTATGGAAGAAATAATTAATTGGATAGTGTGAAAATGTGTTAAGATTTATGTTCAAAATTAATTGGGATGCTTGCAAAATGATGTATTACTTTGCTTGTTGATTATTATACCAAGCAAGGGGATAAGAAATCTTAAGATTTAATAGCATAATTATGAAAGCCTTCCAGTTTTGATTTTTGTGTTGATTATACGTTAATTATATGAAGAAAAACTGCTGCTTGTTGAACATAGGCTATGAATAAGTAATGTTAAAACATTCCACATTTTTATTTCTAAACACAGGTTTAATAGTTTAGCTGACAAATTGACAGGCACAATTACATACTTAAATTGACTTGTCAAGTAATTGATATAAAGTGTTTCTAAAACACTGAGAAAAACAGGAGAAAATACAGCCAGTGCTCAACTATTCAACTCACGCAACATCTCAATGCTATTTTAATGTTTATGGTGACTGCCTATGCTGGGCCAAATCCCGACTCCTACTTTCTTTAGATCAGTTCTTGAACAAAAAGGTGCTGATGACCAGATTCTCAGCCATGATGCAGCCTCTGTAAACCATTCAGCAGAGAATTCCCCTTGCGTAGGGAATCCCTCGCTTGGGCAGAGCTGCCCTAAACTCTTCAGCTGTGCCCAGCATCTAGGATTTAATCCTGCAAGATGCTGAAATATATGGCTCCAGTCCAGTAAAGCACTTAGGCACACTTCTAATACAGTTGAGAATGTAACTCCTACTGACTCGTGTCACCACAACTACAGCTGTATATCAGTGCATAATTTACATTTTTTTTGTGTGTTAACAGAAAAAAAATAGTTTCCCATTAACAAGTAAAGCTCTATAACTGAAAACTCATTTATGTTTTCAGTTTCCTCATAAAGAGAGAATCCTTCCCAGCCATGGACCATTTTAAATATTGAGTTGTTAAACCTAAATGGAAAGTTCTTCAAAGCTTTCTACAGTGTTCCCTTTTCTGTTCATTAGGCCAATTACACTGTATTCTTCATCCACAGACAGTGGTGTTTTTGTGCTTTCTGCATGCTAAGTCACTGGGCTTGCCTCAAAAACATTCTGGAAAATGTACATTTTTAAACAGAGTCTATCAGATGTCTGACTTCCTACATAATAACTAATGAGCTAAAGAAATGGAAGCTGCCTGCATAGTCTAGAAGCTTAAGATGGTGCAGATATAGCTTCTACTTTTTAAACTCCCTATTTCAAAGTACTTAAAAAGCACATCATTATTTCTTCTATCCTAGCCCTACTTCAACATTTTCTACAGGATTAACATACTGGCTTCCTACTGGAGAGCAAAGCTACAAAAAATAAGTTTTTGGCCTTTTTAAAGTTACTGTACTAAAAAGAAAGAAAAGGACATTAACTTTTTGTGCTTTTTTACATTGCCACCATTGAGTGACGCCTTTGGATGACATTGGCAATGGCCTGATTCACAGAGCTGACAGCCACCTGAAGTACTTTTCCACCAACCTTGATACTTTCAGTTGCAGGTCTTCAGGTTCCCAACCAGAATGGAAACCAGAGAGAGGGCAGGTTTTTTAAGCAACTCTGGCACTGGGAGAGTGACCTGAGGGTAGACCCTCTCCACACAGTTGAATTATTATGGACTAGGAGTATTGACAACACCCTGCAGATGACTCTAATATTTTCATGTGGACATCTCCTGCAAATGGCTATACTCTTTCCCCTTATCCACATCTTGTAAAATCTTCCAGCTGGGCATCTCCCGTAACACTGTCACAAGGGCTGAGCACTACGGAGATTGAAAATTAAAGGGAATGTAATTTCAAAATGGACCAAACCAGCTGAGAAGCACCTAAGTGACTATGCGTTTACAATTCGCCATCATCAATGCAAACGAATATGCAGCTGCCTTCACTACTGTGGTACAGGAGATCCAAAAAAGTGACCACAGATGGTTAAGAAACCAGCAAACAGCACAGGACATAGACTGTCACATTTAAGCAGTACTGCATTCAAATTAGATGGCAGCACATTCCAGGGAATAAATGGGGGAGAAAAACTACTTCAACGGCTCTGGATATCCAGAATAGCTTAAACCCAATCAAATCCATTGTACTTTATGAGTAATAGTTCAAAGGCCATTTGTTAATAATACAGACCCCACATTTAAGCACTGGATTTTGGAGAAGAAAAATGTAATGAGCAATTCATTTTTAGATGTTTGATCTCTACTTACACTGCAATGTTCATTTCACATATTCGTATGTTCACTAATGATGTTTTATTTAGAATTTTCAGATATTATGCATTTAAAGATGGCCTTAAAAAACAACTCATACAGTATTCCAATTAAAATTTTAAAATCTGCCCCAAGGATATAAATGGCAATTAACTCGGGAAAGTCAGACTGCTGGAAAGAGGCTGGTCAGACTTTTTACACCACTCTGACTGCTTTTTAATTCTGAGGTCAGGCCTACATGTAACGTGTTTATATGAAGTTATCTATGTACTGGAATAAAAACAATCTGATTCTGGCCTTTAGCAATTAATCTTAAGCAGAAAGAAAAACAATCCAAAAAAGAATTTACGTGCAGAAAATTAACAACGCGTATGAATAAACGAAGTGCTTAGCAGCGATTCTGTCTTGAGACAGTGATTTATAATTCTATGTAGTCTGCAGTTTGAAAATAAAGTAAAAAAGAATCCATGTAATTTTGCATATATAGGTGAATGAAAAAATGGAACAATAAAAACGTCTCAATTCGTAATTCTTAATGAGTATAGGTCTGTATTATGCTTTAACTGGTAACAGCAGGTGTGCTACGAAGGGAAGGACCTGAATGAATGAACAAAAACTTCTAAGACATTTTACTGGACGAGGCGGTCTTGTCCAGCTTGTTATTCTGAAAAGCTTTGTGAAGTGTCCCTTTGATCTATCTGAGAACATATAGTTAGAAAATAAATTGTCATGCTTTTCAAGGATTATCATGAAATCATAAAAGGACAGTCATCTGTAATAGATAAAAATCAATCTATTTACAAAGCAGATAAAAATGATTTACAAATGTATGTGCAGAAATGTATGGTTTTACACAAATGGCTCTTTTCACATATCTTCACGGAAAATTATTTGACAGCTATCACTTGACCAGAAAAAAATCCAACCAAACTAAAAAACTATCCTTACATGCTTACTACAGTCCTATGTAATTGCTCATTTCTCTTAGTGTAAAACCTTCCAAAACATACAATCATAGAAGTTCTCATCATTTCACAACAATCTTCTAACTGCAGGAGACAAAGAAGAGCAGAGATAGAAGTCTGCAGATAACTCGGGTTACAACATAACCACAAGACTTCCATGAACGTAGGTAGAGAGGTTTGATCCATTAACCATTGAAATCAGGAGAAAGAGTACTACTGACTTTGATAGCCACCGAATTAGACATTACCTGAGCTGGAAAGGAGGCTAAGAAAGGCAAAATAATAACAAATGCCTGCAGAAGGTTTTCTACCAGTTCCTCAGGTATGAGATAGATAGGAGGAAGGTCTAAACAGGAAACTTTGAATAATTAACTGGGACAGGCGGGATGTCACTAAAAACATGAAATATTCTACAACTGATATTCGAACCATTTCCCATTGATACCCAAGCTTTCATTAGAGAAAAAAATCTGTTTTATGCAATTCCTGAAGTAGTATTTTCTATAAGGAGAAAAATATTATAACTGTGTAAAGAAAATTAATATCTGGTTGCCAATAAAAATTGATTTTTTTTAATTCAGTTCTTAAAAATGTATAGCTCTGAATTTTAGCTTATGTAATCATTGCATTAGATTTTGATGAATAAAAGCAAAACTAAACCCACATGAAGCTGTTTGGACACAAGGTTGAAATTTGTTGCATTTAAGAATGTATAGAAAGGTTTTCTTAAACTTTATTCTTTCTGGTTTTGCATTCAGCAAATACTAGCATACTTTTACTTGTTTATTAATCTGTTAAAGCTCTGCAAATATATGCTCTCATCTATTACTGTTGATATTATTTGGGTTTATTTTCCAACAGTAAGGGGGCAACACACATGACACGAGCAAAGGCATCATACAGCTCACCAAGCTAGGAATACTGCAGGCAGTTAAACTCTTTAGATGGGTCTGTTAATGGTGTCTGTTAACATTTTGGTGATCAAATTAAAAAGAAAAAGTGTTTGCCATGTGATTTTTTTTTCTTCTTAAGAAAGAAAAACTCAAACTTGATCTGATTTATTGTCTTTTCAGGAGAGGAAAAAAAGGACAGGTTAGGGTTAGAAAACCAGTACTATATGTTTTTTTTTTAATGAATTACTTGAATATGTTTTTCATGGAATTATGAAGATATGCTAGTTTAAGGGCCAATTTTGCCTGAAGAGAATGAGAGACTTTATGCAAAGGAAATAAAAGCCCACTGTGGATCAAGGGCAACATTAAGCTTTAATTACAGTTTGCTGCAGTTCAAGGGTAGCATTTGGCAACAGACTGAGACCAGCTCTAAGCCTAGTGCAGTTTTCTTATGCAGCATCTTTGATGCCGAGGTGGCTGACATTTGCCGAGAAACCACTCAGTATTTCTTCAGGAGAAGCTGGGGAGGGGCTTTGCACGGTGCTACACTGAGAAAGGGGAAGGTGCTTGGCATCCAAATGAATCTCATCACTTGAACAGCGCGGACGGATCGTGTCTCTCCAGTAATTAACCGCGGAGCCTGGGCCCCGGCTTGCGCTGCGAGAGCGAGCGGGGCTGCGCCTGGCCCAGCACCACGCGCGCGCTGCTCGCGACGGCTGCGTGCAGCCCAACACCTGCAACCCCCTCGGAAAGGTCCGGCGAAGAGCAGCGAGCCGGCAGCTCCGCAGCGGGCTCTGCGCAGGCTGCACGCCGCTTCGCTTCGCCTGCGTCGAGGCCTTTGCAGGATCTTTCCTAAAGTGTTCGGCAACAGTCCTCTGGCTTGTTGATTCGAACAGAGCCATGTAAATTATTTAAGGTACGAACATAACTTTTCAATTAACAAACTGCTTGGCTCATGGAAATACATACACACAATTTATAACTAGAAAAGCAAAACTAAATATCTCATGATGAGCAGGTCACAATGAATTAAAAATGAGTTTTCAAATAAAATATTTAATGATGTTTCAAATTAAATGAAACATTGGAAAGTTAAAACTTTCACAGTTAAAGAGGCCTGCCGTTGAACCTCTTTAGCAAATCAAACTACAGCAACATACTGAACTGACTTATATTCCAGATATTGAAATACATCAGAATCAAACACACACAGAGAACTCAGAACAGTCTATATTTTACATATTACTGCAGGGTAAATTAAAGAAGAAAACCACAGAAATGGTTAAAGATAGAACACTGTGCACTCACTGCAGCTCCTCGTATGTATGCTTTTGCAGAATTAATTACCAGAAGTGTATCAGTTTGTATGGACGTATAGCAAATGCACAGGTCCCAAACGCACACAACAAAAGAACGTCCCTCTTATTTTCCGCCTTGACTTCCTCATTTCTCCTGGTGTTCCACACCCCAAACCCTCTCCTATATTTGTGAACTGTGCAAACAATTGCTAAATTAAGATAAATATTTTACATACCATAAACTGGTGCATCAACAGGTCCATTAGAAAAGTGATCTTATTACTAAAAAGAATATAGGTGCAGTTTTCTGTGCAGTTACTGCAAGTCAGGCTGTAAGCATTTACTGCATTGCAGAGCGACCTAAAAGATCAGAAGGAAAGAAAGAAAAGAAAAATAACAATGTTACTTTTTCCTTCAGTAAATTAAAAGCAAATATATTGGTGGGAAGAACATGAAATAGCCACCTTTCAGTAATTTAACTTTGTTTTCTTAAACTTGGATTCCAAATAAAACTAAAAATTAACACAAAATAAATTAAATAAATATTGACTTGAATACAGTGAGGCCATACTTATCAGAAGTCATGTACTGCGTAGCTACTGGATTCTTCTATATTCAGAATTTGGTTTAAAACTAAACGATGTGCCTTGGAATATGCAATTTTTAGAAGCCTGAACTATGTGACATGAGGCACTGAATGCATTTTCATAAGTATAAGCATGCACATGCCTGCATTCTCAGCATTTTCTCAGTAAAAATCTAATATAAATTTATGGGCATACTAGAGAGGCAGTACATGACCAGACTTATATAGAATATCAGATAAGTTCATAATTTGGACATGTAACGTTCTTTTCTTGTGGTTTATGATTGGATCACAAATAATGTGAGTATAAGAAATCTTTGCTAGCACAATATTCAAAAAAAAAAAAAAAAAAAAAAAAAAAAAAGACCCGTATGAAATAATTCACATTACACTGGGACCAGCTTTAGAGAGAAGAGATCCTGCAGTAAAGAACGGAGCGAGTCAAGTAATTCGTACTGAGTAAAGAAAACTGAGCAGGTTGGATTCCTTTCCAGAAACTCCTGCTGACACATGGTGAACCGCTGATGTACAGTCTTTAAATATCAGTGTAAAACTACAATAGCATCAATTGACCTACACCCATCTTGGGCGGGAAGAGATAGCAGGCTTGCAGTAGTAAGAGCAGAAAGTAAGTCGCAAACACAACGGGCCACAGAAGTTCCCAGCTACACCCAACATGTCCAAGCATTCTTTGCACCACGTGCAGTAATTTGCATCTGCTCAAACTAAGTGCTTTTCTCAAGACACCATTCCCAGAGAAGCTGGGACCAATCCTAGAGAATTTACTCCCAGAAAAGATAAATCTGACCAGGGATAACACTACTTCAGAATAAACATAAAATTCATTTCTTGGACTTTGCTTACCACAAAAACTATCACTGTTATTATACAAGTATGCACACAGACACACAACACAAATACATCATAAATATATACAATAATAAATAAAGATGGTTAGCAATTCAAGTTGTTTGTCTAAAGTAAACCGAAGGGAACAAACTTTTACTTTGATTTTTTTTTAAGCATAAAAAAATGTAACTAAGTTCAAATAGGCTCAATAGAAGAAAAAAAGATAAATTGTTAGCACTGTCAAAAGGTCATATGAAAGTGGGACTGGCAGCAACAACCAACAAGTTATCATAGAGAAATAATCAAAGTTGGTATCTAACATTACAAACTGCAGACTAATATAACATTTCTAAAGATACAATTGGGTTTGATGCTTTATTTTTTCCTAAACTTTTTTTTTAAACAAAATTATTTACATAAGAAAGGAAGGCTGCTTTAGTGAATACTGTGTCCATTGCTATGACAGCTCACGACATTGCGTGTTCGCAGAGGGGCGAACGGCAGCATTTGGTGCCCACACGTTGCATTTCTCAGGCCAGGAGAGGCCAGAAATGCTGAGGAGCCAGAAAATTTAGGGTAAAAGTTCCTCTTTTGTGTTTCTGAATTCTCTCTTCTTCAGCTTGAAAAATAATTCCTAATTTAATAAAGAGCACTACCTGTTTGGCCTGATCTTTAAAAATGTGAAGACAATAGATAGTGTTTATTTGTTAATATTCTGAGCATCTTCATATTACTAATTATCTTAATGTTACTGTACTGCTAATTAATTTTACTGTACTGCCTAATTAAATCATTTTCAATCTGCAGTTCACATGACAGGAACACAATATTAAATCATTATTCGTTGAGCAATGGCAGCTTAATTTTTCCCCTATTTCACCTAATTTTCACCCTACAATGATAATACCTATGCAAAATTCAATTAGCATGCTGCACAGGCATACTGTTTTTTGTTAAAAACCTGCTTTGCAACAAGGTTCTCTTTCCTATCCTGACTGTATAAAGATATTTATTTATTTCACTTTGCTTGATAATATTGAAAAAATTTTCAGTAGGCACCTACTTTTACTTTTTACAGCAGATTATCGCCCTGTGTGAGCATGTGTATTTAGGTGGAAAAAGAAATGAAACTATTTTGGTAATTTCTATTTTCAGTTGAAAAGAAAATGCTTTAGATCACCACCTTTCTAAAGATTAATTATATTTAAATATGAAAGATATATTTTTCCAAAGTGTCAAATACAAAATTGGTAGATTAATTTATTTTGACAGTGTTTCAAAATTTTGTAAAATGATTTAGTTAATTCAGGACAATACAGTTCTTGATATATGGTACTTTCAAAATTGCCAAGAGGAACATTTATTTTACATTTGAAAACACAGAAACTTCCCACTTACATGTAGAACAAATTCAATGGCAATAATGCATCCTGCTTTTTTATTTCCCCAGTGAATCTTATGTCAGAAAAAGTATTTGAATTTTCAGAGATTCAAATAATGCATCCCAAAAGGGGGCATAAGCAAATGGATGTCAAATTAATTTTTCACAACAAGAAGGGTACTTTTAATTGATATCATAAGCCTGCTAACTATGCTTTGTGATGATTCGACTGTATTTAAACATGTTCTGAACTAAGATTCAGTCCTACAATTTTTTTAAATTCCGAATGGGAAGTGTCAGCCCAGCAGCAGTCCCCAGGTGGTTCGCAGTGTTAAATGGCAGATTAAACACAGCACAACTAATTTCTTTACTTTAATCTTATTAAGAGAACAGCAGCTGTCAACTGTCACCATTTCCGCGCAAGGCCTCCCAGACGAGCGCTGAACACTGTGAATGAAAAGCAAGAACTTTATTCATCTACCAGTTAAAATCAATAGGCTGAAAACCTGAATACTTTTGCTTTTTTGCCTGTTCAAAGCTCTAATTGCACATAATTACAAAACTGATATCTCAAGCGATATCAAAACTGTGTTGAAACAATGAAGCCTGAGCCTCACATGTAAAGCAGCTGTTTATCGATCACTGATGTTGCTCTAAACTTTGTATCACATCCGCAAATCAGCTTTAAAGCTGTTAGACAGCATGTATACTCAAACCACATAAGAAGTCTACCCTGTGATGTAAGGCTTTCCTCTGGAGTAAATCCAATTATAAAAACACTCATTATGATACACAGACTTTGATCCAAAAAAGAAATCTGTTTTGAAGCTAGACAAAAATATGTATCTGTACATTATATTTATTTTGCATGAATACAAAGAAATAGGAAGAGGATTCATTTTAATCAGCATCTTCAAGCTGGATCCCAACCATTTGTATGTCTCCGTGTGATCTTCTTTTATGCTAGTACATCTCCACTTTCCCCAGTTTGTCTGGTATCAACAAGCTGACAAACCGTACCCTTTATTTAAAATATTGAGAAAGCAATAGTGTGTGTGGCTGGACAACTAGTGCATGGCAGTGCACCAGGATACGCAGGGGAGAAGTCACAACTTTTGCTCTACAAAAATCAAGGCATTGTCAACGTGTAATATTTACCTGTTTCAAGTATAAAGCTTTTTCACATTAATTTCAACTTCAGGAGATGGTAAATGAAAACACTTCGATTATTGATGAAGAAACCCACCCCAAAACCTCAATTTTGCTGTGAAATAATGTAAAACTAAACACTATCAAATTTAGGCTGGGTTACTTGGTTGCGAACTACCATTTTTACCCAGTTTGAATGTTTTGCAGCACTGACAGGGAAAGAAAGCAATCGGTATTGCTATTCAAAAAACTGAGCTGAGAGGAAATGGGAAACCAGCTTTTACCAAAAAGAAACGGACAGAATGATCATATAGTGGAATGATTAATAAATCAAGCTGTGAATATGAGTTGAAACAGAAAATTGATTTTAAAGTAAAAATTCCAGTTTTAAGTCTTGAAGACTGCACAGGTCTTTGTACTTCACTCACGTGGCCTATGACTCCCTCAGGAACCCTCAAAGAAATTAAAGATTCAAAATTAATATTTAGTCTGTATTTTACATTATTTAAGGTTGTCTGTTTAAAAAATGGGCTCCAACGGTAATCACAATTAATAAAGAGAAAACAAAACTCATCACAAGCTCTCCTTTAAGACACTTCCAAAACTAGAGCAGAGTCTCATTCTGAATCCTGCTCTCTGAATAAACTATTACACGACAAGTGACAATCAAACAATTAATTTACCCTTGATGTTTACAGGTGCGATAGGATCCGATAGACCTCTCTAGCCGCTGGCTTACCAGTTACTTCATTGCAAGATCTGGCTCTCGATCAAAAAGTTTAATCACAGTTCAAGAGCTCCTTTCGTTATAAAAATTTGTTTGTATATAGCAAGGTAAGGCAATATTGCTTTGTTCTTGAGCTCTGTCAGCCTGAAATCCAGCTCTGAGACAAATAGCAAGAGCACCCCATGAAGAGAGACAGATGCTACAGGTTTTGGATGTTGAACCTGCAAAGAGATCATTCTCTTTAGACTGTCTTTATGTCCTTGTACCAAGTTTTCAGTGAATGTTTCTCTGGAGGGAATAACCTTGCAAGGAGGTAAGAAAGCTTGTTTTGCACTTCAGGTAACAAAAGTTGGGAACAATCCTACAGAACTGCACGAACAGTGACAGTGCAGGCCAAGAAAGGTATGCTCATAAAGCAGGTAAAAATGACAAAGAGCAACCTATGAAAACAGTTCTCACCTCATAATCTGCAATTTTTACTGAAAATGCTACCAATTTGTATCAATCCCGTCCATGATATTATGCAGGCACTATTTTCTACTTATTACACATATAATTCTGGTCCAAGCTGTTTTATCATGATGATAACTGCTTTAAATGAATGATGCAAGAAGTTCTATGAATAGAGAAGATAAATGATAATAAAAACACCTTTAATTTCTATCATGTCTGAACTTGTAACAAGAGTCCTCCTTTGTTCATTACAACTACTGCTAATTTGTATTTAAAAGTGCTAGTCACCCAAGGAACTCAAAGGATTTTACAAATGTTAATTAGTTAAACCCCAACTCTCCTGTTAGCAGATTTGTTACAATTTCAAGGCCAGTAACACGTCATGGCACAAAGGGGCTAAATGCCCTTATGCAAGGCACCGCAGAAGACAGGGATCGTGTTCAGGTCTTGATCTTTAGTCATGAAATTGTTTTGCTATGCAGTTCCCATTTGGTTTTCAGTGGAGGCGTAGGAAAAAATATCATAAAACTCTGAAACCCCTTGAAATTATGCTGAATTTGTCTTATTCTCTGGAAAACTGAACAAATATCAGGAAAATTACAAAACGCCACTTTAAGAAATAATGCAGCTGGACACTAATTTGTACATTAACACCAATAATAAACCTGCTATAATCCCACGCTTTCTCTTCTCCTTTTTCAGTGCTTTATTTGAAGAGGAAGAAAATTGCCCCAACACCAAATGCATCATCCGTCTCATACAAATGTCACATCTTTTTCACAGCGTTTGCTGTCCTGCTGGTCTGACTACCAATCTGGACAGTACAAAACAACAGGCATATTGTCAAATCTTTTGTTAATAAAGCTTTATCTTGTAGACATGGGATTAAAGTTCTGAGCTGCACCATGCTGCCAGGATTTTGGAGAAAGATGTAGATAACAGCCCATGTAATCTCCTCACCTCCTTGTAAATAGCTTACCCTCATCACAAAACAACAAATTCCCAATTTAGGATGAGTACAAATGGTTAAATATTGCAACAGCGCACAGACAATCTTAGCTAAGTACAGGGGTGTCCTTCAGCAAAGCATGCTTGGCTAGGGAAGGCTGGAAGGCAATTAATAAATGGTCTTGATTCAACTTATTTCCACAGGAGGGCTTTATTTTGCCTTTAAGCACTGAAAATGCTGCTTCATTAGATTCAAAGTTTACGAAGTCAGTAATCTAAGTTATATCATAGCACAAAACAAAGAAAAAGAATTTCAAAAGAATTTCAAAAATTAAGCATGGAGAAATTTTATACAAATTTTCTTCTCCACTTAAAGAACTAAATATATTCTGTGACTATTCTTTGTTTCCGAAACTCTCTCAAGCATTCTGTATTTAAAGAAACACTTTTCAAGAATTTGTCTTAAGTACTTTCAGGGATCCCATGCTAATAGACATAAAAATGGTTTCTCTAAAGCAGCCAAGTTTGAGCCTGTTTCAGACTGTTTGCAGAAGGTCACACCCTCTGGAACTGCTGCCTGCTCGCAGCAGCTCGCTTACAGGCTCCACATAAAATATGTTCTTCCACAGGAGAAAGAGCAGCTCAGAAATCATCAGCAGAGGGTCTGCACCACATCCAACAGCCCAAAATTCACTGTGATACTTCTAGCATACATTATATTTTCATTTAAGTTTTTAATTTCAATATAGAATGTTTTCTCCTTATAAAAAGGCTACATAAGCATGCATTATATGTTAGCAATTCTCAAAAAGGATCTGGATTTAAAAAACAACAAAACCCAGCAGCGCTACTGAGATCAAACACAAGCTAAAAAGTATATTGCCTGAAAAAAGCTAGATTTAGAGCAGGATCATGCACTAAATAAAGTGCAACCCTATGTATAATTTCTAAAATACAATGCCTTCAGATGCTTATAATGCTATTTGGTTATATTTTCACGAATGACATGAAATCATTTTTTCAAAAGAAAAAAGGCATTTGCAATTAAATTAAGAAAAAGTAATTAATATTTCAAGATATAAAAATATTTAAATCAAGCTCAATGTACCAGCTACTGCTAGATTGCCTTATGATCTCATAACGAAAAGAAGATGCATGACTGCGAAAACGGCACAGTCTAGTGGAAATTCTGATACCTTCACAGAACTGAGTTTTATTACATTTTTCATGTTTATCTGAAAAATGAATACTTTCTAGATAGTCATATAAAGAAACAGTTAGGAACATTTGTATGTCCACAGCCTCCAAAGGTGAAAAGCATCAATGTACAGAGGATTTGCATAAAGTATATGTGTAATTTACAACCCCAATTTTCAATTTACTATTTGTACTGAGAGAATTTTACTGGTAAAGAAAGCCAGCTATTTTTCTAAGGAAGTGACTTTCAAAATTTCTGCAAGGCAGTATAGTTATAATCAACAATATCATTACGAATTCATTCATGTATTCTAAATTGCCTGCTCAAAATATCTACTAAATGGAATATTTTTATTGTTGTTTTGCAGCAAGTGACCTTGAAAAGTTGTAAGAATAAAATACAAGAGAAGGATAATTACAAATATGAGCAATCAATCATATGGAAAATACACCAGTAGTTAAGTTTTTCAGTAATATTTAGAGATATAAATACATGAATCACAAATTGCATTATAACTAAGAAGAGATTCTGTTGAAAAAATAAAATCATCTGAAAAGATACAAAGAAATCTATTTGAAAAGCTCCGTTCCAGTCCCTTATCATCTAGACACCGTTTTGCACCCTCACATTAAGATAGCATAATAGGATGAATAACAATACACATTCGCATTTAATAGTAAGCTCTATGACATATATTGGGTACAGTATCACAATCTGCTACTTATGGAATTGTATTAACTCTGATCTCAGCAACTGCTTCTTGGGGAAAAAGTGCCATCTGGAAGAATCATGACCAAAGCTGAAAATATATCAATACACATATTTTATTTACTGCACCAGACATAATCTAAGTCCTAATGCTAGGTTCATTATTTTAAAGATAATCATAAACATATACTTCTTTCACATGTCGATTAATAGAGTTGAGAAACAGCTGAAGTTTGATACTGTGGCTTAGCACTTCCATTACGAAAACTGTATTATGAAGAATTAAAGATCTGCTTCTCTTATTTGCACTGGTCTAAGACCCAATAGGCAAGTTCTTAGTTTCAGTCATATAATAGGTCTGAATAAAATCTACCTAGTTCATTTACACTTCAGTCAACAAACTGAGAATCTCCAAACTGTCCAACTATAAGGAACTGGAAAGTCCTCGGTAATATTCATCCCAACTAATATTCACCGATATGGGCAGGATGACCCAACTGGTGGCCTTCAGGCTACTTGCCTCTGGCCAGCTTGCTTTTCTTTAGGAGAGATGGGACTGTCCTAATAGCAAATCGCCAACTGCTTCATGTGCAGAGAAGGGAATGAGGCTGAAAAGGGTTGGCAGATCCAGCACTGAGAGCTGGAAGTTCTCTCCGAGTATCAATGCAACAGGTCACCTAAAAGTGGGGTCTAGCTCCTTGCTACAGACCATCCACGACGTCTGGCGCATGCTTTGTGCCTTGCCTACGGCAAGAGCGCTCCCGGCACATGGAAGGAGCTGCTGCTCCCTTCTGAATGAGTGCCCGTGTTATTTTAGGCA